>NC_089752.1:64927819-65050319 GCF_040412425.1 Macrobrachium rosenbergii
TATATGTATGTAGTTTTATTAAAGTCAGTGGCATTTATTGCAGCACTATCATTTTATTTAGGCCTTAAATCTGTCTATATTTCTTTTTCCCCTCAGGTAAGCTTCACAGGAATAAAGAAAGATTATTCAGATTTGCTTCCATTTATTTCTTATAGATGATGGACCATTTCCTCGCCTATCGGCGACGTCCTCAGAAATAAATTAGAAACTGACTTGCACACTTTTTATAACAACATGCAGACTTAAGAGATAACCCATAAATGTATGAGGTCACTGGAGTGATAAATTTATATTGGTCGGCGTGTATCTTTCTCTTGCCCATAATCTGTATGGCAGGAAGGGTATTTATGGTGCTCCGTAGGACACGCCCTGTGCCATGGCGAGCAACCAAGGGCGTGAGTGAGGGCGCGATCTCCATCCATTCCCGGCTAGTAGTTCAACTGACCAACGAAGTACACAAATTTAAATATGCTGAGGGGACATGTCAAGCACTCAGCATTTGCAACATAGGTCGCACCTAAGACGACAATTCCAAGCTCACCGCAAACAAGTGACTATATTCCAAAATTAAGCAGATGCCCACGGCCGTAGACTAACACTCGAAGAATTATTAGAAGGCACAGAGATGGTGCATTGAGAAGCCCGGCTCCACAGCTTGCAAATAGCAGAAGACGTCATTATAAACCAACAACGACCTGCTCTAAACACTGAAAGGAACATGGACTTCATCCTCCCTTCTCCACAGAAACCATAAGACAACTGTGAGAATCTGGACAGAACACTCCCAAATACGAGAGAAAACACTGAAAGTAGAGTCAGTCGAAACTATTGGCCAGAGGCGGAAATCACGCCCTCTCTCACGGTCTTGACTGCACGGCGTGCCATAGGGTGTGTTCTCCCTTGCTGCCTCAATGACTACGAGAGAGAAAATGAGGCCAGCCGACCAATAGAAGTTCATCACTTCAGTGACGTCATACTTTACATTTAAGGATTGTCTCATGAAGATGTGGCCGATAAGAGAGGAAATGGCCCGCCGACTGCAAGATGTAAATGGAAGCAAACGTGAATAATCTTTGTTTATTCCAGAGTAGCTTACCTGAAGAAGAAAAAAAATAAGTATAGGCAGATTCAGTGCCTAAATAGAAAGATAGTGTCTGAAAATGATGCCATCGACTTTAATAGAAATTGCATACGAGAAAAATATGCCAAAATAGCATATATACTGTATGTATATATATATATATATATATATATATATATATATATATATATATATATATATATATATATATATATATATATGTATATATATATATATATATATATATATATATATATATATATATATATATATATATATATATATACATAATGTATATATATATAAACTATATATATATATATATATATATATATATATATATATATATATATATATATATATATATATATATATATATATGTATATATATATATATATATATATATATATATATATATATATATATATATATATATATATATATATATATATATATATATATATATATACATAACATTTGTATGTATCTTTTATTTTTTATCTCATCTCCAGTTTTTCTCTTTATTCAAGTGAAAACTTCTATTTGTCTACTGATAGTGATTCGGATATAGGTCAGTAATTCAAACATAATACCGAATTGACAAATAGGTAACTTTTCTGTTTTTACTCAGGTTTTATTCTTTATCTGTGTTATTATTAGTAGTATGTAGACACTACGATAAGAAAGGTAACCTTTTCATGTGAAGAATGTCTTCAGATGTCGAACAATAAGGAATCGTAGTTTTTTTTTTCATTGAAAATATTGATACAAAAAACGTTAAGTGGCATAATAAATATTGTATAATTTAGAAAAAAAGCAGTTAATTTTATTAGCATTTTAGGAATGAGTCTGTATGATTAAAGCAAGCATACAAATTAAACGGTGTCTGTTTCAATCGGACAATTTTTCACTTAAAAAGAATTGCTTACCTTTTTCCATATAGCTCAGAAGCTGATTTTCGAGGCTTGGAGAGAGTTGATTTGTCGATGCTAAATATTGCATCACATATATATTGGGGGCAAAGTACAGCATATTTTGTTCACCACAGCCACCAGGCATTCGGATTAGGTTTCCCATGTTCTAAAGGAAAAAAAAAAAAAAGCGGGTGGGTGTTGGAATCGTCGAAACAGCTGCTAAAGGAATTACGAATGACACCGACAAAACCTTAAAATGTGACATTGATTTTATCAACAGGCTGACACTTGCAACTCGAAGGAATTTTTCTTACCTTTAGAGTCGGTCCTAGAAGGTCAGCCGAGGCAGAGATGAATATTTTATCTGAGCCGTTGACAGTTCCAGGATAACTTTCGACGGGCCATGTCAAGGCGCTTTCACCTATCCAAACAAATCAACAGCTACTTAAAATAACCGTTTTATGCAATAATGAAGGGAAATAGGTTATCAGAATGAGTGAAACATATACTTACCTACTTGCATATAATTTACATAACTTGTAACCTATTAGTATCATCCTGCTTTATCTATCTATCTATCTATTTTTAGATACAAACACAAGCACACAGGCGCGGGCACACACATACACACACACACATATATGTATGTGTGTGTATGTGTGTTTATATACACAGATAGATAGATAGATAGCTCCAGTTTTTAGCGTGCTGTATAAGTGAATATTGTTGTAACATCAATTATCAATTTATTCCCTTCATATACATACATTTTCTATTATTAAAACTACCAACTGTTCAACACTTACCATCACATAAGTAATAGCCATGGGTTGTTTCTTTAGTTACTCCTTCGAATTTAACTTTTAAAGGGCGAATGACGGTGTCGCTGAAATGAGATGGGTTCATCAAACACACACACACACACACACACACACACACACACACACACACACACACACATATATATATATATATATATATATAAGGCAGTAATACTTTCTAGATAAATGTAAATTCATTCACTATTTTGATGCAAGCTTCCTATTTTTTTCACAATTAAAAAACCTCAATTTCAGTCTCCGCCAGACTTGGCAAAATGACATCGCAAGCAAAAATTGTTCCCTCTTACCTCCTTTCAATGTCAGTTTGCCCACCACAACTTTCACCAGTAGTGTCTATCGTAGCACTGAAGGTGAGGTTGACGTCCCCGACCTCCAGAGGCACCACGAGGAATTTTACCACTTCCTTTTGGCTGCCAGAAACACAGGTTTTCATCGAATATGTCGGAGACGCGTACTCAGTGCTTGTAAGCAACTCAACGGTAACCTGTTGGACAAGGAAATCCTTTTCCATAAGCTCATTGCGGTTTAAACCTTTGTAGTTCAGTTAAAACTTGTTTTGAGAGTTTATACACACATGCAGGTTCCAAGTGAAGACAAATGGCCAGGGTTGAAATAATTATTATTATTATTCAGAAGTTGAACCCTATTCATATGGAAAGGATCCACAAGGGCCATTGACTTGAAATTCAAGCTTTTAAAGAATATGGTGTTCATCTGAAAGGAGTAACAGAAGGTAAAAGGATATACATGAAGAAGAGATAAGTTTTTTTTTTAAAGTAAAGTATCAAATTAATAAATAAATAGATAAAAAATGTAAGTAAATTGTTAAAATACAAAGAGAACTGTTCTAGGACCAGTAGCCAGTCTACCATCATCTGTAAGTTGTGGTGAAATGGAAGACGAGCTTGACCCAAAGATAGATGATGCCAATTTGGTTCACCACAGATGAAGCTGAGTAATTCCTTCAAGTTTCCTCTTTAAGGAGTTGTAATTTCTCTCGGCTATATGGTAAATTCTGTTCGCATCACGGGAAGACTTAACAAAAATGGTGTAATTTTCATGTGAACGATTTTATCTCCATGTTCTGAATTTGGTCTGTTTGTCAATGTAAGCTCGTCTACATGTATCATCAAACCATGGCTAGTAATGAGTCCTGAATGTCATGACTTTTCTAGGGACATACCTTACTAAAATAGCCATCAGCATTTCATTTAACTTCTTGGGATATGGATCTGGTGTAGTAATCGAAATATTAAGTGCCTGACAAGCTTCAGTAATGCAATCCCAACTAGCTCTAGATATCTGCCAGACCGTTTTTCCAACGGTAACATTAGAAAACTACTGATTGACAGGTATGCCCATCTCAATGGCACAATGGTGGGAAGTGCCTGTATTATACTCGCAGACCTTGGACTTGATGAGAGCTGGAACATCTGTGAATATGAGGTCTAATCTATTACCAGTTATATATGTGGGCTCCTCAATCAGCTGGACAAAATCGGAGGATACACAGAGCTGAAGAGCAGACTGGCCATGTTGATCTATGGAATTTAAATTAAGCAATTCGCTGTGCTTTGCATTGCAGTCTCCACAAATAACGAATGAAGCTTTGAATCCTGTGACTGAGCCATACTAATCCTCTCCAAGAGACTGTCATATACAGTCAATGTTTGGATTGCAGTAAACAGCTAATACATAATCATTGTTGAATTTACTGAAAATCTTAAGACAAAGAACTACGCACTAAGTTTTTCTTAGTTTTTACGGTCATCCCCAACGGGCTTGGACTAAACACGCCTCAAAGGTGGATACATACCCAGTTAAAACCTTTGGGGTCACTATCTAGTTAAGATCCCAATAATCTACTTGAGTTACAGGTGAATGATAAAAAATTAAACCGAATCGACTTACAGGTAGACTTGTCGTCAAATAGTTGAAGACCGAGACCAGGACAGGGACTTTCTCATGCCTGCGGGCAGTAGCTGGGTAACTGAGGTCTAAGAAGAACGGGACGAAGGAGGTGATGGAAGATTTGGGACTCAGCCCAGTGCCCAACTCCGGATGGAGGCACACGGCTTCGCCAACCCATTTAGTCACCGTGTCGGGGAGTTTGACCTTTTGCTCTGTCTCGCCACTCTCGCTGTAAAGAGGCCTAGAAGGAGCTCTGGATGCAAGCATTCACTTACAGAAGCCTTAAAGGATATATAAAAGACCTACAGTAGATGACAGACAAGAAAAAGAAACCGAGAGAAATTAATAAATTTTGCGCAAATGTTTTCTAAGAATGTTAATGGAGTATACTAGAAAAAAATAAAGGTTTGTTGGAGATCTTTTGCAATTTGTATAAGTGGAAAGGTCTATGAATAGATGAAAGATTATTATTGCCTAAAAGAACTGATTCAACAGGGATTCGAAAGTCAAATAGCATACTTAAACGAAGAAATGTAAGAATTTTGAAATGATTATAATACTGAAAAAAAATTATTGTGTAAAATGCTTCCATTATGTAATAACACACACACTTTGATTCCTGCCACGGCATTCGAATCTGCAGAAGCTTGATTCACAAACTGTTAATATAGTTTAGGGATGTTTCATATAAATTATTGTTCGTTTTGATTAATAATAACGACTATATTGATGATTTTACCTTCCTCAAACCTACCTGATACTCATTATCATTTACTCATCATGACTCATGATGAGTCACTGTTACTCCCAGTAAACATATAAGCAGCTGCAAAGCTCATCAAAATCCAGAATTTTGCAAAAGCAGGACTTGCCTGAATTCAGACATACCCAATGACAACTACTTCCCACAGCCACGTTTCGGGAAAGTATGTCCTTTCCAGTTCGACTTGACTCACATTCTCATTCGTCAAGTCGTAGCCGGGAGCTGCAGCGACAGTCTCCATACCATCTGGTTCGACAGTCACTAACTCATTTAAAGTAGGCCCGGTAGTAGCTGGAAATGAAGAACTTATTACCATACTACATATTATATTGTTATGGTTACATTAATCAAGGTTCTCGGCGAAAATGTATGAAATTAATTCTCTAACACACACACAAACATATATATACATTATATATATATATATATATATATATATATATATATATATATATATATATATATATATATATATGTGTGTGTGTGTGTGTGTGTGTGTGTGTGTGTGTGTTGAGAAGGAGCTAGACTGGATCGGTAAACATCTTTTCCATTAAGAGCGACATAATAGTTTATACTCGTATAGTGCTAAAGACAATATGAAAGGTACAGCTCAGTAAATTAAGAAAATGTACTTTGTACTATGGAATATTTCATGATAAAAGTCTCTGTTTAATTCTAAGATGACGATAAAAAAAAAAAAAAATAAATAAATGAATAAATAACTTAGTTAGTCATCGGAGACCATTCAGGGGTGACAATCAATAATCCTTGATTTTGCCGTTTAGTGAGTGTTCCTTTGCCTCTTCCTCAAAACTTGGAACTCTCCCTTTTCCCTGTTCTCTGACTCTTAATATTTTTTGAAAGTCACGTGACAGGGCGGTGAAATCCACAAAGACTGATTCGTTTCCTTTTCCCAACAATTAATGTTATTCTATCAGGGTTTTCAACGTTTAAAGTCGGGTGAACAGATTTACAGTCGGGTTTATCCATACGAAAAGAAACATGAATGGGGAGAAAATTTGAATACGAAAAGTTGATTGCTGCCAGAACATTTACGTATTCTACATGAGACTTAATATTAGGATATACTGGAATTATACTAACACAAAAGAATCAGGAGATAATACATCAAGTCCAAATGCCAAATCAGATACTTACTCAGAGCATCATCAACAACAAAACTGGGATAGTGACACGGCCTTGTCTCTAGTGTCAGGTCGCTTGTGACATATACCCCAGCCACCTACGAAAACAAGAGGTCAAAAATGATATTAACTGGTCAGAGTATCTCTCATTATTTACGTATTCAGAGGTTCACATCTTGATATCTGTCAAATGATGTTTTTTTCGTCAGTTAGCTTTGAAATACAAATATCTGCAAAAAATTTAATCAACATAATTAGTTCTATAAGATGGACGATTTTGTTAATAATAATAATAATAATAATAATAATAATAATAATAATAATAATAATAATAATAATAATAATATGAAGTGAGCACACCCTCTTTCAAGCAGGTTCTGTTGAAAAGAATGGCAGCATCAGCTGAACTGATTTTATACAAAGTCTTTCCAATTCTTCATGTTACTCTCTTTTCTTCACTTCTATTATCTGCTAAAAGTTGGCCGATTTTAATTATAAAGATAAAGGAAAGACAGGAAGGAGTTAGGGATTCTGTCTCGTGTCGATTCGTTTGCACTCGGGCGGTAGTTGAACACAGCTGGTGCCCACGTCGAGTTTCTGGTGGGAGATGTACGGGGACTAAAACCTCAGGTGTTATATAAAATCTTCGTCGAAGTTTCCCAGGGGCGTCGACGTTCCAGCCGTCTCGTTGGCTACCTCCTGGACGGGGTCGGTTAGTTCTGAATGGAATGGGCTCATCAGTCGGTATATAAAGTATCACTGGTCGCTTGTGAGAGAGGGACTGAATTTTGATTGGTTGTTAAGCGAATATTGCCCCTAAGAGGTTTCCCCAGATGTTGATGGGTGCACCAGCCTCCGTTTGCGGACTTTAGAGACAGGGAAGATAGTAGTAATAGGAGGTTTGCTCACGTCGGACAGAGGCTTTTGTTTGGTCGGCTAGCTCGGCTCAGGAGTGCCAGCCGGCAGCATTCAACTGATTCTGCCGTTCTTTTCAAAATAATAATAATAATAATAATAATAATAATAATAATAATAATAATAATAATAATACATCTAAGCACAAACTATTAACAAATTTTCTCCAGATTTACAGCCTCTCTGATTCTTTTTTATACACTTAATTTTCTTATAATGTAACAATGAACAGTAAGTGTAAAATACAAAGGTTTCTTATGCCTCGAAGAGCACGAGAGAGAGAGAGAGAGAGAGAGAGAGAGAGAGAGAGAGAGAGAGAGAGAGAGAGAGTAACTGTAAAATAAAAGGAAAAATTATTATAACATTAGAAGAAGTAAAACTCACATCAAAAGATTTCAAGGCGTCGTGAAGGTCAGTGTAGGCCCGAAAACCGTGACCTGTCAAGTAACATGGTAGAAATTAGATAATAAATGTTATAATATTTCTATTGTTTGATTTAATTATGTGTTTTTTGCAACTGTGATATCGCTTCTCTTGTAACATACATATACAAATCATATATGATTTCCTATAGGTGTGAGATACTCTCAAGGTAATATGAGTAGGATATAAAGGGTTTTTAGGCTGAATATACATATATATATATATATATATATATATATATATATTTATATATACATATATATATATATATATATATATATATATATATATATATATATATATATATATATATATATATATATATATATATATATATATATATATGCAGGGTCTCATGAATTAGTAACCATTTATGAAAAGAAAATGATAATAGTTTAGACATTTTTTCTTTGCTAAAATTAGTAGGTACCAAGTTAATGAATTCTAAAGGAGGTAACGCATTTTTCATTTTGTGTGTACGTGCGTCTGTCTGTCATGTGAGTGTGAGCATCTTAAATGAAAATCTTGATAGTGGAGAAATAAGCTACTGCTTATTTTCCCTATTGATGACGACCTTTTCCTTGTTATTGATTGAGCTTTGATGACTCATCGTCAGAAGTCCTCGAACTCTACAGCTTTGTCATTACTAATTGTTGTCTCTTGCGCAATATTGAAAACATAGCGTCCCACTATCATTGAAAGAAAATGTGAATAACTTAAAGCAGTAGGCTAGCATTGTTATTACTTTCTATCGTCTCGCGTCGTATCACAAAACTGAGTGTTCTTGGTTTATTATGTCCTTGGGCTTGTTTCAGTTATGAAATAGAAGTCGTGATCCCATCTCTAAAAGGTCTCCAACACCTCATAAAAACCCCAACCTATCTGAGATGGTTGGTCAGAGTCCATAGGTCCAACCCTGGTCTATTATCCTCTAATTCCCATTCATACCTTACCACACCTGGCATAAAGCCGGCTTCAACTATGCCAACCAGTAGTCACGTACTTACCATAGTACGAACTTTGGTAATTTTTACTGCAATAGAGATAATCATTAATCTGTGAGTTCATCCCGGGTTCAACTTCTGCTTTTCCTAATAACTGGAAAATTGTGCCAATCGTCGGTGTTCCTCGTTGCCCTCCAGAAAGCAGGCCAACGCTTTCATCTACTACCCCTGTGAAAAGAAGAAACGAGGACGATAGAATCTGCTTGATTTTTGACGAATGATTTCAGTTTTTTCTTTTAAATCAACAATTTTCTTTTTCAGAGGTGTACATATGTAAATTTTTGTTTTGTGACTACGAGATGTAATTCTGACGAAAGTAAAACAATGAACATAAATCCCTTGAACCTCTTTGGATATCAAATTTACAGAAAATGGAAGTTCTGGATCATCCACAGTAGGACAGAATACAATGAATCTGGATCATCCACAGTAGGACAGAATACAATGACTGAATTTTAATTATTCGACATTCACTTGTTAAGTAGCGTTGGAAACATACGTAGTAATTTTAGTGGATATAAAAACACAAACATAAACAAATATTTTATACATCTCATAAATGGATATCATACGGGAGCCAACTTATGGGTTAGTTAATAATAATAATAATAATAATAATAATAATAATAATAATAATAATAATAATAATAATAATAATAATAATAATAATAATTATTATTATTATTATTATTATTATTATTATTATTATTATTATTATTATTATTATTATTATTATTATTATAAGAGGCATGATTTATTAGCAAAAGCCCACCACTGGAGCCTGTGCAAGAAACACCAGCTAGCTTGCAGTAATAAGTGGTACGAACACCACCCTGAGGGAGTGATAGAAAACGATCGGGCAAAGATCCTCAGGGACTATGGATTCAGAACAGATAGGGTGATACGTGCCAGTAGACCAGACTTGAAGCTAATTAACAAAATCATTAAGAAAGTACCACTCATTGATGTCGCAGAACCTGGGACACCAGAGTAGATGAGAAAGAAAGAGAAAAAATTGATAAGTATCAAGACCTGAAAATAGAAATAAGAAGGATATGGGATATGCCAGTGGAAATTGCACCCATAATCATAGGAACAACACTAGGTACGATTCCAAGATCCCTGAAAAGGAACCTGGAAAAACTAGGTGCCGAAGTAGCTCAAGGACTCATGCAATAGAGTGTCTAGAAACAGCGCTCATAGTGGGAAAAGTGATGGACTCTTAAGGAGGCAGGATGCAACCCGGAACCCCACACTATAATACCACGCAGTCGAATAGGATGACTGTGATAGAAAAAAAAATATTATTATTATTATTATTATTATTATTATTATTATTATTATTATTATTATTAGTAGTAGTAGTAGTAGTAGTAGTAGTAGTAGTAGTAGGTTGTGCCCATTAGAATACCGAGCAATCCTCAACCTTTTACCATTTCTGTACTGGACACACTGCTATAGCTGGTCTTTAATCATGCTCCTTTTTAGCACACCAGAGGGAATCATCATTTTTGTGCTAATCTCTTAGGCATCTTCTTGGTTTAAATCTCTCAACGCTATGTATAAAATTATCTTTAAATTATTATCATTTGTATCGTTGGAGGAAACAGACCTAAGCCACAGACGGAGCCTGGAGCGGACGAAAGAAAAAGGCTGACGTCATCCTTCGGAGACGGCAGAGCTTCCAATTTTGTCTCCCATCTAAGAGAGGTCGGGTTTCTGAGACACCTGCTCACGTCTGCGCTTGCATAGGCTGATACGACCTCGCCATCGGTGCGGGAGTACCATATCAATACCTGTGGGAGAGGGATTAGCATGACAACTTTATTTACATTAATGCGATTGCAAGCATATTGCCACCGATCTTTTTATTAATTACTTTTCCTAATTAAGACGGGCAATAGCCACAGTTAAGGGAGTCACAGACGCACAGAGATAGAAGTAAATGTATACACTCATGTATGCATGTACATACATACATACATACATTTACATATATAAATATATATTATATATATATATTACATATATATATATATATATATATATATATATATATATATATATATATATATATATATATACTTCATAAAAAATTAATAAGGTCTGTTAATTACTACAAAAACAGTGAAACGGAGGGAATATAAACATTTATCTATGGGACTTGTTTTCTCAAGACTGGTAGACTGGTTCTAAATGGTTGCCGTGAAACATCGATCCATAACCTCAAGTTCAATATCCTTGTAACACGATGCCCCCTCTATTCTTAAAAATACCAAGATCCAGTGCTCAATAATCTTCGCCCGGCTTGTCAGTAACTTTACTGTCTTAAATATATCCTTGAGCATCCGGGATTCTATTCTTGAGTAAGTTTCATCAACCAACAATTTTCCAATCATTTGTGCGTGTATTTGAGTGCGCCTCCTTGTAGATTGACAATATGAAATTAACTTTTAGCAAATAATGGTAGAATGTAAGGGAATACCAAGTAAGTACTACTTTGCGGTTATCCCGAATATCTCTCTCTTTCTCTCTGCCATTCTTAAATAATATGTAACCGACAAGAAAGTGGATTAAAATTCTGCTGTGATTCTCCGAGACCTAGCTAGTTTGATCGCCTAAGAAGCTCCATACAAGATTTAACGGAGAGTCACCACTAACTGCTCTGCTCATGAATTGTCTGTTGTAAAAGTCCAAGTTCCTCTTCACAATTTGGTGTCGAATCTTTGTTGGTTTGCTGTTTATGCATCTATAATTTTAACTGATTTCTATTTGTTAACTGAATTATTCTTATTCGCTTATTGATGGTTCTATTTACATGTTTCTTTGTTATAGATATAACATTCCATATCATAAAAGATTTGTTAATGGCTTTTGACACTTTCTCACTCGAACATATAGCTTTAGAATAATAATAATAATAATAATAATAATAATAATAATAATAATAATAATAATGATAATAATAATAATAATAATAATAATAATAATAATAATAATAATAATAATAATAATAATAATAATTTATTCTCTAGACTGTTAATTGCCTCTATTTTCTAAAAATTTTTGTTGAAAAATGTTTCCTTTCGGTAATTCAGTTTGTAATTTGGGGAAGCAACGGCTTGTTCTTTAAACATAACTGTGAGTCATGCCCTTTGATTATATTTTCTATTTTAACTTTATCGTTAATAATAAAGGAGCCAAAGAAGTTACTCAACCCAGGAGAGATTTGAAAAAAATAATGACCAAACACATTCCAAGTTATTTAGAATGGTTTGAATTAAACACAAGTTGGGATCACCAGTACGTCTAAGATAACGCTGCTATCCTGGAAGAAATCATTAGAAAATATTTGAGGAAATTTACGTAATATACAGTATTATCACCAATTAAACAGAAAACTTGCCTTAAGATAAGGTGAAGTCAGTGGATCTATGGGAACTTTAATGTCAAAGTGTCCTCTGATGAGCCTGCTGTCATCTAGGGGTTGCAAGGGCTCCAGCAGATCTGATTCGTTGATTGGAAGTCCATTTGAAGTCAAGTTGTGGACTTCTTCGTTGGTGTAAATGATCTGACCTCTGGAGATCAGCTGTGGGAAATTTAAGGCATAAATTATTATTATTATTATTATTATTATTATTATTATTATTATTATTATTATTATTATTATTATTATTAACTTTTAAACATATCATTACTGGCATAAAAGTGGCTCGAAGGATTTAATTTTGATTAAGAGGCAAAAACTAGAGCGAGGCAAAATCAAAATATCTTGGTAGTTAGGTACAAAGACAAATAAAAAAAAATTAAAGTAAACGAGAATAATCTTATCGTTGCTGATAGTTCTCATAAAATACACTGTAATCAAAATCTCTCCACATGCCGTAAGGTTAATACAGAAAACTTGATTCCCTGAAATCAGATTATTTCTCTTTTTATCTCATCAGTAAATAAATCCATATTCTAAAATAATGTTTCTCACTCTGAGAAACAACGGGGAAGTCCTTCATCAGAATTTAAAGGAAATTGTTCATTATTTCAGTTTACATTTTTTGAATGCCAATATTGTCTATCGTCTCAAATAGAAGCAAGTATAAAAAATATACAATGAAATTACATATTCATCGTTAATGTAATTTTGAGCATTTAACTAAGATCACTATTTTGAAAGAAAGTTCAGTTAATAAATTTTATTTCTCTAAGACTGGAAAAGCTTGGTCGCCACAATTCATTGAGGACAGTCCTAGTGTTTTATAACTATAATAATAATAGAGCATTATATTACTACAGTATAATAATACTAGTATTTCAGCCGATAGCTTGTCTAAATGTGAGGGATATAACGACTTAGAAGCATGAGAGGTTTTAAAACGAAGTTTCAATCAGAAGCAGTTTTATCTAAAAATCCAGTTTTTCAACGGAGAGAACAACTCTAGCGTTGTTGAGTTGCCTCATTGTGACACTTTTCTCAAAAACTGTTGAACGGTCTTTCCACATTGTTATTACAGTCAAGGAATGAATGACATCTGCCCTCAAGTAATAGACAGTTTTATATATCTATTTTTTTTTCTTTTTTAGGTAACTGATGATCATGATTTACTCCCAGTGTGATTCTTATTTTGGGACTCTAAAATTGAGGTCTATGAAAACCTACGGTGAGGAAATTACACATTTCACCCATGCCTTGCTCTTGCATACAGAGCTGGAAAAATATATTACTGAAAATGCCATTACGTTTACGGAGCTTTTCTTAAGCTAATTTTTCCTCATTAATTTGTCATGCGCTCGTATATTTTCCGGCGTGGGATTCTAAACTGTATGGTGGGTGTTAATTTGAAACCCTGTTATTAAGCAACTACAGGCATATTTGCATTTTTTGATTGTACCGCAAGGATTGGCTAATTCAGTTTAGTCATTTTTCATTTTTCCAGCTGTTCTATCTCTGATCAGAATTACTGAAGCGGAAGTAGTTCATACCTTATTAAATGTTCTAGAAAGCGTATTGGCAGACGAAAACACAATCTCTGAACACTCATGTGCATGAAATTTTCGAGAAATGCATTAGTTTCTGACAAGGATCGAACTCTCAGGAAAGACAACTTGTGAGTGTTAAAAACTTTAATGTGCAAGCAGTTATTGTCTGTTTTCACTGGTCTTTGAAATATCGTGCGTGAACAAAATAGCAGTTCATTAAATAATTACTTCTTTCCCAGGTCAGAAATTTCCATAAAATTAAGTTTGTTTCATCATGATAATAGGTAGAAGGCAGAGCAGATGATTACCTTTCGTTAATAAGAAAGATTTCCTGTTACAGACAAATGATAACGGAAAGTATACCACCAATTTTCAAAATATTCACTGGAAAAGTGAACATTGCCTCATGAATGCCTTTGCGCTGTAAGAGTGACGGTGGTACGAATTGTTATCCCGACGGTGATCTAGCACTAGATCCTAGTTAGAATATCCTTGATGCGTTTTGAGCAGCTCATGATAACCAAAACTGTTATGACGAAACTTTAGAACACTTTGTTTATTACAGGTAAAAAAAGGATACTAACTCAATAATACTAACTAGTAAGCACATCAGAAATATAAAAGCAATATACTTTACCTGGATGTGCAGAATGATGGAATGAGTATCATTAGTAGCAACAAACATCACAGGTATCGTAATAGTGTCCCCACCAGTTGGGCATTCATGAGACTTAGACAGCAAACCCAGGCTGAGACTGGACTGTGTTGCGGAAAAAAATTTGTCCACATCCGCGGTGGCAGAACTAGGAGATAGCCAGCCTAAACTGCCAGGTTGGTATTCACCAAGGGTTTGTGCCTGTAATGAAAATCAACGCATGATGGCTCTTATCAGTGTTCAAGTCAGGGACTGATATTTGACTGGTACATTCAGATATTTGTGAGCACGTCCTAGGAATGCCACTTTTATGCAGGACTAAATACTTTTTATTTCTACCAACGAATAGATTATTTCTGGTCCTATATTGCTTTTTTAGTCAGTAACGCTGACTGTAAGATAATACGCCTGACAAATAATGAATTTATTATTGCAATTATTTATTTATTCTTGACTGAAAGTGAACTAAAGTGATTCTTAAGTGTTGTAATCTGTGGATATTTTTTTGGGGAGGTTGATTTTTAAAATTCCCCCAGTTTATAGTCCAAAATGCATTAGTATTATTTAAATTACGCTAGATAACTATTTAAAATTGATAGTTTTACCATTAACTCTAAAATATATTTTGCTCAACACTAAAACATATATCATCAAACTAGCTTTTTGGAAATTCATTTAAAATCGGTAATATTTCGGAGACCTCTCTCGTCTTTCTGAGAAACTTGTAATCCTTATTCACGTTGTCATGCTGAGATTTCTAGTTTCACCAGATTAAAGATTTATTCCAATACGGAACCACATGAAAAAAATTATACAACTTTAAAAATGCTAGTTCCAGTGTCTGGATTAAATTCTGGCTACCAATCACTGTTCACAACTCTACAATAATTTAGATGATATAAAGCGAATTTGATGTTGTTCACAGGACCTTATGAACTTACCGTCAAATGGGTATTTGAGGAGCCTCCAAAAAGGTGGGGTGGAATGTAGGCGTTAATTATTCCGGATTCATCCGCTGTGTAGTTTTTACAAGAGGAGGCACAGATCCTCACAACTTCCCCTTTAGGTGTTGAAGAATCTACTGTAGTCACTTTCACCTGCAGATGGAAGACCATTGTGAAACAAACTGTCGCGAAGGGAAAGGACAGTGTAGCATCACTTCACTGTTCTGTCCCATTGTGACAGAGTGATGCTTGTGCTTGTTCTTTTCCATTGTTTTTAGTCTCAGTCTTTTCAGGTATTGTATTATTCCCAGTCCCTTGTGCAGCTTTCTTGCTGCATCTCCTCGGACACAAATACGGCGTTTTCTACATTTATATTCCAATTCTCAACAAGCGTTGATTAATAAATCCATTCTCCTGCTCTTTGAGATTGTAGGATTCTGTCTTGCTGGTCAAATAAAACAATGACCATAATTCTAATATTAACAATTAGAGCATGAACATTGGTTTGAAAAGAAATATGAGAACTAAAGCATGAACATTGGTTTGAAAAGAAATATGAGAACTAAAGTATTCAGTTCAGAATTAACTCTAAAAAACATATAACCTGTTAGTTAGCCTTTAGGTAAAGCATTCGTCTCCCTGTATTAATAATTCATTGCATTTGCGTAGTTATATTTCCATGTAGATATCCATAAATAATTGATTATTAAAAATATATACCTCATTTATCATAACATTATTGGAGCATGGGAATTATCGTGTTTATAAAGCGTCTAGTAACAGGCTGGACGTTTAGAAGGTTTTCAATTATAAATCAGTTATAATTATATTTTAAAAAGCGTCCAACGTGAAAACAAATATAAAAGGTGAATTACAAAGAATCTTACAACAACAGTTGCGTAGGCATTATTACACTTACTCTGAAATTATAGGGTAATCCAGGTTTCAGGAAATGTTCAGTAGTAATAACTTCTAAAATGGAAGCTTGGTATTGCACTGCAACAGAGGCTGTGGCAGTCATGACGTTGCCTGTTCCCTCTTCGACAAACAAGCCTCTCACATGTATAGCATATCCGCTGTAGCCAATGTCAGCTGTTGCTATGCTGACTTCTTCACATCCACTGAATGTCTAAAGTAATAATTGTTGAGTACTGAAACTTCAGAAAACTCAGTATATTGCAATGAAACAGGTTTCTGGTAAAGAGAGCAGACTATATGGGTGCGCAAATGTTGCGATGAAAGATGCAAATTTTTAACAGCGTACTGTTTTTAAAATCAAAGAAGTAATTGACTAAAGGATTAGGCTATATTTGGGCGTGTTAAAAGGAACAAAAATAAAATGAAAATAAAAATTGAGACGATACAGCACTGTAAAGTTTTAGTTCTCATTCTCATTTTTACAGCAAATCTATTTCATCATTAAGTACGTAAACATGAAAACTGCACCTTCTCCGCAAGCAGTGCCGAAGCTGATGAGTAGTAGTGACCATCCACAGTTAGGGTAAGAGTCCCGTTCACAGGCTGACCATAGGTGTACCTGTTAGCGGAGAATGCTAGAGTAAGGGTCCTCGGAAACCGTGAAATTTAATGGTTGAGTTAGGGTTTTTATTTTCTATAGAGCTCAGTGGCGATGTATGACGATGTATGGCTTACTCGGAACAAGTTGTCCAAATTTGAAAAAGATAATCTTCTAAGCCACTGCAGTCTTATTCCCAACTGGGAAAAGGTAGCATAATGCTAAAAGTATGACATGGGTGCTTATACGCTTATACTGGTCTTCAGCCAAATAAAAAAAAAAAAAAAGTGTTAATTGCAGAAATAACGACCCTACCTTTAAAAAAGAAACTCGCTAACCAGACTATACATCTTTGGGGATATGACGAGACCGCGATTGCAGGAAATACACCACAAAGATGGGTAAGGGAGTACTAAAGGGAATCACTAAACACGAAGCAAAATAATTAAGTTGTATCACCGCTCGCCTGGTGGAAGTTGACCAACATCTGTACAGCATTGTGAATACTAGAACGGATGACCTTTTCCCAAACGCACGTGACGGATTTTGTCACCATTTGTACTGGCATCTTACAGAAGCTCAAAAAGCTTGTTTGCCCGATAAATAGCAAAGGTTGACCCTAGCCAGTCTCCAGTTGCACTATTTATGAGTTTATGATAGCTGTTATGCTGGTTGCATAACACAACTAAGAAGGTCTGCCACGACCTTAGGGACGCTACTGGCTTCTGGAGCTTGGGGGCGGCACATCCACATGTAGTATTCATCACCGGCTGGCCATCATTACTCACCGAAAAACATAGAAATGAAAGACACTGGATTTTATTGCGTACACATTGTAAGGAAAATCACCTGGGGTTATGTGAAAAAAAACTTTGTTCTTATTTGATGTTGTGGTGTAAGGTCATAGTTTTTCTACTTGAACTTAATCTTTATTAGATAGCAGCCTATGGAATCCAAGTATGGTAATGTCAATCAAAATAAACCTTCCACATGCAAAATCTATAATAATAATAATAATAATAATAATAATAATAATAATAATAATAATAATAATAATAATAAATAATAATAATTATTATTATTATTATTATTATTATTATTATTATTATTATTATTATTATTATTATTATTATTATTATTCACTGTCTCTCGTTCTATGGCATGACTTATAAAATTTTATCTTATTTTCTGAAAAAACTAAAACGGCTATTACGCCAATGTCACATATTCCCTGTTACGATTGCACTGCAATCAATGGGAACCGTAACGCTCAGATTCTACGTTAGCTTTTACAGTGTCTTGGTACATAAACGTACGACAGGCTACGATAGTGTAAAGAGCAAACGACATAAAAACAAGAGTAATTTCTGTTTCACTTTGATTCAGATTCATGAGTTTCTCAGGTTTATACATACATACATACATACATACATACATACATACATACATACATACATACATACATATATATATATATATATATATATATATATATATATATATATATATATATATATATATATATATAAATATATATGTATATATATAATCCTTTTTGTCTAATTTTCTCTTTTAAGAAAAAAGAACGGAATTCTCTAAATCTGATTCAAAAGACATTCATGTTTTTTACTGTGAAGTATGCAATAAGTACTTACATGGCACATACAGAGAATACAATTTCAGAGTCGGTTGCAAGAACAAAAGGGGGTGGCTGAATGGTGAGGCTGAACCTTGGCAAGACATATTCTTCAACCTTGAAACTTTGCGACCAATTTGTGTTTTCGATCCTCGCGAAAATCTGGTAAGTGCCCTACGGAGGACGAAATAACATGTTCTCTTAATTTTATTTTACCTAAATGCTTCTCCTTTAGTCTTTTCCAGTAGACTTTGTTTTGCCTTTGTTTAACCCTCAGAGAGCAACAATGGTTTGGTAACTGAAGGTAAAAATATGCGCACAAAGTGAGGACATATAATTCTTTAAACTTCATGATAACGGAGTATTCGTTATGCTGTGTAAGTAGAAAGTGCATGAAAATACCGTATGTGATCGTCGTAGAAATCCTTACCTCTTCCACCTCTTCAGCTAACTGAAATTCCAACTGCAGTAGTCCTTTTGGATTAGGCATTTTTTTCCACTGCGCCAGCCGGCTGCCTTTAGGTGATATAATCCATATCTCTGGAATGTCTTCATAAGAAACGAGAGCTTTCGTTCCAGTAATGGTCAGAACTCGAAACTGCACTAACTGGCCCGGCATGTAGAGGAATTTGTCGGCTTGTATAAAAGTTTGCACGAGATTCTCAAGGACCAGGTCGCGTTCATCGAAGATGGACTTGCCGTTTATATCTCCGGAAATTTCGAGCGCAGCAGTAGAGTTAGCGCTGTACGGCACTGGCATATCCACACAAAAATGCTCGTTTGTAACTGCATAGTGAAAAAAATATTTTGTTAATTGATTTACGAGTCATGCTAATTGCACAAGGCTGCCTTGATTTAACAAATAAACAAGAATGATCTATAGAAAATAATATAAAAAAATAATCCTGTGGTTTCATTTTATATTTTTTAAATAAGGACGTAAAGCGATACCTAATTATTTCAATCATGTTTCTTTTACGAAAAAAAATAGCTCTTCATAACTAAAATTGATTAGCATATCAGCATAATAACAAACAAATGAGAGAGAGAGAGAGAGAGAGAGAGAGAGAGAGAGAGAGAGAGAGAGAGAGAGAGAGAGAGAGAGAGAGAGAGAGAGAGAGACCTAAGCTACTTACAAATTAAGCTTATGTTGACAATCTGTTAAAGAGTATTAGATTTTTTTTACGTACCCGTCTGTTCCAAGGTGACCCGTGACACAACCTCCGAATCGTATTTGAGCGAGAAAAGCAAACTGACTTTTGCTGACGCAGTTATGAAGACGCAGATGGATGCTGCCTGTCCTATGACCCACTTCTTGGGTGTTGTGATTAAGTAATGGCTGAAAGTTTATCATTATTATTATTATTTTAGGTAAGAAAGTTTACCTAGAATTTAGGAAATTACAGTGTTTGGACAATAGCTGGAAAATAATGAAAAAATCAATTATATAGGACATATAAATAAAGACACTAAAATAAAAATTGAGTTTGGTGCATATTTTTCAAGAAATTACAGATATTGATAGGCTTCACAGAAGCCAAATGTGCTGAATAATAATTATGACGAGATGAAATATATTAGCACGTTTTTGAAATTTTAACAATAATCTTCAGTTATATTTTTGTATATTATGATATAATGTTTGCATGCAATTTTGCTTAGTCAGTCCATTTAAGCATAAAAATATATTTACAAAGGTCCTTCCCCGTGTGTATGAAAACCGCACAGAAATAAGAAGCACTTCCAAGTCACCATAAATTATTGCTCTTCAGCAAAGTAATTTCCTGACTCTTGGGACTTTTAGCCCAAAGCCCAGCCAATCCCCCCTCGCAAAAATATAATACATGAGGATGTGAAGTCTTCTTCCCAATATAAGTAATACGAGTTTGGACAATCGGCGAACATTCCTCGGTCAATCGTCTTTTGTTCTTTTTTGTGAGATTTTGAACAGTTTATAGGGAGCTATCATTCATATAATCTTTGTTTTTAAGATACCATATTCCAGCACTGTCAATTATGAAGCTAATCTAAATATCTAGACTCTGGCTTTGAACAATGTTTGTTCAATGTGTTTTGTTAATAAAGTTTTATATTTTCTTTTTCTTTCGCCAGTGGAAATATTTCCAGATGAAGGTCGCTACTCAAGGATTTTTTATTATCCCGTAAGTTTAGATCCCATTTATGGAGGAGGATATCATCCAAGGGATGTCACAGAGGCCGAAAACACAGTAGGCTAAGCAAAGACGGACTAGAACTTTACTGTAGAAATTATCAAAAGATTAATTTCGTTAATCAGAATTTACTGGCACGCGGAATATCCTAAAAGAGCCAGATGAGAACTACAACATTTGACTTTAGTTGTATATTAAACAAATCTCGTTATCTATGATAAAATAGTTCTTGATGAAGAGGATAAAAATGAATGGAAATGCTGATTATGACCTCTTAAAATTAAGAGATATAAATCGAACTGCAAATAAAGCTGCCGTGCCTGGGGCAGTCCCAATCAGAGGGACAACATTGGGAATCTGTGAAGTAGATTGGATGACAGTCGGGAGCCGGCGATTCTTGGCATTTCATTGCGATGCACTGGGTTGTCGTAGTTCCCATATCATCATAACAGGTACACAATGTACAAGGGGAACCGCCAGGATGCCAAGTCTCTCCTACTGCATGTACTTGACCATCTTCTGAAGTGCATGTAGTGCTTGAGGGGAAATATGAGTAACTTGGATGTAATTATTGTATCCATATTGTTAAGTAATGCAGTCACATATTTGACTTTACCAGGGAACAACGTAAAATATTTGCCTATATACCAAATGTAATTAATGAGCAAATAGTGAAAGCGCCAAGCCTATAATAAAGTGCAATAAATCTAATAATCTAGAGATATGAATAACGAAATTTTTTATTAATGTTTTCTTAAGACATAGGCTATGCATCTGGGCATGGAAGATATCATTAGTTATGATAAGTATTTAATGAAAATCTGTGAATAAATAGGAATAGGATGTGTCTGATCAGATATATTTCAGATTTCATAACACTAGCAGGATTTGTCTACCACAGGACTATATCATGTTAACTTGGGCTGATTGCTAAGGCTTATCATAGTTCATTTTGCTATTCATTTTACTGAAGAAAAGTAGAAATAAAGTAAATCCAGTTTAAATTTGATTTCATTAAACAATGCCAACAGTTTAAATCTTGAAACATCTAAGTGAATTAAAAACAACAAAAATGCATTTGCTAATAACTTAAATCTTGTTACGTCACTATAAATACT
Source organism: Macrobrachium rosenbergii (assembly GCF_040412425.1). Taxonomy (NCBI): domain Eukaryota; kingdom Metazoa; phylum Arthropoda; class Malacostraca; order Decapoda; family Palaemonidae; genus Macrobrachium; species Macrobrachium rosenbergii. Next base: position 64,949,833 of record NC_089752.1, read on the forward strand.
TCAGCAAACTGATACAATCGCTTTCGACTCATATTTAGAAACCTCAAAGTAGCCTACTCATGTCTTAACAACTTACTTTTTGACACCTTAAACTGTTTCAAAACATTAAATGAAGGCTGGACACTTTCTCTGAAACATTACTGACATATTCAGCACATATGCCTTAAAGATTCCTTGGGAAACCTATCTTAACGAGCATAATCTGCCCACATGAATTTAAAAATTAAAAAATTAAGCTTTCCCTATGTCTCTGAAAAAAAAAAATGAGTATAAACACGAGGTATTTCCAGATCCAAATGAATTATTGTTCTTAAATAAAGTTATCTTCTGACTCTTGGAACTTTTACCCTTAAGAAGCTTTCACCCTCACCCGCAAAGAATTAATATTTTAAAAATTAGAGTGCATACACAAGCTCATCGAATTGAATAACACCGCCCCCCCCCCTTTTTTTATTGAGGATTTGGATCGGGGTTCGGTAGATATGAGAAATACAATGTTTGCTTTTAAGAGACAACGGTGTTGCCAGAGATCATACTCCATATCTGTAATTCATGAAGCTTATGTAAATAACTCACTTCATTATTTCTGTAGTGTTGGTAATGTTTAATACTTCCTGTTTTCGCCAATAGGCTTATTTCTTCTTGAAGATGGAAATTCAAAGATATTTTTTTCATTATTTTTTCGTAAATATACATAACTTGATGGAATATAATGTCCTCCATGCAACCACAAGTGCAGCCTTTAAAGTAAATTGAAGGATGCAAAGGCATAACTACAACCAGAGACCACTGTGCTGAGCAGGTGTTCTGAATTATCTCTTTGTCAGGCAAAATCTATCAACACACAAACATTCGGAAAGAACCAAATGTTTATTAATCGTGCAAATTTGCTAATCTATGATAAGACAGTTCTTGCTTCAAGATATAATTAATCCATAAAGGAAGAAATGAATTATAATGATTAATTTGTTAAAAATCTTTAACCAACGAGAAAGAAGAACTCACTTGGAACATTAGATTAATTGGTTCTCTTTTGATTAACAGTTGGGAGCCGGGTTGTCTACATCTGCAAGATGCAAGTATATTATATTTGACTTACAGGTACACAGTGATTGGGAAAAGTGTATTATAATTAATTTTAATATTCATTTTAGTGAAAATAAAAGTAGGATGTAAAGTATTTCAGTACAAATTTGGATTTCTTGAACAATGTAAGAAATTTACATCTAAATGTTTAAATTTGAAAGTGCCAAAACATCAAAGAGAAACTTAGGTTAAGACTATCGCAAATAAAATAATGCAAGACTTAGAAGAACTTAAATGTTTACATCATTGTAGAAATTACTTTAGAAAATTAAATCTTGTTGCATCAGTTTATTTAATTAAAATAATTTTAGAAAATTGACAGAATCGATTTATCGACTTATATCTTGAAACTTCAAAAAAAAATGCAATTGTAGCTTAAATCTTGTTGCATTATTGTAAATACTTTAGAAAATTTACAGAATCAGACTTATATTTTGAAACCGTATCTTAACAAGTTCATTTTGAAACCTTAAGGAGTTCCAAATGATCAAATGGATGCTTGATTCCTACTGTGAAACATTATTGACAATTTCACTGAATGGGCCTTAAAGATTCCTTGGGAAACCTATCTTAACGAGAATGCTCTGCCCATATGAGTTCAGAATGAAGAAAGAAAATGAGCAACGAGAAATACATAGATATATACTTATACAGAAATTCAGGTTAATGAACCACGGTGATCATGAGGCGATTGACTCCTATAATTTGTGGTTAATATTAATGTTCAGTATCATTATACATACATTTCTTTAAAAAGAAATTACGTATAATGGTTGGCCTTATCTATGTCAAGTTGAACGAATGGCCAATAATTACGGTATATCGGGTTGAAGTGTATTTATTAGTTTTTACACTACAAAGCTATTGAATGACATTTTTTGTATTGAAGGATATAAACTTTGAGTAGAAATTCCGATTGTTCATATTATTAAGCAATCATTCAACAAGCTGACCTTACCGGAGAAAAATGTAAAAGATTTACTATCGTACCAAAAGCGTGAGTAAGAAATATAAATTTAGAATAAAAATAATAAACCGAATAAGAGGGTCAATATCAAATACAAAAATAATCTAGGCATCTGATTAAAGAAATTTTTAATTCAGGTTATCTTAAGACAGGCTCTGCATCTGGGCAAGGAAGATATCATTAGTTATGATAATTATTTTATGAAAACCTATTTATGAGTGGGAATGGTCCATATCTGCTTTGATAAATTTCAGAATTCATAACACTAATAGGAGTCGTCTACCATACAACTATATTATGTTTAACTTAAGCTAATTGCTAAGGCTTATTATAGTTCATTTTGCTATTCATTTTACTGAAGAAAAGTAGGAATAAGGTATATCCAGTTTAAATTTGAATTCATTAAACAATGGCAGCAGTTTACATCTTGGAACATGTGAGTGAATTGAAAACAAGAAAAATGCATTTGCTAAGAACTTAAATCTTGTTACGTCGTTGTAAATAATTTAGTAAACTGATAAATTCGCTTTCGACTCATATTTAGAAAACTTAAAGCAGCCAATTCATGTCTTAACAACTTACTTTTTAAAACCTGAAACTTTTTCACAAGATTAAATGAAAGCTGGACACTTTCTCTGAAACATTACTGACATACTCAGTACATATGCTTTCAAGATTCATTGGGAAACCTATCTTAACAAGCATAATATGCCCGCATGAATTTAGAATAAAAAATGAAGCTTTACCTATGTCTCTGAAGAAAAAATGAGTATAAATACGAGGTTTTCCCAGATCTAAATGATAACTGTTCTTAAATAATGTTATCTTCTGACTCTACGAACTTTTACCCCAAGGAGCATTCACCCTCAACTGTAAATAAATAATGTTTGGAATGATCATTTCCTCTTCCCCAATCCCGCAGCAATATTTGAAAAATTAGAGTGCACACCAACGCCCACCGTCTTGAGTAAACTCCCCACCCTTTAAACATTTATTGAGGATTTGGATCAGGGTTCGGTAGCTATGAGTAATAGAATGTTTGCTTTTAAGAGAAAACTATGTTGCCTGAGGCCATATTCCATTTCTGTAGTTTATGAAGCTTATGTAAAGAACTCATTTCATTCCTTAGATATTGTTGGTAATGTTAAATACTTGTTGTTTCTACCAGTATGCATATTTCTTCTTGAAGATTTAAATTCAAGGATATTTTCTCATTATTTCTTCATCAGTATCAGTATATATCCCTTGATGGAACATAATGTCCTCTAAGCATCCACAAGTGTAGCCTCTAAGGAAAATTCGATTATGCAAAGACATAACTACAGCCTGAGACCACTGTGCTGAGCAGGTGTTCTGAATTACCTCTTTGTCAGGCAAAACCTATCAACACACCAAACATTTGGCAAGAGCCAAAAGGGAACAACATTTTTTTGCTTTTTTATACATCATACAAATTTGTTTATCTATGATAAAATAGTTCTTGATTCAAGATATAATTAATCCATAAAGGAAGAAAATGAATGAAAATAATGATTAACCTTGCTGTTAGAAATTATCAGATGCAGAACCAACGACGAAAGAAGAGGACTCACTTGGAACAGTTCCACTCAGGACAACATTGATTCTCTTTGTAGATTGGTTGACAATTGAGAGCCGGCGATTTTTCGCACATCTGCGCGATGCATTGGGTTGTCGTAGTTCCCATATCCTCATAACAGGTACACAGTGTACAAGGGGAACCGCCAGGATGCCAAGTCTCTCCTACTGCATGTACTTGACCATCTTCTGAAGTGCATGTAGTGCTTGAGGGGAAATATGAGTAACTTGGATGTAATTATTGTTATTATGAGTAATTTATTGACATATTTGACCCTACCAGGGAGCAATGTAAAAAATTTATTCATGTACCAAATGTAATGAATAAACATAGAGTGAAAGCGCCAAACCTATAATAAAAAAAAGAGAAACTTAATAGGAAGGTTAAGATTGTAAAGGCACAAAAATAATCTAGAGATATGATTACGAAAATTTTTTTATTGTTTTCTTAAGAAATAGGATCTGCATCTGGGCATAGAAGATATGATTAGTTATTATAAGTATTTAATAAAAATTTTTAAACTATCTAGAACTAGAATGTGTGATTAGATAAATTTCAGATTTGATAACACATGCAGGGATTGTCTACCTTAGAAGTATATTATATTTGATTTAAGGTGATTGCTAAAGTTTATTATAATTAATTTTAATACTTATTTTAGTGAAGAAAACTAGGACTAAAGTAATTTCAGTACAAATTTGGATTTCATACATAATGGTACATCAGTTTACATTTCGGAACATGAAATCGTAGCCTATCGCAAATAAAAAAAAAAATGCATTGTTTACGACTTAAATATTGTTGTATCATTGTAAATACTTTAGAAAATTGACAGAATCGCTACCGACTTATATTTTGAAACTTCAGAGTAGCCTTCGTATCTTAACAACTTACATTTTGAAACCTTAAGGAGTTCCAAATGATCAAATGGATGCTTCATTCCTACTGTGAAACATTATTGACAATTTCACTGAATGGGCCTTAAAGATTCCTTGGGAAACCTATCTTAACGAGAATACTCTGCCCATATGAGTTCAGTATAAAGAAAGAAATGAGCAACGAGAAATACATAGATATATACTTATACAGAAATTCAGGTTAATGAACCACGGTGATCATGAGGCGATTGACTCCTATAATTTGTGGTTAATGTTAATGTTCAATATCTTTATACATACATTTCTTTAAAAAGAAATTACGTATATTGGTAGGCCTTATCAATGTTAAGTTGAACGAATGGCCAATAATTTATAACGGGTTGAAGTGTATTTATTAGTTTTTACACTATAAAGATATTGAATGACGTTTTTTGTATTGAAGGATATAAAGTTTGAGTAGAAATTCCCATTGTTAATATTATTAAGCAATCATTCAACAAGCTGACCTTAACGGAGAAAAATGTAAAAGATTTACTATCGTACCAAAAGCGTGAGTAAGAAATATAAATTTAGAATAAAAATAATAAACCGAATAAGAGGGTCAATATCAAATACAAAAATAATCTAGGTATCTGATTAAAGAAATTTTTAATTAAGTTTATCTTAAGACAGGCTCTGCATCTGGGCAAGGAAGATATCATTAGTTATGATAATTACTTTATGAAAATCTGTTTATGAGTGGGAATGGACTATACCTGCTTTGATAAATTTCAGAATTCATAACACTAACAGGAGTCGTCTGCCATAGAACTATATCATGTTTAACCTAAGGTAATTGCTAAGGCTTATTATAGTTCATTTTGCTATTCATTTTACTGAAGAAAAGTAGGAACAAGGTATATCCAGTTTAAATTTGAATTCATTAAACAATGGCAGCAGTTTACATCTTGAAACATCTGAGTGAATTGAAAACAAGAAAAATGCATTTGCTAACAACTCAAATCTTGTTATGTCACCGTAAATACTTCAGCAAACTGATGAAATCGCTTTCGACTCATATTTAGAAACCTGAAAGTAGCCTATTGATGTCTTAACAACTTACTTTTTAAAACCCTAAGCTGTTTCACAAGATTAAATGAAAGCTGGACACTTTCTCTGAAACATTATTGACATATTCAGTACATATGCCTTAAAGGTTCCTTGGAAAACCTATCTTAATAAGCACAATCTGCCCACATGAATTTAGAATAAAAAATGAAGCTTTACCTATGTCTCTGAAAAAAAAATGAGTATAAATACGAGGTTTCGCTAGATCTAAAGGAGAATTGTTCTGAAATAGAGTTATATCCTGACTATAAGAACTTTTATTCTAAGGAGCTTTCACCCTCACCCGCAAATGAATAATGTTCGGAATGATCATTTCCTTTTCCCCAATGCCGTAACAATATTTAAAAAATTAGAGTACGTACCTACGCCCATCCTCTTGAGTAAACTCGCCCCCTAAAACATTTATTGAGGATGTGAATCAGGGTTCGGTAGCTATGAGAAACGGAATGTTTGCTTTTAAGAGAAAACTATGTTGCCTGAGGCCATATTCCATTTCTGTAATTTATGAAGCTTACGTAAATAACGCACTTTATCCCTTAGATAGTGTTGGTAATGTTTAATACTTCCTGTTTCTGCCAGTATGCATATTTCTTCTTGAAGTTTTAAATTCAAAGATATTTTTTCGTTATTTCTTCGTAAGTATATATCCTTTGATGGAATATAATGTCCTCTAAGCATCCAACAGTTTAGCCTTTAAGACAAATTAGAGGATGCAAAGACATAACTACAGCCTGAGACCACTGTGCTGAGCAGGTGTTCTGAATTACCTCTTTGCCAGGCAAAATCTATCGACACACCAAACATTTGGCAAGAGCCAAAAGGGAACAAAAATTTTTTTGCTTTTTTATACATCATATAAAATTTGTTTATCTATGATAAAATAGTTCTTGATTCAAGATATAATTAACCCATTAAGGTAGAATATGAATACAAATAATGATTAATCTTGTTAGAAATTATCAGATGCAGAACCAATGACGAAAGAAGGGGACTCACTTGGAACAGTTCCACTCAGGACAACATTGGTTCTCTTTGTAGATTGGTTGACAGTTGGGAGCCGGCGATTCTGGGCACATCTGCAAGATGCATTGGGTTGTCATAGTTCCCGTATTCTCATAACAGGTACACAGTGTACAAGGGGAACCGCCAGGACGCCAAGTCTCTCCTACTGCATGTACTTGACCATCTTCTGAAGTGCATGTAGTGCTTGAGGGGAAATATGAGTAACTTAGATGTAACTATTGGTATTATCCATAATGATGAGTAATTCAATGACATATTTGACTCTACCAGGGAACAATGTAAGAAATTTATTAATGTGCTAAATGTAATGAATAAGCATATAGTGAAAGTGCCAAAACTATAATAAAAAAAGAGAAACTTAATAGGAAGGTTAAGACTGCAAAGGCACAAAAATAATCTAAAGTTATGATTACGAAATTTTTTTAATAATGTTTTCTTAAGACATAGGCTCAGCATCTGGGCATAGAAGATATTAGTTATTAAAAGTATTTAATAAAAATCTATAAATAAGTAGAAATAGGAAGTGTGATAAGATAAATTTCAGAATAAGTATATTATATTTGACTTATGCTGATTACTGAAGTTTATTATAATTAATTTTAATATTAATTTTAGTGAAGAAAAATAGGAATCAAGTAATTTCAGAACAAATCTGGATTTCATACGTAATGATACATCAGTTTACATTTCGGAACATCAAATTGTGGGTCTATCGCAAATAAAAAAAATGCAATTGTTTACAACTTAAATCTTGTTGCATTATTGTAAATACTTTAGAAAATTGACAGAATCGCTACCGACTTATATATATATATATATTGAAACTTCGGAGTAGCCTTCGTATCTTAACAACTTACATTTTGAAACCTTAAGGAGTTCCAAATGATCAAATGGATGCTTCATTCCTACTGTGAAACATTATTGACAGTTTCACTGAATGGGCCTTGAAGATTCCTTGGGAAACCTATCTTAACGAGAATACTCTGCCCATATGAATTCAGAATGAGGAAAGAAAATGAGCAACGAGAAATACATAGATATATACTTATACAGAAATTCCGGTTAATGAACCACGGTGATCATGAGGCGATTGACTCCTATAATTTGTGGTTAATATTAATGTTCAGTATCTTTATACATACATTTCTTTAAAAAGAAATTACGTATATTGGTAGGCCTTATCAATGTTAAGTTGAACAAATGGCCAATAATTAGGGTATAGCGCGTTGAAGTGTATTTATTGGTTTTTACACTATAAAGATATTGAATGACGTTTTTTGTATTGAAGGATATAAAGTTTGAGTAGAAATTCCCATTATTAATATTATTAAGCAATGATTCGACAAGCTGACCTTACCAGAGAAAAATGTGAAAGATTTACTATCTTACCAAAAGCGTGTGTAACAGGGATAAATTTAGAATAAAAATAATAAACCGAATAAGAGGGTCAATATCAAATACAAAAAATAATCTGAGTAGCCGATTAAAGAAATTTTTAATTAAGGTTTTCTTGGGACAGGCTCTGCATCTGGGCAAGGAAGATATCATTAGTTATGATAATTATTTTATGAAAATCTGTTTATGAGTGGGAATGGACTATATCTGCTTTGATAAATTTCAGAATTCATAACACTAACAGGAGTCGTCTACCATAGAACCATATCATGTTTAACTTAAGCTAATTGCCAAGGGTTATTATAGTTCATTTTTATATTTATTTTACTGAAGAAAAGTAGGAATAAGGTATATCCATTTTAAATTTGAATTCATTAAACAATGGCAGCAGTTTACACCTTGGAACATGTGAGTGAATTGAAAACAAGAAAAATGCATTTGCTAAGAACTTAAATCTTGTTACGTCATTGAAAATAATTCAGCAAACTGATAAAATCGCTTTCGACTCATATTTAGAAACCTCAAAGTAGCCTATGCATGTCTTAACAACATCCTTTTAAAACCCGAAGCTGTTTCACAAGATTAAATGAAAGCTGGACACTTTCTCTGAAACATTATTGACATATTCAGTATATATGCTTTAAAGGTTCCTTTGGAAACCTATCTTCACAAGCATAACCTGCCCGCATGAATTTAGAATAAAAAATGAAGCCTTACCTATGTCTATGAAAAGAAATGAGTATAAATACGAGGTTTTGCCAGATCTAAATGATAACTGTCCTTAAATAAAGTTATCTTCTGACTCTACAAACTTTTATCCCAAGGAGCATTCACCCTCACCTGTAAATAAGTAATGTTAGGAATAGATCTAAATCATTTTCTCTTCCCCAATTCCTGACTCCAGCAATATTTAAAAATTAGAGTGCAAATACACCAACGCCAATCGTTTTTAAACTCTTCCCAATGCCGTAATAATTTAAACATTTATTGAGGATTTGGATCGGGGTTCAGTGGTGGCTGTGAGAAATAGAATGTAAACATTTTCAAGAGACAACTATGTTGCCTGAGACCATATTCCATTTCTGTAATTTATGAATCTTATGTAAATAACACACTTCATTCCTTCTATTGTTGGTAATGTTAAAATACTTGCTGTTTCTGCCAGTATGCATATTTCTTCTTGAAGATTTAATTTCAAAGATATTTTTTCATTATTTCTTCATCAGTATCAGTATATATCCCTTGATGGAATATAATGTCCTCTAAGCATCCACAAGTGTAGCCTTTAAGGCAAATTGGAGGATGCAAAGACATAACTACAGCCTGAGACCACTGTGCTGAGCAGGTGTTCTGAATTACCTCTTTGTCAGGCAAAATCTATCAACACACCAAACATTTGGCAAGAGCCAAAAGGGAAAAACATTTTTTTGCTTTTTTATACATCATACAAATTTGTTTATCTATGATAAAATAGTTCTTGATTCAAGATATAATTAATCCATAAAGGTAGAATATGAATACAAATAATGATTAATCTTGTTGTTAGAAATGATCAGATGCAGAACCAACGACGAAAGAAGAGGACTCACTTGGAACAGTTCCACTCAGGACAACATTGGTTCTCTTTGTAGATTGGTTGACAGTTGGGAGCCGGCGATTCTGGGCACATCTGCAAGATGCATTGGGTTGTCATAGTTCCCGTATTCTCATAACAGGTACACAGTGTACAAGGGGAACCGCCAGGACGCCAAGTCTCTCCTACTGCATGTACTTGACCATCTTCTGAAGTGCATGTAGTGCTTGAGGGGAAATATGAGTAACTTGGATGTAATGAGTAATTTATTGACATATTATCCAATAAAAATTTATTCATGTAATTCAATGACATATTTGACTCTACTATAATAAAGATGAACAATCACAAAGAAATTTATTCATGTATCAAATGTAATGAATAAGCATAGAGTGAAAGCGCCAAACATATAATAAGAAATGAGAAACTTAATAGTAGGATTAAGACTGCAAAGATACAAAAATAATCTACAGATATGATTGCTGAACACTGTTTTTTATTAATGTTTTCTTAATCTATCAACATAGGCTCTGCATCTGGGCACAGAAGATATGATTGTGTTATTATAAGTATTGAATAAAAATCTTTAAATAAGAATAGAAATAGATTAATCTTATTGAAATTATGTGCAGATTAGATAAATTTCAGATTCCATAACACATTGAAGGGTTTAGTTACGTTATCTGCAAGATATTATTATATTTGACTTAAGATGATTGGTAAAGTTTATTATGATTAATTTTAATATTCATTTTAGTGAAGGAAAGTAGGAATAAAGTAATTTCAGTACAAATTTGGATTTCATATATAATGGTACATCAGTTAACATTTCAGAACATCAAATCACAGAATATTGCAAATAAAAAAAATGCAATTGCTTGCAGTTTAAATCTTGTTACACCATTGTAAATAATTTACAAAATTAGATCTTGCTACATCATTGTAAATACTATGGAAAATTGACAAAATCGCTATCGACTTATATTGTGAAACTTCAAAGCAGCCTCCGTATCTTAGTAACTTACATTTTGAAACCTTAAGGAGTTCCAAATGATCAAATGGATGCTTGATTTCCTACTGTGAAACATTTTTGACAATTTCACTGAATGGGCCTTAAAGATTCAAAGAAACATTTTGGGAAACCTATCTTAACGAGAATACTCTGCCCATATGAGTTCAGAATGAAGAAAGAAAATGAGCAACGAGAAATACATAGATATATACTTATACAGAAATTCAGGTTAATGAACCACGGTGATCATGAGGCGATTGACTCCTATAATTTGTGGTTAATGTTAATGTTCAATATTTTTATACATACATTTCTTTAAAAAGAAATTACGTATATTGGTAGGCCTTATCAATGTTAAGTTGAACGAATGGCCAATAATTAGGCTATATCGGGTGGAAGTGTATTTATTAGTTTTTGCACTATAAAGATACTGAATGACCTTTTTTGTATTGAAGGATATAAAGTTTGAGTAGAAATTCCCATTGTTAATATTATTAAACAATCATTCAACAAGCTGACCTTAACGGAGAAAAATGTAAAAGATTTACTATCGTACCAAAAGCGTGAGTAACAAGGATAAATTTAGAATAAAAATAATAAACCGAATAAGAGGGTCAATATCAAATACAAAAATAATCTAGGTATCTGATTAAAGAAATTTTTAATTAAGGTTATCTTAAGACAGGCTCTGCGTCTGGAAAAGGAAGATATCATTAGTTATGATAATTATTTTATGAAAATCTGTTTATGAGTGGGAATGGACTATATCTGCTTTGATAAATTTCAGAATTCATAACACTAACAGGAGTCGTCTACCATAGAATTATATTATGTTTAACTTAAGCTAATTGCTAAGGCTTATTATAGTTGATTTTGCTATTCATTTTACTGAAGAAAAGTAGGAATAAGGTATATCCAGTTTAAATTTGAATTCATTAAACAATGGCATCAGTTTACATCTTGAAACATCTGAGTGAACTGAAAAATGCATTTGCTAACAACTGAAATCTTGTTATGTCATCGTAAATACTTCAGCAAACTGATAAAATCGCTTTCGACTCATATTTAGAAACCTCAAATAGCCTATTGATGTCTTAACAACATACTTTTTAAAACCAACTGTTTCACAAGATTAAATGAAAGCTGGACACTTTCTCTGAAACATTATTGACATATTCAGTACATATGCATTAAAGGTTTTGAAACCTATCTTAACAAGCATAATGCCCTGCATGAATTTAGAATAAAAATGAAGCTTTACCTATGTCTCTGAAAAAAAAGTATAAATACGAGGTTTTGCTAGATCTAAATGACAATTGTTCTGAAATAAAGTTATCTCCTGACTCTAGGAACTTTATTTCTAAGAAGCTTTCACCCTCACCGGCAAATGAATAATGATCGGAATGATATTTTCCTCTTCCCCAATCCCGTAATAATATTTAAGAAATTAGAGTGCACACCTACACCCATCGTCTTTAGTAAACTCTCCCCCTTAAACATTTATTGAGGATTTGGATCGGGGTTTGGCAGCTATGAGAAATAGAATGCTTGTTTTTAAGAGACAACTATGTTGCCTAAGGCCATATTCCATTTCTGTAGTTTGTGAAGCTTATTTAAAAACTCACTTCATTCCTTACATATTGTTGGTAATGTTTAATACTTCCTATTTTTGCCAGTACGCATATTTCTTCTTGAAGATTTAAATTCAAAGATATTTTTTCATTATTTCTTCATCAGTATCAGAATATATCGCTTGATGGAATATAATGTCCTCTAAGCATCCACAAGTGTAGCCTTTAAGGCAAATTGGAGAATGCAAAGACATAACTACAGCCTGAGACCACTGTGTTGAGCAGGTGTTCTGAATTACTTCTTTGTCAGGCAAAACCTATCAACATACCAAACATTTGGGAAGAGCCGAAAGGGAACATTTTTTTTATACATCATACAAATTTGTTTATCTATGATAAAATAGTTCTTGATTCAAGATATAATTAATCCATTAAGGTAGAATATGAATACAAATAATGATTAATCTTGTTAGAAATTATCAGATGCAGAACCAACGATGAAAGAAGAGGACTCACTTGGAACAGTTCCACTCAGGACAACATTGGTTCTCTTTGTAGATTGGTTGACAGTTGGGAGCCGGCAAATTTTTGGCACATCTGCGAGATGCATTGGGTTGTCGTAGTTCCCGTATCCTCATAACAGGTACACAGTGTACAAGGGGAACCGCCAGGACGCCAAGTCTCTCCTACTGCATGTACTTGACCATCTTCTGAAGTGCATGTAGTGCTTGAGGAGAAATATGAGTAACTGGGATGTAATTATTGTTATTATAAGTAATTCATTCATATATTTGACTCTACCAGGGAACAATATAAAAATTTATTCATCTACAAAATGTAATGAATAAACATAGAGTGAAAGAGCCAAACCTATAATAAAAAAAGAGAAACTTAATAGGAAGGTTAAGACTGCAAAGGCACAAAAATAATCTACAGATATGATTGCGAAAATTTTTTATTAATGTTTTCTTAAGACATAGGCTCTGCATCTGGGCATAGAAGATATGATTAGTTATTATAAGTATTTAATAAAAATCTATAAATAAGTAGAAATAGAATGTGTGATTAGATAAATTTCAGATTTCATAACACTTGCAGGGGTTGTTTACCTTAGAAGTATATTATATTTGACTTAAGGCTGATTGCTAAAGTTTATTATAATTAATTTTAATATTAATTTTAGTGAAGAAAAGTAGGACTAAAGTAATTTCAGTACAAATTTGGATTTCATACATAATGATACATCAGTTTACATTTCGGAACATGAAATAGTAGCCTTTCGCAAATAAAAAAATGCAATTGTTTACAACTTAAATCTTGTTGCATCATTGTAAATACTTTAGAAAATTGACAGAATCGCTATCGACTTATATTTTGAAACTTCAGAGTAGCCTTCGTATCTTAACAACTTACATTTTGAAACCTTAAGGAGTTCCAAATGATCAAATGGATGCTTGATTCCAACTGTGAAACATTATTGACAGTTTCACTGAATGGGCCTTAAAGATTCCTTGGGAAACCTATCTTAACGAGAATACTCTGCCCATATGAGTTCAGAATGAAGAAAGAAAATGAGCAACGAGAAATACATAGATATATACTTATACAGAAATTCAGGTTAATGAACCACGGTGATCATGAGGCGATTGACTCCTATAATTTGTGGTTAATATTAATGTTCAATATATTTATACAAACATTTTTTAAAAAAGAAATTACGTATATTGGTGGGCCTTATCAATGTTAAGTTGAACGAATGGCCAATAACTAGGGTATAACGGTTAAAGTGTATTTATTAGTTTTTACACTATAAAGATACTGAATGACCTTTTTTGTATTGAAGAATATAAAGTCTGAGTAGAAATTCCCATTGTTAATATTATTAAGCAATCATTCAACAAGCTGACCTTACCGGAGAAAAATGTAAAGGGTTTACTATCGTACCAAAAGCGTGAGTAAGAGGGCTAAATTTAGAATAAAAATAATAAACCGAATAAGAGGGTCAATATCAAATACAAAAATAATCTAGGTATCTGATTAAAGAAATTTTTAATTAAGGTTTTCTTAAGACAGGCTCTAGATCTGGGCAAGGAAGATATCATTAGTTATGATAATTATTTTAAGAAAATCTGTTTATAATGGGAATGGACTAAATCTGCTTTGATAAATTTCAGAATTCATAACACTAACAGGAGTCGTCTACCATAGAACTATATTATGTTTAACTTAAGCTAATTGCTAAGGCTTATTATAGTTCATTTTGCTATTCATTTTACTGAAGAAAAGTAGGAATAAGGTATATCCAGTTTAAATTTGAATTCATTAAACAATGGCTGCAGTTTACATCTTGGAACATCTGAGTGAATCGAAAACTAGAAAAATGCATTTGCTAACAACTTAAATCTTGTTACATCATTGTAAATACTTCAGCAAACTGATAAAATCGCTTTCGACTCATATTTAGAAACCTTAAAGTAGCTTATTGATGTCTTAACAACTTACTTTTTAAAACCTGAAGCTGTTTCACAAGATTAAATGAAAGCTGGACACTTTCTGTGAAACATTATTGACATATTCAGTACATGTGCATTAAAGGTTCCTTGGAAACCTATCTTAACGACCATAATCTGCCCACATGAATTTAAAATAAAAGATGTAGCTTATCTATGTCTCTGAAAAAAAAAATGAGTATAAATACGAGGTTTTGCTAGATCTAAATAATAATTGTTCTTAAATAAAGTTATCTCCTGACTCTAGGAACTTTTACCCTAAGGAGCATTCACCCTCACCTGTAAATAAATAATGTTTGGAATGATCATTTCCTCTTCCCCAATGCCGTAACAATATTTAAAAAATTAGAGTGCACACCAACGCCCATCGTTTTGAGTAAACTCCTCCCGCCCCCTTTAAACATTTATTGAGGATTTGGATCGGGGTTCGGTAGCTATGAGAAATAGAATGTTTGCTTTTAAGAGACAACTATGTTGCCTGAGACCATATTCCATTTCTGTAATTTATGAAGCTTATGTAAATAACTCACTTCATTCCTTAGATAGTGTTGGTAATGTTAAATACTTCCTGTTTCTGCCAGTATGCATATTTCTTCTTGAAGATTTAAATTCAAAGATATTTTTTCATTATTTCTTCGTAAGTATATATCCTTTGATGGAATATAATGTCCTCTAAGCATCCACAAGTGTAGCCTTTAAGGCAAATTGGAGGATGCAAAGACATAACTACAGCCTGAGACCACTGTGCTGAGCAGGTGTTCTGAATTACCTTTGTCAGGCAAAACCTATCAACACACCAAACATTTGGCAAGAGCCAAAAGGGAACAACATTTTTTTGCTCTTTTATACATCATATAAAAGTATGTTTATCATGATAAAATAGTTTTTGATTCAAGATATAATTAATCCATTAAGGTAGCATATGAATACAAATAATGATTAACCTTGCTGTTAGAAATGATCAGATGCAGAACCAACGACGAAAGAAGAGGACTCACTTGGAACAGTTCCACTCAGGACAACATTGGTTCTCTTTGTAGATTGGTTGACAGTTGGGAGCCGGCGATTTTTCGCACATCTGCGCGACGCACTGGGTTGTCGTAGTTCCCATATCCTCATAACAGGTACACAGTGTACAAGGGGAACCGCCAGGATGCCAAGTCTCTCCTACTGCATGTACTTGACCATCTTCTGAAGTGCATGTACTGCTTGAGGGGAAATAAGAGTAACTTGGATGTAACTATTGGTATTATCCATAATGATGAGTAATTCAATGACACATTTGACTCTAACAGTGAACAATGTAAGAAATCTATTAATGTACCAAATGTAATGAATAAAATAGAGTGAAAGCGCCAAACCTATAATAAAAAAAGGGAAACTTAATAGAAGGTTAAGATTGTAAAGGCACAAAAATAATCTAGAGATATGATTACGAAAGTTTTTTTATTGTTTTCTTAAGAAATAGGATCTGCATCTGGGCATAGAAGATATGATTAGTTTCTGCCAGTTTCTGCCAGTATGCATATTTCTTCTTGAAGATTTAATTTCAAAGATATTTTATCATTATTTCTTCATCAGTATCAGTATATATCCCTTGATGGAATATATTGTCCTCTAAGCATCCACAAGTGTAGCCTTTAAGGCAAATTCGATTATGCAAATACATAACTACAGCCTGAGACCACTGTGCTGAGCAGGTGTTCCGAATTACCTCTTTGTCAGGCAAAATCTATCAACACACCAAACATTTGGCAAGAGCCAATAGCGAACAACATTTTTTTACTTTTTTATACATCATACAAATTTGTTGATCTATGATAAAATAGTTCTTGATTCAAGATATAATTAATCCATTAAGGTAGAATATGAATACAAATAATGATTAATCTTGTTAGAAATTATCAGATGCAGAACCAACGATGAAAGAAGAGGACTACTGGAACATGTTCCACTCAGACAACATTGGTTCTCTTTGTAGATTGGTTGACAGTTGGGAGCGAAGGATTCTGGGCACATCTGTAAGATGCATTGGGTTGTCATAGTTCTGATTTCATAATAACAGGTGTCACAGTGTACAAGTGGGAACTGACGCCAAGTCTCTCCTACTGCATGTACTTCTGACCATCTTCTGAAGTGCACGTAGTTGAGGAGAAATAATATGAGTAACTGCATGTAATTATTGTTACTATAAGTAATTCATTCATATTTGACTCACCAGGAGTAATGTAAAAATGTATTCATCTACAAAATGTAAATGAATAAACATAGAGCAAAAAGAGCCAAACCTATAATAAAAAAGAGAAACTTAATAGGCTGCTAAGACTGCAAAGGCAAAATAATCTACAGATATGATTGGTAAAATTTTTATTAATGTTTTCTTGTAATTTAGGTCAGATCTGGGCACAGAAGATATGAGTAGTTGTTATAAGTATTTAATAAAAATCTATAAATAAGTAGAAATAGAATGTGTGATTAGATAAATTTCAGATTTGATAACACTTGCAGGGATTGTCTACCTTAGAAGCATATTATATTTGATTTAAGGTGATTGCTAAAGTTTACTATAATTAATTTTAATACTTATTTTAGTGAAGAAAAGTAGGACTAAAGTAATTTCAGTACAAATTTGGATTTCATATACGTACATCACTTACATTTCAAACAGAACGTAGCCATTGAAATAAAAATGCATTGTTTGATGTGACTTAAATATTGTTGTATCACGAAATACTTTAAATGATAAAATCGCTAACATCTCTATATTTTGAAACTTCAGAGTAGCCTTCGTATCTTAACAACTTACATTTTGAAACCTTAAGGAGTTCCAAATGTGAAACATTATTGACAATTTCACTGAATGGGAAACCTATCTTAACGAGAATACTCTGCCCATATGAGTTCAGAATGAAGGAAGAAAATGAGCAACGAGAAATACATAGATATATACTTATACAGAAATTCAGGTTAATGAACCACGCTGATCATGAGGCGATTGACTCCTATAATTTATGGTTAATGTTAATGTTCAATATTTTTATACATACATTTCTTTAAAAAGAAATTACGTATATTGGTAGGCCTTATCAATGTTAAGTTGAACGAATGGCCAATAATTAGGCTATATCGGGTGGAAGTGTACTTATTAGTTTATGCACTATAAAGATACTGAATGACCTTTTTTGTATTGAAGGATATAAAGTTTGAATAGAAATTCCCATTGTTCATATTATTAAGCAATCATTCAACAAGCTGACCTTAACGGAGAAAAATGTAAAAGATTTACTATCGTACCAAAAGCGTGAGTAACAAATATAAATTTAGAATAAAAATAATAAACCGAATAAGAGGGTCAATATCAAATACAAAAAAATCTTGGTTTTTGATTAAAGAAATTCTTAACTAAGTTTATCTCACACAGGCTTTGCATCTTGGAAACTGTTTATGAGTGGGAATGACTATAACCTGCTTGATAAATTTCCCCAGAATTCATACACTAACAGGAGTCGTCTGCCATAGAACTATACATCATGTTTAACCTAGTAATGCTAAGGCTTATTATAGTTCATTTTGTTATTCATTTTACTGAAGAAAAGTAGAATGTTAGTATATCCAGTTTAAATTTGAATTCATTAAACAATGGCATCAGTTTACATCTTGAAACACTGAGTGAACTGAAAAATGCATTTGCTTAACAACTGAAATCTTGTTATGTCATCGTAAATACTTCAGCAAACTGATAAAATCGCTTCGACTCATATTTAGAAACCTCAAATAGCCTATTGATGTCTTAACAACATACTTTTAAAAGCAGTTGTTTCTACAAGATTAGCCGAAAGCTGGACACTTTCTGAAACATTATTGACATATTCAGTACATATGCATTAAAGTGCCTTGGGAAACCTATCTTAACCAGCATTTGCCTGCATGAATTTATAATAAAATACAATACCTATGTCTCTGAAAAAGGAAATATCTAGGTTTTGTAAGATCTAAAATGATAACTGCCCTTAAATAAAGTTGACTGACTTTACAAACTTTTATTTCAAGGAGCATTCACCACCTGTAAATAAGTAATGTTAGGAATGATCATTTACTCTTCCCCAATCCCGCAGCAATATTTAAAATATTAGAGTGCACACCAACGCCCATCGTTTTAAGTAAACTCTTTCCCGCCCCTTTTAAACATTTATTGAGGATTTGGATCGGGGTTCGGTGGCTGTGAGAGTAGAATGTTTGTTTTCAAAGAGACAACTATGCTGCTCTGAGACCATATTCCATTTCTGTAATTTATGAAGCTTTATAAGTAAATACTAATTTCCATTCCTTCTATAGTGTTGGTAATGTTATATACTTGCCGTTTCGTTATATGCATATTTCTTCTTGAAGATTTAATTTCAAAGATATTTTATTTATTTCTTCCATCAGTATCAGTAAATATCCTTTGATGGAATATATTGTCCTAAGCATCCACAAGTGTAGCCTTAAGGCAAAATTCGATTATGCAACATAGTCACAGCCGGAGACTACTGTGCTGGAGTAGGTGTTCCGAATTACCTTTGTCAGGCAAAATCTATCAACACACCAAACATTTGCAAGCATAATAAGAACAACATTTTTTACTTTTTTATACATCATACAAATTTGTTGGATCTATGATAAATAGTTCTTGATTCAAGATATAATTAATCCATTACGTAGAATATGAATACAAATAATGATTAATCTTGTTAGAAATTATCAGATGCAGAACCAACGATGAAAGAAGAGGACTCACTTGGAACAGTTCCACTCAGGACAACATTGGTTCTCTTTGTAGATTGGTTGACAGTTGGGAGCCGGCGATTCTGCAAGTACATCTGCAAGATGGTTGTCATAGTTCCCGTATTCTCATAACAGGTACACAGTGTACAAGGGGAACCGCCAGGACGCCAAGTTCCTCCTACTGGGCATGTACTTGACCATTTTCTGAAGTGCAATGTAGTGCTTGAGGAGAAAGCAGAGTAACTGGGATGTAATTATTGTTATTATAAGTAATTCATTCATATATTTGACTCTACCAGGGAGCAATGTAAAAAATTTATTCATCTACAAAATGTAATGAATAAACATAGAGTGAAAGAGCCAAACCTATAATAAAAAAAGAGAAACTTAATAGGAAGGTTAAGACTGCAAAGGCACAAAAATAATCTACAGATATGATTGCGAAAATTTTTATTAATGTTTTCTTAAGACTTAGGCTCTGCATCTGGGCACAGAAGATATGAGTAGTTGTTATAAGTATTTAATAAAAACTATAAATAAGTAGAAATAGAATGTGATTAGATAAATTTCAGATTTCATAACACCTGCAGGGGTTTACCTTAGAAGTATATGGTTTGACTGAAGGTGATTACAAAGTTTATTATAATTAATTTTAACACTATTTTAGTGAAGAAAAGTAGGACTAAAGTAATTTCAGTACAAATTTGGATTTCATGCATTTTGGATCATGAAATCTTAGCCTATCGCAAATAAAAAAAATGCAATTGTTTACAACTTAAATCATGTTGCTTAATTGGAAATACTTTGGAAAATTGACAGAATCGCTATCGACTTATATTTTGAAACTTCAGAGTAGCCTTCGTATCTTAACAACTTACATTTTGAAACCTTCAGAAGTTCCAAATGATGAAATGGATACTTGCTTCCAACTGTGAAACATTATTGACAGTTTCACTGAATGAGCCTTAAAGATTCCTTGGGAAACCATCTTAACGATATATTTCTGCCCATATGAGTTCAGAGGAAGAAAGAAAAATGAGCAACGAGAAATACATAGATATATACTTATACAGAAATTCAGGTTAATGAACCACGGTGACTGCGAGGCGATTGACTCCTATAATTTGTGGTTAATATTAATGTTCAATATATTTATACAAACATTTTTTAAAAAAGAAATTACGTATATTGGTGGGCCTTATCAATGTTAAGTTGAACGAATGGCCAATAACTAGGGTATAACGGTTAAAGTGTATTTATTAGTTTTTACACTATAAAGATACTGAATGACCTTTTTTGTATTGAAGAATATAAAGTCTGAGTAGAAATTCCCATTGTTAATATTATTAAGCAATCATTCAACAAGCTGACCTTACCGGAGAAAAATGTAAAGGGTTTACTATCGTACCAAAAGCGTGAGTAAGAGGGCTAAATTTAGAATAAAAATAATAAACCGAATAAGAGTGGTCAATATCAAATACAAAATAATCTAGGTATCTGATTAAAGAAATTTTTAATTAAGGTTTTCAAGACAGGTTTCACATCTGGGGTAAGAAGATATCATTAGTTATGATAATTATTCTTAAGAAAATCTGTTTATAATGGGAATGGATCAAATCTGCTTTGATAAATTTTTGTGAATTTGATACCACTTCAACAGGAGTCGTCTACCATAGAAACTATATTATGTTTAACTAAGCTGATTGCCAAGGCTTATTATAGTTCACTTGCTATTCATTTTACTAAAGAAAAGTAGGAATAAGGTATATCCAGTTTAAATTTGAATTCATTAAATTAATACTGCTGCTTACATCTCGAACATTCCGAGTGAATCGAAATCTAGAAAAATGCAATTGTTAACAACTTAATTTTGTTACATCATTGTAAATACTTCAGCAACCGATGAAATCGCTTCCGACTCATATTTAGGAAACTTGAAGGTTATATTGATGTTCCTAACAACTTACTTTTAAAAACCTGCTGCTTCAATAAAGATTAAATGAAAGCTGGACACTTTCTGTGAAACATTATTGACATATTCAGTACATGTGCATTAAAGGTTCCTTGGAAACCTATCTTAACGACCATAATCTGCCCACATGAATTTAAAATAAAAGATGTAGCTTATCTATGTCTCTGAAAAAAAAAATGAGTTTAAATACGAGGTTTTGCGAGATCTAAATCATAATTGTTCTTAAATAAAGTTATCTCCCGACTCTAGAACTTTACCCTAAGGAGCACCACCCGCGAATGAATAATGTCCGGAGGATCATTTCTCTTCCCAATGCCTTAATAATTTTTAAAAAATTAGAGCGCATACCTACGCCGATCCTTCGAGTAAACTTCGCCCCTTAAAACATTATTGAGAGCGGAATCCGGGTTCGTGAAGCAGGAGAAACAGAAGTTTTTTAAAAGACAAATCTATGTTGCCTGAGACCATATTCCATTTCTGTAATTTATGGCTTACGTACATAACTCACTTCATCCCCTAGATAGTGTTGGTAATGTTTAATACTTCCTGTTTCTGCCAGTATGCATATTTCTTCTTGAAGATTTAAATTCAAAGATATTTTTTCATTATTTCTTCGTAAGTATATATCCTTGATGGAATATAATACATCTCTAAGCATCCACAAGTGTAGCCTCAAGGCAAATTGAGGATGCAAAGACATAACTACAGCCTGAGACCACTGTGCTGAGCAGGTGTTCTGAATTACCTTTGTCAGGCAAAACCTATCAACACACCAAACATTTGGCAAGAGCCAAAAGGGAACAACATTTTTTTGCTCTTTTATACATCATATAAAAGTATGTTTATCATGATAAAATAGTTTTTGATTCAAGATATAATTAATCCATTAAGGTAGCATATGAATACAAATAATGATTAACCTTGCAAGAAATGATCAGATGCAGAAACCAACGAAAGAAGAGGACTCACTTGAACAGTTCCACCTAGACAACATTGGTTCTCTTTGTAGATTGGTTGACAGTTGGGAGCCGGCGCGATTTTTCACATCTGCACACTGGGTTGTCGTAGTTCCCATATCCTCATAACAGGCACACAGTGTACAAGGGGAACTGCCAGGATGCTAAGTCTTCCTACTGCATGTACTTGACCATCTTCTGAAGTGCATGTCACTGTTTGAGGGGAAATAAGAGGACCCTCTTGGATGCAACTATTGGTATTATCCATAATGATGAGTAATTCAATGACACATTTGACTCTGAACAGAACAATGTAAAATCTATTAATGTACCAAATGTAATGAATAAGCATAGTGAAAGTGCAGTTAAACTATAATAAAGAGAAACTTAGTAGGAAGGTTAATCTGTGCAAAAATAATCTAGACATATGACTACGAAAATTTGTTATTAATGTTTTCTTAAGACATAGGCTCTGCATCTGGGCATAGAGGACATTAGTTATTAAAAGTATTTAATAAAAATCTATAAATAAGTAGAAATAGAGTACGATAAGATAAATTTCATTTTAAGTATATTATATTTGACTTATGCTGATTGCTGAAGTTTATTATGATTAATCTTAATATTCATTTTAGTGAAGAACAGTAGGAATAAAGTAATTTCAGTCCAAATCTGATTTCATATTATGGTACATAAGTTTACATTTCGGAACATGAAATCGTAGCCTATCGCAAATAAAAATGTAATTGTTATAACTTAAATCTTGTTGCATCATTGTAAATACTTTAGAAAATTGACAGAATCGCTACCGACTTATATATATATTGAAACTTCGGAGTAGCCTTCGTATCTTAACAACTTACATTTTGAAACCTTAAGGAGTTCCAAATGATCAAATGGATGCTTCATTCCTACTGTGAAACATTATTGACAGTTTCACTGAATGGGCCTTAAAGATTCCTTGGGAAACCTATCTTAACGAGAATACTCTGCCCATATGAGTTCAGAATGAAGAAAGAAAATGAGCAACGAGAAATACAGGATATGGTTACTCTATACAGAAATTCAGGTTAATGAACTACGGTGGATCAGTGAGGCGATTGACTCCTATAATTTGTGGTTTATGTTAATGTTCAATACCTTTATACTTACATTTCTTAAAGAAATTACGTATAATGGTTGGCCTTATCAATGTTAGGTTGAACATTGGCCGAAGATTATAACGGGCTGGAAGTATATTTATTAGTTTTACACCATAAAGATATTAAATGAGGTTTTTTGTAATAGCGATATAAAGTTTGAGTAGAAATTCCCATTGATAATTTTATTAAGCAATCATTCAAATGTTTTGACTTACTTGAAAAATGTAAAGATTTACTATCGTACCAAAAGTGTCAGTAAAAAGTCGAAATTTAGAATAAAAACAATAAACCGAATAAGAGGGTCAACATCAAATACAAAAATAATCTAGGTATCTGATTAAAGAAATTTTTAATTAAGGTTTTTAAGACAGGCCTGAAGGTCTTGGCAAGGAAGATATCATTAGTTATGATAATTATTTTATCAACATCTGTTTATGAGTGGAATGGACTACATCTGCTTTGAGAAATTTCAGAATTCATAACACTAACAGGAGTCGTCTACCATAGAGCTATATTATGTTTAACTTAAGGTGATTGCTAAGGCTTAATATAGTTCATTTTGATATTCATTTTACTGAACAAAAGTAGGAACAAGGTATATCCAGTTTAAATTTGAATTCATTAAACAAGGCAGCAGTTTACATCTCTGTAATGTTTATGCTATGTCACTCTTTTTATGATGATTCTTTGTAATGTTTCTTACCACCTTCAACTTGTTAGTGATTTATTTTATTGCCTGCTGCCCAAGTAAAGAAGTTTATTATTTTCTTTTATAGATGCTTTATCGTTTGAGTCCCAGAGGCTTTAGAAAGACAATGCTGCTTTCACTGCTGGACACACCAATTAAAAATATACAATATTATTTACAAATGAAAGTGAATCTGCTTATAGTCATGGAGAGCCTCATTTCTTCTCTCAATCCACAACTGGTGAGGATACGACCTCACTCCACTAAGGCTCTATTCTTCTTCTGCTTCTGTCTGTTCTTTCCTGTTTTTCTGTCCTTCGCTGTCCCCTTCCTTCTCTTTTGAAGGCTTTTCTGAAAGGAAACGCCCATCCCATTATAGGCGGGCAACAGCTTCTGTCCAGCCCTTTGTAGGAGTCTAATTGGCTGAAACTTATCTAACGACGTCTGGGTGTAATACTTAGATTGAATAACTCCTACGAAGGAGGTTCGACGTTACCGGAAGTTTGGTCGGCCAGAGTTAAAAGGTAAGCTTCACTGGTGAGGTGGAAACATTCTGTTACGACGGTTGTGATTACTGGCACCCGTGTTTTGTTACGTAACATGACACAGTCATACACTTCCTATTTCGTTATTCCCTCTCTCTCTCTGTTCGTTTTATTCCAATCTCTCTCTCTATCACTGGTTCTCTTCTCAGTTCTTTTTCTCTCTCTTATATTTATGTTATTCATATATAATTACATCATTTGGTCACCTACCAAACATTGTCCTCAATGTTTAATTAAACATAATAAAATGGATACAATAGTAATAATCAAATTGGCAATAAAACATAATAATGGATATAATAAAAATTGTTTCTCCAATTGTGGAGGAAAAGACATAAGTTCATTATATTAAAACATCAAATACTATTAAATATCAAAAAGTAAAATGAACATATGGACAATAAACATATGGACAATAAACATAAATTTTTAGTTGTTATTACTGAGTTCTGTCAATATCCCTTTGTATTTTTCTGATAAAGATTTCTTACTATTATGATAAAACAAAATAACACTAATCAGCTACCATTAGATTTATTTAATGATAAAATTGTGAGACAGTTTCTTTATAGTAGAATTATTCATCAACATATTTTAAATTATCAAGCTTTAATTCTAATTATATTAACTTAAATTCATTTATTTTATACGAGTAATTCTTATATGGCACATGTTTATTGAAGTTATATGTTGTGACAAGATGAGGTTCATAATATAATTGGTTTGCTATCACTAACTGACATGATGTTGTGAAAGATTTAACATTTTTAATCCTTATTTCTGTGCTAATGTTGTGACATTTCATTTTAGCTACAACAGTATTTAGTGAAAATACAAAGATTTCTTGATCAATTATAAATGCTTCAAATGTTCTGTTATAATTTGTGGTACATACATCTTTTTCTTGGTTTTGGTTTAACACAATTTCTGAATACAGTAAATAAGTATTAGTGGCCTTTATACAGTTATTTGTAATTATATATATATATTCTTAATTTTTTAACAGAATATGTTCAACATATATATTCTTGTTCTTTTAACAGAATATATTCAACATATATATTCTTGTTCTTTTAACAGAATACATTCATTAAATTGTTTGTCAGTGAAGAATGACAATAGTAGAACGTGTTCTTCTAATGAAGAATGCCTGATTGTTCTCTTTTGAATGACTGTTTGATCATTATTAGTCATAGGAAATGGGTACACAGTGATTAATGTGTTTGTGATCCTAGTATTGAAAGGTACAATTAAAATAATTATCATAGCTGACTTTGCAATCTTCCAGTCTGTCTATATTCTTTCTTTTCATGTTCTACAACTTCTAATAAGTGCCAACAATGTGTTCAAAGCAGTTCCAATGAAGGTAAAAAAGGATCTCTTTGATCTTTGTTCACTGTAATTTTCTATTTCTGTGTTGTAGACTTTTTCTGACAAAGTGAACAACACTGTTATTATCACCCTTCTGTAGGATTGATTTAATGTTCCTTTGAATTGCATTTAATGTTTTATCGCTATTTAACACTGTGGTTATGTCTATACTAATGATTCCTAAGCCTTTGATCATTTTGACTTTCCATGTCTCTTTATATATAGGTTTCACTACATACATTACATTTATGATATTTTCACTACATACATTATATTTATGATATTTTCACTACAAACATTATAGTTATGATATTTTCTTTGTATATAGGTTTCACTAATACATTATATTTATGATATTGTATCCGAATACTAATACATGCACATATATACATATTCTAAATCATGTTTTTGTACATATTTTTTGAGCATCCATTGTAATGTCTGGTTTAATGGTACTTTTATTATAATATTTGGCATGAGTGTTATGAACCTCTTAATTTTTCCCTTGTTTTCATGATTGTCTCGTAAGTACGTCTGGTCCTCCATGCAACATAGTCATCCTAGTTATAAGTATGTCTAGGTGGTGTTACATCGTCTAATAATGTGTTAGGCATTCTTTTCTGATAACCATATAGCAAATAATGTGGGGATTCTCCTATTGTCTCATTTACGGGTATTATGCCCAATGTGAGCCGGGCCAGTCTTCATTGCTAAGTCCCAATCTTTCTGTCCGTGGGCTCACTAAAGTTTTCAGGATGCACTTTTATTTTACGATTGTCTGTTCTAGTGCTCCATTAGAACTTGGTTTATAAGTGGTTAAGTTAAGTATAGCTTAGTTTTACCAGACCACTGAGCTGATTAACAGCTCTCCTAGGGCTGGCCCGAAGGATTAGACTTATTTTACGTGGCTAAGAACCAATTGGTTACTTAGCAACGTTATTTGACACTTATTTATTTCATAAAATTCACATATTTTCTTTAAAAGATCACTAGTAAATTCAGCAGCATTATCAGGAAGAAGAACTTGTGGACATGAATGTTTCTTACTGGTACGATTTCTACATATCTAGTTAAATAGTCTAAGAAGACTAATATTTGTCTATTTCCTCTAATAGTCCTTGGAAATGGACCTAAAAAGACCATAGTTACTACTTGAAATGGATATAATTCTATTGAATATTTTTCAAGTGGAGCTTTAAGATTTACGTTACTTTTATGTTGATTACAAACTATACAGTTTAATACAAAGTTTTTGGCACCTTCACTACAATGCGGCCAAAAATAATTTCTGGTTATGATTCTGGTTGTCTTTTTAATTCTTGGATGTCCTGCTGACTTATATGAGTGTGTTAGTTCTAAAACTTCTCTGATTAGTGTTGGCCTTTTATACAACAATCCATTTATTAATTGAAAATCAGGTTTTAAGGATTCATCTAGTATTAATTGACTACTATTTGTCTGATTTCTATCATTTTTTGTTGTATTTTTACTTCTTCTAGATCTGAATCTACTACTTGACAACCAAAACAAAGGTATTAGTGGTACACATTTTTCTGTTTCTGAGATCTGGATAATGTACTGTTAAGGTGTACTTCCTGAATATATCTGAATTCCCAAAATTTAATACACTAATGAACCATCTATGGAACTTCATGTTGTTGGTAAATACTTTCTTTTAAATAAATAAGTTTCAGAATGGTTTGTGATCAGTAATCACATTAACCTTATGACCTAAAAGTATTTGTCTAAATTTCTTAGACCTCAATATAAAGCTAAACACTTTCTGTGGTACTATAGCTCTTTCTGCTGGATTTAAACCTACTAGCATAATATATTGCCCTCATTCAGTTTTTTGGCCTTTTAGCAATACAGCCCTAGCCCTGTATTTGAGGCATCACAAGCTACAAAAGTCCTGGACAAATCTGGGTAGACTAAAACAGGGTTCCTGGCTTTTGCTCTTAGTTTGAAAGGCTGTTTTTGTTCATCCTTCCGTTCATAATTAACATCTTTCTTTGTTAGTTCTGTCAAATGTTTGGCTATAGTAGCAAACCCTTTTATAAAAGGTCATAATAACCTACCATACCTAGAACCTTTCTTAATGCTTTTCAAATAAGTGGGAGCTGGGTAATGAATTATTGCTTTATTTTACCTTGCTTCATGCAGTCCATTCATTAATTACATGACCCAAGTATCCTAAGGATTTCATCAGAATTGATATTTCTTTCATTTTATTTTTAGTCCTGCAATTCTTAATCTTTCTAGGGCCATGTCTAATGTTCTGAGGTGACTTTCTAAGTCTTTGCTAAAAATGATTACATCGTCCACGTATACTGCAACATTTTCTATATGTCCTTGAATTTGTAACATTAATCTGACAAATGTTAATGGGGATGATGTAAGTCCAAATGGCATTACTTCAAACTGTAAATGTTCTTTATGTGTGCTGAAGGCTGTGAATTGTTCCGATTCTTCATCTAGAGGTACTTGCCAACATCCACTAAGCAAATCTAAGGATGAAAATACTTTGGCCCCTCCTAACTGAGCTAACATAACTTGGATTACCGGCATCGGCACTCTATCTGGACCTGTGTTGGAATTTAACTTCCTGTAATCTATTACAAGTCTCCAACTACCATCTTTCTTTGGAACAAGTAACAATGGGGAATTATATGGAGATTTAGAAGGAATTACTACTCCATCTCTTTTCATTTCCTCTATCAAATTATCAGCTATGGGTCTCTGACTTATTGGTAATCTGCAGTTAGGAATAAAAATGGCTTAGCTCCACCGTCTAACAAAATTTCCAGCGTTGAGAAATACTTGTTCTTCCTAGTTTATCTCCTTTTATAACTATTACATTTCTGTGTTTCTCTAACACCTGAATTAACATGTGCCTACTTTCTGGAAAATGTGTTTTATTTACTTCTGGATTTATTTGAGAGTTTTGGCCATTTATAGAGAAAAATGCTTTTTCTTCTACTGTTAGTAAAGGATTGTTAATAGGAATTCCTATGCAAAAGACAATGCCTGCTTATAGTGTTAGTCTGTTATGTGAATAGTTTTGGACATAAACTTCGCAGTTATCGCCGTTCATGTGGACGAGAGAATTATCCATTCTGACAAAATCTGGCAATTCTTCATTCAATAATAGAACATCCTTATCCTCTAAATCCTCTTTTGATCTCAAATATATTTTTGTTAAACATTTTGGATGCAAAGTTACTGCTCTGTTGAGTATAAATTGTACTTATTATCATCAGCTGTGCTAACACAACATATTTCTTGTTCTATGTCTGAAAAATAGCAAAGTTCTGCATCTGGTGTCTCTTCTGTTACTTATACTATTTATGTCTGATTTATTTATTATATCTAAGAGCAATACTTCATTTAGTATTTTCCCTTCACTTTCACAACTCATTAATACATTGCTATAGTTATAAGTATAGGCGCCTTGATTTTCTTTAGATTCAGTGTTTTGGTCATCACAATTTTTTATATCTTAGTAATTATTTATATCTGAGTATATATCATCTGTATGTGCATATCTCAACAATTCTGTATTATGAAACTGTGGAAACTCCTCTTTTTTATCTGTTTTTATTTTATCTTGCTTTTTCTGGTTACTTATCTGCCTTTCTGTACGTCTGTCTCGCTTGTCGAAACTGTCTCAGACAAATTGATCAGATTTGGGTGAAGCTTTTCTTTGTCAAGCGTAAAACATACGCTCTTCTGATTATGTTTCAGGATAATCTTTCCTTCACTACTATCTAATATCATTCCACATCTCCTCTTTAAATTAAATGAGAACAATACTTGTGTGGGAAAAAATCTGTCTTCTAAAACTACAAAAATTTCAATAAATTTGTGACAAAAATTTATTTCTAAGTCTGCATTTCCAGACTTTTGCTGTTCATGCTTACTATTATCTTCTAATCAGCTTCTGCATAACATCTACACAGGATATCAACATTACAGCAATTATTCAACTATTAGCAGGTACATCATTTATTTAATTTTACATAGGCAGATTTAATCACTTCAAAAGAAAGCACTTACTTGCTATGTAAAATGTAATGTTGATAACTTCATCTATTATAGTCCACACTTTCACTTCATTGCCTGGTGGATGGCATTACACTTGTGTAAGTTATCAACTGCTGACTTGTATTTATTTTATGCCTGGCACTTGCCATTTAACTATAAACTTAATGCTATATTGCTAGTTGCTTTAAAAGCTAAAACCTTGCAACACAGACTAACACCTTCTGCATCTGGTCAAAGTGAACATTTATATACAATTTCAAAGCCATACGTTATTTTTATCTAGCTTCTTGAGCTGAAATTATTCTTGGTTTGGAATTTTAGCATTTGAATATTGACCATTATGATATCTTAGGTGGACCGAAGAATGGTCCATTCCTCGGATTGATTCTGCCTTCCTTTCATTTAAATTCCACTTTTTCCTAGTACTTTGTGCATATTTTGAAAGGAATTTTGTCTACTCCCTACTTATCTGGAATTATCATTATATTCTGTTATTTATTTTATATGAATCATGGGTATTTCTGCCTTTCCTTTCATTTTGTATTCCTGTTATCCTTACATATTCCTTAGAAAAATTTATCTCTTTCTTCTGGATTTCTTTCCTCATTGATATTAAAGCTGTAAGGCTATCACTTTAGGGATCAATTAACTTTTAAAAGTTTCTTTCTTTTTCTCCAAGTGTTATACATCGTTCCAATAACAAGTAATTTAAAACATATTCAAACTAATTAACACTTTCTTCATCACCAGAAGCATTCTTATTTCCTATGGTGATTTTTGTTTTTCTTAACTTTTCTATTACTTGAGTGTTGATTCTTCAACATCTGTGTGAAGATTTGCTATGGATTCTCCATCATAATGCTGGGTAAGGAATCTATTAATATATATGAGGTATCACTTGACTCACTGGTTCCCAGTGTATGTGGTTATTTTGCTGAGTCTAACTGAATTCAAAGTTCTGTGTGCATCACTGCTTTCCGAACTAACGAGAAGCAAGGCTTCGTTAATTTTAGCTCTTTCATTTGTTATCCCCTGCTGATATGAGATTAACGCAGTCAGCTGGAATACTGGTTAACAGAATATGATTCTAGCCTATTTTTGTCGGGATTTGAATTTTCAACTCTTCTACAAAATCGTGTGGCTTGCGTAATGATCGCTGCTTGTGCCATTGTTCTGAATTGAGATGTGTTAATATTGTTATTATTATTATTATTATTACTACTTGTGTTAGTACTCCTGAGTAGTGATATTCGTGAACTTGTACTGAATTTGACTTGTCTAACTGATGTTGGTCTTAAATGGTAATGTCTATTTCTAATAGCATTCCTTAATGTGTCAAGTAAATCCTGCATTACAATGGTATTCTATAAATCATAAGAAAATTTATACACAAATACACAACAGTATTCAAAAATATTTCATCAAAAGAATGTTATATTATTAAAGATTCCTATCTATCAAACCTCAAAAAAAAAATAACATGATAAAAATTTTTGAGAGAGAATTATAAATATTATATACCTTCTGAGAGAGATAATTTCAAAATACACTCATTGAGAGAGAGGATAATAACTTTCCAATCACGACTTACTTATTTTCTGTTGTTGTTCAGTCTTAACTGTTGTTTGAACTGTTGCTCTGGAACTGTTTTTCACTTTTCCTTTCCGCGACCAACACAAAGACGTTTTCGTTCATTGTAGACATGTCGTATCCTGCGTATTATGACTAAAATTGTCTTTTTCTTGCTTTGCTGACCTTCAGGGATTCGTCTTCTTCTTAGAATTCACCAGTAGTGTTTATTTTTAACGGGAATATTTTCGTCTCACATGTGAAATGCACTCATCCATTTTAACAGACTGTATATAGAAATCTGTTTCGTGTATTGATAGCTGCCAACACAAAGGCGTTGTTTTAGTGGTTCACTAACGTTTGCATTGTTGTTGTTGCTTCACTGATTGTTTTTCTCTTAGGGGAAAAATATTTCTAAGTTGTGGGTTTTCTGAGCGGTAATGTTTATAAGTCTTATTTCACTTTGAATGTTTCGATCGTTGATGTTTACAGTGGGGAATGTTTTTAAAATTCTTGAGTTTTGATTGTCGATTTGTTATGATTCACTTTGTCACCTGTTCTGTTTCGGTCGTCGATGTTTGTAGCGGAGTTGTTATGAAATTCTTGGAAGTGTGTGCTTATTGTTCGTTCGTTGGTTCTTCACACTGCACTGTTTACATCTTCTCGGATCCGATACAGCTGGCACCATTTTGTAATCTCCTTTATGTCACCTTGTGTGACGATTTCTTGTGTTTCTTACCACCTTCCACTTGTTATGATTTATTTTATTCGTTGCCCAAGTAAAGAAGCTTATCATTTTCTTTTACAGATGCTTACCGTTTGAGTCTCAGGAGGCTTTAGAAAGACACAATGCAGCTTTTTTACTTCATTGACACCCTAATTGAAATATACATATTATTTAGAATTGAGTGAATCTAAGTATGAGTCTGAGTGAGAGGCTTGCTTCTTCTCAACCCACAACTGGTGAGGCTGCGACTTCTCACTCCACTAAGGCTCTTTTTCTTCTTCTGCTTCTCTCTGTCATTCTCGATTTTCTATCCTTCTGTCCTCTTCCTTCTTTGAAGGTTTTTTATGAAAGGAATCGCCCATCCCACTATAGGAGTGGCAACAGTTTCTGTCCAGCCCTGGTAGAAGTCTAATTGGCTGAAACTTGTCTAATGACGTCCTTCTGCAATAGATTTAATTCAACCCTCCTACGACGTTACCGTGGAAGTCTTGGTTTCCGGCCAGAGTTAAAAGCGGTAAGCTTCACAGGTGGGGCGGGTAAACATCCCTGTTATGAATGAGGTTAGGTTACTGGCACCAGTGTTTTGCTACGTAAACATGACACAGTCATAACACTTCCTGTTTCGCTGTTCCCTCTCTTTCTCTCTCTCTGTTCGTTTTATTCCAATCTCTCTCTCTCTCTCTCTCTCTCTCTCTCTCTCTCTCTCTCTCTCTCTCTCTCTCTCTCTCTCTCTCTCTCTATCACCGGTTCTCTTCTCATTTCTTTTTCTTTTTCTTACATTTACGTTATTCATATATCGTTACACATCTTGGAACATCTGAGTGAATCGAAAACAAGAAAAATGCATTTGCTAACAACTTAAATCTTGTTACGTTATTGTAAATACTTTAGCAAACTGATAAAATAGCTTTCAAGTTATATTTACAAACCTCAAAGTAGCCTATTCATGTCTTATCAACTCATATTTTAAAACCTAAGCTGTTTCACAAGATTAAATGAAAGCTGGACACTTTCTCTGAAACATTATTGACATATTCAGTACATATGCCTTCAAGATTCCTTTGGAAACCTATCTTAACTAGTATAATCTGCCCACATGAATATAGAATAAAAAATGAAGCTTTATCTATGTCTCTGAAAAAAAATGAGTAGAAATACAAGGTTTTGCTAGATTTAAATGATAACTGTTCTTAAATAAAGTTATCTCCTGACTAGGAACTTTTACCCTAAGGAGCTTTCACCCTCACCAGCAAATAAATAATGTTTGGAGTGATCATTTCCTCTTCCCCAATGCCGTAACAATATTTAAAAAATTAGAGTGCATTCCTACGCCCTTTGTCTTGAGTAAACTCCCCCCCACCCCGCCCCCCTCAAACATTTATTGAGGATTTGGATCGGGGTTTGGTAGCTATGAGAAATAGAATGTTTGCTTTTAAGAGACAACTATGTTGCCTGAGACCATATTCCATTTCTGTAATTTATGAAGCTGATGTAAATAACTCACTTCATTCCTTCTATAGTATTGGTAATGATTAATACTTCCTGTTTTTTTCCAGTATGCATATTTCTTCTTGAAGATTTAAATTCAAAGATATTTTTTTATTATTTCTTCATCAGTATATATCCCTTGATGGAATTTAATGTCCTCTAAGCATCCACAAGTGTAGCCTTTAAGGCAATTGGAGGATGCAAAGACATAACTACAGCCTGAGACCACTGTGCTGAGCAGGTGTTCTGAATTACCTTTGTCAGGCAAAATCTAGCAACATACCAAACATTATTTTGGGAAGAGCCAAAAGGGAACATTTTTTTATACATCATACAAATTTGTTTATCTATGATAAAATAGTTTTTGATTCAAGATATGATTAATCCATAAAGGAAGAAAATGAATACAAATAATGATTACTCTTGTTGTTAGAAATTATGAGATGCAGAACCAACGACGAAAGAAGAAGACTCACTTGGAACAGTTCCACTCAGGACAACATTGGTTCTCTTTGTAGATTGGCTGACAGTTGGAAGCCGGCGATTTTTCGCACATCTGCGCGATGCATTGGGTTGTCGTAGTTCCCATATCCTCATAACAGGTACACAGTGTACAAGGGGAACCGCCAGGATGCCAAGTCTCTCCTACTGCATGTACTTGACCATCTTCTGAAGTGCATGTAGTGCTTGAGGGGAAATATGAGTAACTGGATGTAACTATTGTTATTATCCATAATGATGAGTAATTCAGTGACATATTTGACCCTACCAGAGAACAATGTAAGAAATTTATTCATGTACCAAATGTAATGAATAAGCATACAGCGAAAGCACCAAACCTATAATAAAAAAAGAGAATCTTAATAGGAAGGTTAAGACTGCAAAGGAACAAAAATAATCTAGAGGTATGATTAGGGAAATTCTTTATTAAGGTTTTCTCAAGACAGACTCTGCATCTTTGCATGGAAGATATCATTGGTTATGATTAGTATTTAATGAAAATCTGTAAATCAATAGGAAAAGGATGTGTCTGATTAGATACATTTCAGATTTCACAGCACTTGCAGCGGTTGTCTACCTTAGAGGTATATTATACTGGACTTAAGCTGATTGCCGAAGTTTATTATAAATAATTTTAATATTCACTTTTGTGAAGAAAAAAAGAATAAAGTAATTTCTGTACAAATTTTGATTTCATACATAATGCTACATCAGTTTACATTTCGAAACGTCATAGTGTGTCGCAAATAAAAAATGCAATTGCTTACAACTTGATTCTTATTACATCATTGTAAATACTTTAGAAAATTGACAGAATCGCTATCGACCTGTATTTTGAAATTTTCTATCTTTCCCCCCATAACAAGACCAGAGAGACTCCCAACAATAAAATAAAAATCCCACACCTGGACAGGATTAAGACGTTGACACAGACACTTGGAAACTCTAACCCTTTTGTTTTTCCTACCCAAATATCTTAGCCAAATCACAGATTAACATCCAACAAAATCCAGTCCCCTAAGACACAGGAGGTTATGAAATCCCTTGCCTCGACTGTGCCAGTATTACATCGGCTTCACAGGCAAATGACTCCCCAAAAGATTAATACAGCATTAACGTTCAGTTAGGTAAGGACAAGAGTTCAGTTATTTTTAACCACATAAATAACCAGAACCACATAATAAACTGGAATATGCCTCGTATAATTTATAGCAGCAATTATCGGTTCAAAAGCCTTGATTAAACAAAGAAATACAATGAACCTCTCAAGGGGCGCCTGAGATTCAGATATTATAGATAAAATCTTCCTCCAACCAGAGATTAAGAAGATTAAAGAGGAATTGTCAATTGGAGTGACTTAACAGCTAACCTATGGATCTTCGGGTATAAATACCGCTTTTCTGTACCTTTTTCTCATTCACTATTTGCCTGAGGAGAGAGACAGTTCGGGCTTTGAAATATAGACTTTATATTCCACATTTTGGCGATAAAATTCTATTTTAAAGAAAATATTTCACAGTCATATATATATATATATATATATATATATATATATATATATATATAAATATGTATATATATACATATATATACATATTTTCACGTATTTAGAAAATTCATCCCTCCAGTCCATTAGCTAGGAAATAAAATTTCATGGCGGCTGGGGGAGACCCATCTGGTTTGGGGGGGGGGACAGATGTAGGCGTCCTAACCCTAAAATCATATCATTTCGGGGAACAGAAAGCCGTTAGGGACGAAGGAGCAGTCAGGACAGTAACTGGGCTGCAAGGCTGACCCTTAGTTAGTCTTAACTATAAGACCTATTTCCCTTCTCAGCCCTTCTTTGGCTGAGTCGGTTGAGCTTCAGACTGTCATTCGATGGGCCGGAGTTCAATTCCCACGGCCGGCTGATGAAGAGTTAGAGGAATTTATTTCTGGTGATAGAAATTCATTTCTCGCTATACTGTGGTTCGGATTCCACAATAAGCTGTAGGTCCCGTTCCTAAGTAACCAATTGGTTCTTAGCCACGTAAAATAAGTCTAATCCTTCAGGTCAGCCCTAGGAGAGCTGTTAATCAGCTCAGTGGTCTGGTAAAACTAAGGTATACTTTTTTATTTCCCTTCTCCCTTTGTACTGGTTGTTATTGCTTCTTTCAGATCTACCGATGTCCTGTGGCCCTCCCTAGAAATCGAATGGGACACGTGGGTGGCCTCTCATCACTCCGCTCTAGACCTCCACAGCGCTAAGCTGGTGCTGTTCTGCCCTCTGGCCACGTGTTGGGACTTCTGCGGCCGGAATCCATCTTTTGCAAGCGAACTCCATGCACGGATGCAATAAGATATGTCTTGAAGTTGTAAGTAACGCCAGTGCTCTTTTCCTTCTTGTGAATTTCTCTCCATTTTCAGTATTTCCAACTTTTTATTCTCCCAAAAAAGTCCATTTGTTTCCCACAGTCTAGCATGCACATTTGCCCTCATGACTTGTTCCAAGCTTAAATTAAGTTTGTTCTGTGATAATAATTGGAGCATTCCCACCATAGTGTTACCATATGCTAATTAAATCTAATTGATAATTTCCTCCATCGTGAATAAGTAATTTCATGTGGGAGAGTCTTTGTCTGAATACTAACTTGGAATTCTTTTCCAGAATCCTGTTATCTGGCTCTTCGAGTTTTCTGCCCCTACCCTTGTGAACCAAATTGCCTTAGACATTTAACCACCATCTTGCTACATGCAAGACTCTTCTGACCACCAGCGGTCCAGAGGCACATGACCGGGCCCCGTCTGCATTCGGGTTGTGCTAAAATCACCATTAATTATCAGCCAGTCTCAACAGCAGTGGTTCTTATTTGCGTGTCCAACTCTTTCAGGGCTGTAGCCCTTCTCAGATTTATTTATTTGCTACGCACAGTCCTACTTTTATTGCACATTGCATGTGCCTTGTTTGCTACTCAGTCAGCCATTTCATATTAATTTTCTGATTGCTCCGCTTGTAAATAAACTCAGTTTAAAGTTACCTGACTGGTTTGAAGGACGACCTTCCCACTCTCTTAAATAGATGTAATATCAAGGCAAGTCATCTTAGTAATTACATTTATTGCTTATGTTCTGAGCTCTAGGTGTTTGCCCCTGAGGCAAAACTTCATTCAAAATTCAAATTAACTCGCCCAACCGGACTCAGAACATAACACTGTCCATCTCGCCACGAACTAGTCAAATAGTAACGAGAATTAGCTTCGCTATTACTAGACTAGGAAGGAAGACGAACCGAGGAACAACGTAATTCATAAAATAATTCAATTCCATTATTCGCAAGGCAAAAGATAAAGGGTGACAGAACCGAAGCTAAAGATAACGAGGTAAGGGTTATTATTATAACTGTTGTAATATTAAGGATACGTTAGGAACAGATAGGGAAGAAATATTTTTAAAAAAGAAGTGATTTGTAGCTCACTTTTTAGTTATCATATCACAGGATAAAGGCAAGAGTGCCAAAAAAGTTCTTAAGTTCGCGACGCAGAATAACTGCCCGTGAAATTTCGAGCCGTGAGAAGAGTAGCAGCGGTGTTGTTGACACAGAGAACTAATATTTAGGAATTAGGAAGTGCTTTGCCAGGGATTTATTGCATGTGTTAGCAGTGAACAGTTAGCTAAGTGTGTTGTTCGAAAACAGTTACTGCAGTGTCAGTGAAGTGTAGTTCGAAAATCTGTGTTTGTTAAAATACGTGTGACAACTACCAGCTAGGCGCATGCGCATTCCATCGTCTGACTCCCACAATTCCAGGACCGCCATATCCAGTTCAGATTTTCTTTCCATGATTTAAGTAAAGTAAAGGCATCATTGATGTTTGAAATGGAATAATTAGAGCCTGCATATCAACATCAATCAGAAAATTTTAGTGTTACTTTCCCTAAATTTTAAGCACCGATCAAGTGTTGTATGAGGTGATGACGTCACCAGTAGCCACCAGCTGTTTCTCTCCTGCGTTTTCCGTTCCACTTCTTATCGTTCACTCACCAAGTGAAATTCCTTTTTTTTTTTTTTTTTTTTTGCCTAACGAAAAACCCAATTAAATATTTTGATAGTAATTTGAAAACCCTTTCCACCATATAACTTATCATGATGGGAGCTAGGTATTAAATTACGTAAATGCAAAAGTGCATTTTAAAAAGTAATTTTCCCAAGCGTAATTTTTCAAAGTAAATTATCATAAGAATGAATTAGAGTAAATTAAATAACGCAACAAATATGTTCCAATACGAATACGCTCTTTGAGAGAGAGAGGAAGAACTCTAGTATTCTTCCATCATCCCCCAAGAAAGTTAATAAGGGCATAGTTATAATAATAAACGGGTATTGGAGAATAAACCCATTAATTCATAAAGCCAAGAGCAATAATTTTTTTTTATTCCTAAAACTTTGATCTTTTAGATCCCCATCAATTCTTCCTTTTACTCATTCACACACAGTGCGCGAATTTGTAGGCCTATACATGCCCGTGTTCATTGTAATTGTCACCAATATCCATTTTCCTATCAAGTGCTTCAGCCAGAGGAGTGAGCTCTCGTGCATTTCAGAGAAAGAACGCACAACCATTTAATAACAGTTATTAACTGTCATGCACGAGTGGGTTTCCATTATCCAAGACTTGCGGATACTGCAGGCACCAAACCGCACATTGAGTGCAGCCCCAAAACCTTCCTTTCCTCATGTCAGGAAGCAGCCACTAGTGCAAGCCCAAGGGTTTCCCCTTCCACAATGCCACTAATCTGAGGCACTGCCAACGACTAGGTTGCTGAAGTGCTTACTTTTCACTTTCACTTTAACTCATTGCTCGCGCTCTGCCACGGGCAGAGTGCCATTTCCTTCAGTGCAATTTGGTTGCACTGCCTCGTAGTGTTGTTCCCCAGAACACACTGGTAACCTAGTGCCACCAAGACATATTCCTCACATATAAGCCACTGCACTTGTACCTGAGACACAAAGTGCCAATGACAGTGTATCCGTCCATAAGGACCTTTGCTCCTTCAGGATCACTTCCACTTCATCAGTGTATCCGCCCATAAGGATCATTACTCCTTCAAGATCGCTCCATCAGTGTGATCTCTGCACGGCACACTAAGCCACAGTGCCACCTTATTGAGAAGGTGCCATTGCAACAAGGTGCCACCAAATTACGGGACACTTCCCCGCTGTCACAAATCATTTCCACTAGACGCTATAAAACTATAATCATGTCATTAGAACAGCGCCAAGCCGTCATGAACATGGGCAGGGACGCAGGTTACGTGGGATGGGAACTCACCTACTGGGTGAAAGAACAGCTGGCTGACATACTCCAGCTGGAAAGAGAGGGAAGAGAAGATCTGAGGAAGTATGAAGAAACTAAGGCAGCAAGAGACCTAGCTCTCAAGGAGAGTGAGCTAGCTCTCAAGGACAAGGAGCTCGAGCTGGAGAAGGTGCGAAAGGAAAGTGCCGAGGCTCTAGCTGCCCAACAAGCTTCTAACCCCACACCTGCTGCGCCTAATGCTCCAATATTTAGCATTAATGCTCTAATTCCTAAATGGACGGAGGACGAGCCCAAGGCGTGGTTGGAGGAAGTAGAAGCGCTCCTCAAGAACTGCTCGAGAACTGCTCCACCACCGACATGGAGAGGGCTGCACTACTTGCCAAGCACATGGAAGGCAAAGCCAAAACCACCCTCCACTCGCCGTGTACTCTCGACTGCCCTCTCTAAGCAGTACTTGCGAGTACCCTTGCATCAGATCAATTGAAGAATAAATATTCTTGCCCCCAATCTCAACAAATAAATCTGGCAAACACACCACAGGGTAGTGATCAGGAATGGTTTTCTTGTTCAACTCCCTAAAGTCCACACAAACTCGGACTGAACCATCCTTCTTAGGGACTGCCAACAACGGGAAATTAAAAGGCGAGGAACTGGGCCTAACAATGCCTTCCTCTTCCCACTTATTAACCTCTTGCTCTACCTGTTCTCTAATATTAAAAGGAATCCTATATGAGGGAACAAAAATAGGCTTAGTCTTGTCCTCCAAGTGAACCTTGTGTTCTAACACATTTGTTAATCCTAACTTATCCCCTTTCAGTGCGACTATGTCCCCAAACTCAGCCAGAACATCTTCCACACCCCCAGCATATTCTTTATCATCAGCATTGGTTAAATGATCCCTGAAAACCTGCCTCCTAGCTTAAAAATCTGCTTCTGAAAAACTACAAAAATCCATAATAATAGCAACTGAATTATCTTCATTGACTCAGTCAACAAAGTCGATTGCATAAGTACCCTTCTGATAATTGTGAACTGAATCATTACAGTTTAGCAGTTCCACCTAAGTATCCCCTGGACTTGATACCTTGTTTACAGAATCCGTACACAATACCCCCTTCAACTTTTTGCTATACTCATCCACACACCTGTCTGGATTTATGCACTCCTTTCACTCGAACTTTCACCACAGTAACTATACCAGGACCAAGAACTGCTTCACCCAACAAAACCATCTTATAACACTTCTTACCCACTGACACATGTTCAGCATCCACCCGCAAATTCTCATGCACCCCTGATCCATTATCATCATCATTACACTCACGTCCATCCCCTCATAAGGCACAAACACACCAGGTACTCCCACAGTTATACCACATATCCCTGTATGAAGCGAGATTTTCCGTCTCCGACATGCTGGATGACCCAGTAAAAAAGTATTCCCCAAAGCAGCCCCTCGTATAAGCAAAAGCTGTTCTGTAAAAGTTCTACCTGCAAGAGATAACTCCACATCTATGTATCCCAAAACCCATAACCTATTTGCTTGAACATCACATACTGTCTCTTTAGCGGGTCTCAAAGAACGATCAGGAAACATCGATCGGAACAACTCATAATTCATCAAATTATTAGAGGTGCCTGTATCAATAAATACATTTGTACTGTCCCCATCCGCAGACCTTTTTACACTGGCTTTGTCTCTGAGGGTTCCCCCAGAAGTCCTATATCACAAGAAACAACTCCCTTTATTTCTTCCCTCTCTGTTGCTCGGTCCACCAAAAATTTTGCCGGCTCCTAGAGGTTCCCAAAAAACTCCCTTGAGGAGTTTTCCTACCTGCCAGACCAGCACTCTGAGGTGTACTTCTGGACTCAGTCTGTTTAAGAAGCGGACAAAACCGCTAACCATGATATGCCGACTTACAAGCACCACAATATTTCACCCAACAAAAGTTCTTAGTATGGCCATGCCTGTTACAATTGTGACAACGTCCTTGGGATCCTGAACCCACAGAAGTCTTAACATCCCCTGTCTTAGCACATAATCTCATAATTGTGGAGTCAGGATTACTCAGTGTAGGAGCTATCTACAGTAGACATTTCGACAAGTGCTTATGAACCTGAGAGAACAGTAAACTCTCATCCGACCCCCTCTCTATTTCCTTGTCAAAACTATTTACAATAGCATCAGGAACATCATTCAAGATCCACGCATACTGCAATAACTTCTCAAGATCCTCTATTGTAATAGATCCTCCATTTACCCAGCAAACCCTTGCCTTTACGGGCCTTGAAAACAGCTCTGAGATCTCAAACTACATCGCCAGCTCCATCTGTTCCATATGCCGCTCTCAAAAAATCTTTAAGATCATCCCAGGTCCTACACATCAAAAAGTGGTGACTCCAGCAACGTTGTCCGATATCTCCTTTATCTAAACTAAGGAAGCCTTTTGCTTCATTCATTATTTTCTTGGAGACCAAGAAATTCATCACCCCTCTATTAAAATTTCGAGGGGAACTGGAAGAACGAAATCAACCAGCCCTGGAAGGGGGTGAACCCCGGCATTTACAGATGTAAATTT
This sequence comes from Macrobrachium rosenbergii, assembly GCF_040412425.1. Taxonomy (NCBI): domain Eukaryota; kingdom Metazoa; phylum Arthropoda; class Malacostraca; order Decapoda; family Palaemonidae; genus Macrobrachium; species Macrobrachium rosenbergii. The sequence continues at coordinate 64,992,189 of NC_089752.1, forward strand.
GTGCAACATTGTTGTTACTTTATCTTTATCTTCGCTAGCCTCTGTCATATTACTGGAATGGATGACGCTCCAGGTTCCAAAAACACGACCAGATCTCAACTTCATATGACTCCTCCCCCCAAAAGAAAACAGAAAAAGGAAAGGACACAAAGAGAGAAAAAAACAATTAAAAATTCGGCAAACTGCCAACACTAATGCAAATACAAACCATTAAAAAACTAAAATTCTAAATGCCAAATATGAACAATGAAGTAACCCTAACTGCACATGCAATCCATAAAAAAAGAAATTCTAAATGCCAAATGCAAACAATGAAGGAGAAATACTGCAGTCCACCCACACAAAGAAGACGGGCTAGCAGAAAACAGGAAGGCAGCTGGACAACTGCTGCAACATGCACTCGATGACGTCACAGATCGTCACCGCCCCTTTTCCGATAACAGTGCACAAACACTTCCGTCATGAAAAAGAGCACATGTACCAACCGAAAGGATACGCCCTAACCATTACCTATCTTAATTTCCTCGTAATATTCGTCTCTTTGGAGCTTACCTATACACTATTTTACCAAGTGTACACACCTGCTCTGACTAACATGCGCACGTAATTGAAAGAAAAACACTCTACCCCCCTTGAACCAGCTTGTTCCCATCTAATCCCTCATTACAACCAACACAAAGAGAACACTTACATAATAATATCCCTCACAGTCTTCCCAAAACCTGCTCTGTAAGAGTACTTAGAATCAATTCCCAATCTGAAAAGAAACACTACACATTTGACTGATATTTCATCCACAAACACACCCATTCATCACACAGAGCCACTAGCAACTGCCTTGCATTGCCGTGTCTCCCTCCCAAGGCGATTGAAAATACCCAAGTCCTCAATCAAAGCTACCATCCTGCCTTTCCCAGATTATTGGAACACGCCCTATGTAACTTGAATTCCAAGCCACCCGTCTCTTTCGGAGGCTTTTAGCAGTCCATACTGAGCTGATACCACCTCAGTACTCAATCACTCTGCATCCTCTCTCACTCTCCCTCTCTCTCTCAGGACTACAGTGAAACAAGCTTTACCTAAAATAATTTATTTAACAAAATCTAACATAACTAGATTACAAGAAATGGGTTAAAATGATTGACATAATCTGACATAACTCGATTGCAAGACATAAGCAATGGATTAAAAGGTTATATTAAAAATTCCCCAAAGACCATTTACAAATATAGTCATATTCTGTAACTTGCACAGGTCAGAAATAGGTCAGAGTCTAGTACATTCCCAAAGAGTGCATTCCCAACCTCTTACTCAGCAAAACATCTCCAAACAGCAATGTTCGCAGTCTTTACTGGTAAAACACAAAACATATATCTCTTTTTACTTTTGAGACTTAAAAAGGTTCAAGGTTGGTCCTCTAACGATTCCCTTCTCCCAACCTCATCCCTTCACACCTTAGGACTCCACCCAAAAGACACGCACAAATGCACGTTCCCCACCAGAACCTGGACACCCCAGGTGAACGCACATGCAGCATCACCTCACGTGATCCCACGCCTTGAAAATCCTGATGCCATCATTACTTAACAAGGAAATGCATCAGATGATAGCTAAACATTCTCTCCAAGATTTTGGGAAAGTTTTCCTCCCCACTTGTTAATTCAGCATCCATTGCGTATTGTAATTCATAACATACATGTGACCAATAGGCTTTTCATATTTCCCTTGATTATTCGTCTATGGAGTTGCCTTAATCAGTCTATTTAGTCAGATTTCTTAACAGAATACAGTAGAGTTCTTGACAATGCTAGCTGGTCTGCATAATTAGAGATGACCCTGGTATCATACCCCCTCCATTTTATGCACATGATTAGAGCCAGTTCCACAGCTTAAGTATGTGTCGAAATAGTTTGTTTAGGTTTATGCTAGGTGTGAAAAGTGACTGCAATCAGTGATAGGTAATTGATAGACCACATGCATGCTAATTTAGTTCATGAGAAGAGAAAGCACATTAACTATTCCGCAAAAATTTTGTGCTATTGCATGTTAGCTGCATGTCTTAAGAATAGGAAGAAGGGAGCAACTTAGTTGAAGAGCTAATAAAAGGAATAATGCCCTTATTCCTTCATCCACGTGATAAGGACAATTGGAAGGTCCCGAATTCCTAGATAGGCACATTGTGTAGGCGACCACTAAGGTTTTGATTCCAGCTAGTTTTGTAATGGGATTTATCCTCTCTCTCTCTCTCTCTCTCTCTCTCTCTCTCTTGCTTGACTGATATCTTCAATTCCAGGCCACATGGGCCTATCCCTAACCGTCCGCCATCTTTAATTTGTGAGTTCCATTAGAAATCCCATTGTTATAAATGACGCACGCACAGCGCTCATATATAAATCCCTTTCTTTTGCTTGCTAAATTTTATCCAAACATCCATGCAGATCAGCCCATTTTTGAGAAATTAATGTTAAATTCTTTAACTGAGTCGGACATTTATTTATTGAAGAATTTCATTCTCATTCATTACTCCGAGGAAGCCTCCGAACGTGGGAAAAGGGTTGCCAATGCAAATGCCAAACAAGCGGTCAAGAGTCTCTCCTCCCCTACAACCCCTGACTCATTCATTGACGGCAGATGTCACGAGACCAGAGGTAAGCATTAGAGTACTATTATTAGTCATGTGCGAGCTAAGTTTTCTTTTGATAACAAAAAATAACAATTTCTCTCCTTCCAATGCATAACCTTTTGGCAGTCCAGACTGCACATACATGATAAGTTTAAGCATTTTTTTTGTCATACCCTCGTGAATTGGAGATTTTAATATTCAATAGGATCACTGTACTGTTCTTATCACGCCACATTTAAATTATTTGACAGCGCAAGGAAAATTTCCTTTACACACCATAAGTGTATAACCCTGTAAGCCCTTTTATCAGTTCTGCAGTGTCTCTCCACAAATAAAAATATACCTAAAGGCTTATGTTAGCTTGTGCTAATTTTCATTCATTTCGAACAATTGAGTCTTTCAGACACCCTTAAATTTAAGTCTTTTCAGACAACTTGAGTCTTTCAGACACCCTGAAATTTGAGTCTTTTCAGACTTGAGTTTCAGACACCCTAAACTTTAAGTCTTTTCAGACAACTTAAGTCTTTCAGACACCCTGACATTTGAGTCTTTTCAGACAACTCGAGTCTATTCAGACACCCTGATTCTGTTAATTTCGAACAATATTGAGTCTCTTCAGACATTGAACCTAATCACATGAACAGCCCTGAGTCTTTCAAGATACCCTGAGTCTTTTCAGACTCCCTGAAATTGAGTCTTTTCAGACATATTGATTATCTAAAGGGTCACGCCCATATAAGCGTTATCTCAAGATGTCTACGACATCCAGAGCCCAGCAAAATGAGGTCCTCAAGTTCTACATGTCAGCTGGAAAGGACATGGGACTGTCAGGACAAGCCTTGAGGGATTATGTCCAAGAGAGAGTAGACAATGCCAAGGTGGAAAGAGAGACTGAAAGAATAGCCCGGGAGAAATGAGAAGAGGCAGAAAGGCAGGAGAGGGAAAAGGAAAGAGAAGAGTGGGAGAAAGAAAAAGCTCATCAGCTTGCAATGGCAGCTCAAGGCGTGCACAACACACCAACACTCTCTCCACATTCAACCCTCAGCAGTGTAGGCTCTCTCATAAAAGAACGGGACAAAGCTGACCCTGAACCTGGCTTAACCATATTGAAAGGATCCCAACAACCCATCAGCCCTCTACTGAAGAAGTATCTCTGATCCTGGGAAAGTGCCTTAAAGGGAAAGGTGCCATTGCCTTCAATGCTCTCCCACCTGGGGATTAAGGAGATCTTGACCTTGTCCGCCAAGCCATCAAAAAGGTTTTTGAGATAAATCCATAAATCCCGACAGTTGGAGGAAAAGGTGGAGAAACATGCCTAAAGAGTCAGGGCAAACCTGGTCTGAGTGGATTTTTAAAAAGACCCAGGCCTTAAAACGATGGCTGGAATCTCTCAAAGCCATGAGTGCAGAGGAAATCCTCGAACTCTTCCAGCTCGAGGACTTTTTACATTACACTTCACCAGCCCTTGCCACCCATCTATGTGACAAGGCGCCTAAGACAGTGGTCAAGTGCTGTCGTTGGGCTGACATCTGGGATATGCATCATCCTCATCTTAGTTCCTGTGGACGAAAATTATATCCCTCCTCTCCTGCCTCAACCAACTCCCAGCAACTTCATAGGAATGGGCACCCCCATAAGAAACCCGTATGTGGGTATTGTAAAAGAACAGGGCACCCCACTGAACAGTGCCGCTTGTAGGCTGAGAATCAGCCAGAAAATCCCTCTATGTCCTCAAACAGGACAACATCCCAGTGAGTCACACCTGGGGCATGGACGAAAGGTAAAGGGCCTGCTCCCTCCAACGGGACAGTGCCAGGTACAGATTATAGCCAGACTTATTGCCTCACTTGCAAAATATGGGCACTCTGCCCAATGGGGAAAATGCCCTAATAATAAATCAAGTACGCCTGCCCTTGCCTTGGCAGTCACCGACCCAAAATCCCTAGGTCCTCCAGCCCAGGGTTCCATATATGTGGCACCTCCCCAAGCTAGATGCCCCGCCAGCCAGGTCAAGGCATTTGATGATTCTAGCACACAAATGTCTCTCATAAGGGAAGACAAAGTTCCCCGTGGAGCTACCATTAACAGACGTAAACTTGTCATGATTGGAGGTATCAATCACTTTAAGATGATACTTCCTACTGTCAAGATGAGAATCACGAGACCTCATAGATCTGAAATCTACGACCTCGCAATATTTAGATACATTCTTGGAGGTTATGACCTCCTCCTAGGACAAGATTTCCAGTCCCCTTTTAATTTACAGCAATCTCGGGGTCTGGGCCCCTCAACCAATTCATTAGGCGTAAGTAAGCCTCAGCCATCTGCATTCATCCCACTGCCAGTGACACCTGAGTACACTGTACAGTGGCCACCTCCAACTGAGCAAATTTCAAAATCCAGTCCTGTGCCAGGCCCTGCCCCAATACCAGTGCCAAGGGACCAAATAGGTCTCCCTCCAGGAGATCCCAAACTTGAGTCGCAATCCCTGCCAGTGCCACTCGGGCGCACTGAGCAGTGCCAAGCTCCACCCGTCCCAAACAGTGAGAAAATTTCCGATACAATACCTGTGCCTGAGCCTGCTTTAGTGCCAGTGCCAGAGCATGTCCCTGATCTCCTTTCCAGGGATCCCAGTCCAGGTCCCCTCTCTTCTCTCAGCTTGGCTCCACAACAAGTGCTGGTAAGAGAGACAGATCTTTCTGACCACAAGATAAGCTCACCCAAAGGTGAGGCCCCGCAACCTGTGCCTGAGCTGGTCAGTGTAACCTGCAAGCCTCTCATGGCCACACCGACCTCTTCCTCTCTATCCTAGCCCTCTGCAGACACACCCATGAGTAAGGATTCTGCCATGTCTCAAATGGCCGATGAACTCAAGGAACTGCGACGGATCATGGTAGAGCTTGTAAAGAAGGCCCCTGCATTGGCTGTCAAAGAAGCCGACACAGGTGGCACTGAAATACCCTCCTCGGGCATGGTTCCACCGATTCCCCGGTCAAGACAAACCGTTCACCTAAAGGAGGTCCATGGAAGAAATACCACGGGGGTGGGTAATTCCAGGTAACTTAGAGAGAGCAACTGAGTTCCCCTGGCACCCACGCCAAACTGACACAGTGCTATCCCTTTATCCTACAAAGACTTTGGCACCTCTATCCAGGAGAGGATGTCAGGGTTCTTCATCTATTTATTTTCCTTATAAATCTGTAATTTATTCTTTCCCTTTAACATTTCCCTTTCCTTATTTTTGATTAGTACTCACATTTATATTATGCCTTACCAAGGCCCACATTTTACTTTAATTCCCTGTGCCAATGCAGAGTGCCATTGACAGATATTCCAATTTTATAAGTCCTATGACTTCCCTTTCAAGGCATGATACATTTAAAAATAAAATATGCCATAGCCATTAGGTATTAACCATATAAGTGCCAACTTGGCACAGTGCCACTGTCGTAGGTGTTGGCAGATGATCCTACAAGAGGAGTCGTGCCCACTGGCTGCGTTGTGGCCTTCTTGGACTAAAGAATGACCCTAGCCGTTTTCCATAGGCCAAGGGGAAATAATTTCGGCATATTTAATCATCTTTCATAATCATCATTGATTACTTGGAATCTGTCATCTAACCTCTATTTATTTCTGTAATAAATCTCGAGTCTCAGACTCGCGACCTTGTGTTCATAGTGCCCAAATGGCATTGAACCGTCGCTTTCAAGTATAGTGGCAACACCTAACTAAGCCCAAGCTTTCTTTATTGTAATGCCTCTTAAAGGCAGACTAACTTCATGCATGCAAAACTTGTACTTGAATTATTATTAAGAGTGCATGAAGTATCCCTAGAATTAACATAACGTTAATTCATTCTTTTAACTATACTACTACGTTGTGAATATGCTTTGATTGATATTCATAAGTTCATAATACGCTGCTTTAATGTAATATGAATTTAATGATAGGATATATCATTTCTAGCAGCAAGTATTTATTCTGTGTTAAACATAAATGTCACAGTTGTGTTTTGCCTCTTGAAATTAATAACTAGGATGCCAAAGGGAAGTGAGAGAGAAATAACGTAAAGGTCAATCTTTCCTTCATTGCACCTCCCCAACAAGTTAGCATTCACACCCTAGATCGGGTGAGAATGATTACCAGCAAGCAAACTCACTTAAAGTCTTTACTTTACTTCTCTCTCATTTCCCTTTGGTGCCTTGAATTTAACTTAAACTTCTGCGTAGTAATTAATTTCAGGAGGTAAAACAACACTGTGACATTTATGTTAATGGAGAATAAATACTTGCTGTTAGAATGAAATATTCTTATCAGTAAATTCCTATTACGTTAAGGCAGCGTTAATCAGAACATTTTCACAACATAAATAGTATAATTAAAACAATGAATTAATACTAGGTTAATTCTAGAGATATTTCATGCACTCTTAATAATGATTAATTACGAATTTTGCACACATGCAGTTAGTCTGCCTTGAAGAGGCATTACAGTAAGGTAAACGTAGGCTTGGTTAGGTGATTCCACGATTCATGAGCAACAGCTCAGTGCCATTCGGGCATTATAAACACAAGGTCGCGAGTCTGAGACTCGAGATTTATTGCAGAGATTCACAAAGGGAATAGGTAACAGATTCAGAGTAATCAACGATTGTTAATAAAAGATGATGATTAGATATGCCGAAATTACATTCCTTAGCCTATGGAAACAGCTAAGTTCATTTTTAGCCCAAGAAGGCCGCAAAGGTAGCCAGAGGGCGCGACTCCTCAAGCAGGATCATTTGCCAGCATCTACAATAATGGCATTGTGCCAAGTTGGCACTGATTATAACTAATGGCGATGGTATATCGTATTTTATCGTATTTTAAATGCATCATACTGCGGTAGGCATGAAAGGGAAGTCGTAGGACCTATACAATTGGCATGTGTCAATGGCACTCTGCATTGGCAGAGGGGATTAAAGTAAAATGGGGCCTTGGTAAGGCATAAAATAAATGTGAGCAATAATCGAAGTAAGGAAGGGAAATGTTAAAGGGAAGGATAAGGGATAGAGTTATAAGGAAAATAAATAGGGGAAGGACCCTAGCATCCTCTTCTGGATAGAGGTGCCAACATCTTCATAGGGAAAAGGGATGGCATGGTGCCATTTTGGCATGGGTGCCAGGAGAGCTCGGGGGCTCTCTTTAAGTTACCTGGAATTATCCACCCCCGTGGTATTTCCTCCACAGACCTCTCTTACCTTGATGGTTTGTCTTGGTCTGGGAATCGGTGGAACCAAGCCCGGGGAGGGTTATTGAGTGCCACCTGTGTCAGCTTCCATGACGGCTGACACAGGGGCCTCCTTTGCAAGCTCTACCATGATCCGTCACAGTTCCTTGAGTTCATCAGCCAATTGAGACATGGCAGAACCCTTACTGACTGTTGTGTCTGCGGTGGACTGAGACAGAGCGGAAGTGGTTGTGAGGGGGCGTGAGAGGCAAGCAAGTAAGAGTGACCAGCTCAGGCATGGGTTGCAAGGCTGCACCTTTGGGTGAGCTACCACTGTGGTTTGAAGGATCTGTCTCTTTTACCAGCATTGGTAGCAGATCCAAGCCGGGAGAAAAGAGGGGACCTGGACTGGGATTTCTGGAATGGAGATCGGGGACATGCTCTGGCACTGGCACTAAGGCTGGGCCAGGCACTAATAATTGATTTGGAATTTGCTCATTGTTCGTGATGGACGGAGCTTGGCACTGCTCAGTGCACCCAGGTGACAGTGGCAGAGATTGTGAATCAAGTGTGGGATCTCCTGGAGGGGATCTATGTGGGCCCTGGCACTGGCTCTGGGGCAGGGCTGGGCACTGGAATGGGATCTGGAATCGATCTTGATGGAGGGGGCCACTGCACATCGCACTCAGGAGGCACTGGCTGTGGAACGAATGCAGGTGTTTGAGGCTTACTCGTGCCTAGTGAATGATTCAGGGGATTTAGACCCCTGGATTGCTGTAACTTAGATGGGGACTGGAAGTCCTGCCCCAGGAGGATGTCATAACCTCCACGAATGTGTCTAGCTACTGCGAGGTCGCATATTTCAGATCTGTGAGGTCTCGTGACCCTCAACTTGACAGTAGGAAGTATCATCTTAAAGTGACTGATACCTTCAATCATGACGAGTTTGCGTCTTACACGTGTGTATTTGTGGGAGATTACGGTTTGTTTAATTTTTCAACAGATGTCTGTGGGGTTGCTGTGGTTATAGAGAAAGGACACTGCAATCTTTGCAGTTTAGTGGTTATTTCACTGCGGTTGACTTTAAGACTAGACGTATAATGTCTACGATGGAGTGTGTGGGAGTTTTGAGTGTAAAGGCTTTTTAGCCAGAGTAAGATTAAATCTTGAATTAGACTATTTTTGACTTGATAATTCATTTATAATGCATTTTAATCTTTTCTTTGTTAATTCATTACTTGTTGGGTTTGTTTGATAATAAATCTATTTTTGTAGGAAAGACTGTGTTTCCTTAGAGTATCCATTTTGAGGATAATGTTAGAGAGAGAGAGAGAGAGAGAGAGATACGCGGATTGAGTGCTGAGTACGAGAGAGAGAGAGAGAGGGAGAGGGTTGCGGGTTACCCCGTCTTCTGAAGATAGGCCGCAAACACGTTACGTAGCATTTCGAAAGGAATGTTTGAATCTGTAGGTGTAACATATATATATATATATATATATATATATATATATATATATATATATATATATATATATATATATATATATATATATATATATATATATATATATATATATATATATATATATTTATATATATATACAATGTGTGTATGTGTATATATATTATACATATATATTATATATATATGTATGTATATATATATATATATATATATATATATATATATATATATATATATATATATATATATATATATATATATACTATGTGTGTGTGTGCATTTGTATATCAATTTCAAAATTAATTGTAATGAAGTTATATTACATAAAATCGTGTGATCATCTGCAGTTTGTCATTTAAATTCACTGGATCTAGACTGGTGAAAAGTGCAATGCAGAAATGTGAAAACTGATTTTCTCATTACATTTCTTTACCCTATTTGTGAAGAAATAAATTTTCCATGAAAATACTCATTCGAAGTATCCAGGCAAAAAGTCCAATTTCAATGAAAAAAGTTTTCATAAGGAAAATCAATGATCTACAGGCAAAATTTATGGACCTTATGTCTGTATTATAAGACCTCAAATGATATCACAATAACTTACTTTTTCTTATTTTTCATCATCTCACATGCTAGTGGTGAAATCGCCGGACCGCACCATGGATCGTTATTTCCTGCAATATGTTTCCTGTTTTATTTATCTTGTTTTCAATCTATCGAATAATTGTACTTGAAAGAAATGGTTTCTCCTGAGTACATCTCATTGAAATTCAGATGCGAACCAGTTAGAACACGTAAACAAAAAGTAAATACTTTAAACGTTCCTTTAGTTACTCTCGCCACAATATAAGGCTGTGATAAACTGATATAAAATGAAATGAAAAAAGAAAACAGTAAAATTGTAACAAACTTTCCATTCTGTCTACTTTGTATATTCCGCCAAGCATTCCTAAGACTACTGTATAATTTTTTCGATTTCTTTAAATCCATTTCAAGCAAGCACTTTTCCCATGCTTGTTTTTCCTTAGTTTAGAATAATTTACTTTTTTATTCAAATGGTTAAAGTGATCGTCTAATATGCTGTTTTCATCTCTCTGCCTCTTTGTCCTTAAAAAAAAGTTAAGAGAACATATGAACTTTTGTACGAAATGTACAAAAGGCGAATATATTTCCTTTTTATATTCAGAGTAAGTTACACTTCGTAGTAGATCAAACCTTTTTAAAGCAGGATTTAGGCCTGATATAACATATATCAAATAAGTTTAAACGTATATGAGAGTCATTTTAATGATAAGCACAAGCAGACAACAAAAATTACAAGCAAAATCAAGCAAAAGCAACATGCAAAGCTTCACTCACAAAGACAAACAGATTCTAAGTAATATAACTATTAACAAATGAGTATGTGTTTATTTACATAAATATGAAACATGGTTCAATCTTTTTTATTTCCTTTAGATGTCTAAAAATGATTAAACAATTACTAGAAGAATATGATTTCTTCCAGTCACGCGACATTTCAATAACATAACTCGCCATTGTAGAAAAATTTTTAATTTCTTATCCACCGAACTTTGAAAACTTGAAAATGACCGAGGAAAAATTTAGTCGTGAAGACTGTCTACAAAAGAAACTACTCCAGTTCATCAGTAAACCTATTCTTGTAGAAATAACTTAGCTTCATTCCCATCCATTAACTTGAACCGATCAATCAGACACAGAGAGCTCGCGTGTCAGGATTCAGACTTGGTTTGTCTCTCGTCTGTCTTCAGTAGCATCACCTGGAGGAGAAATTTTTCACACTTATTTCCACTGCTGTTAGTATTTAGTTCTTGGGTGAGGCTGTGGGGAAAAAATACAGACATGAGTTGTTTATTATTAAGCTAGTGTTATCCCAGCACGGCCTCGTGCTCATAGACCAGCCCGGAAGCTTGATTCCCGTTGTTTTTGTTTATGTTTAAGCTGGCGTGCATAAATTACCTAACTTTGTTCATCGCTAGGTTTTTGCAGGAAATATCCCATGATAGTTCATGTAAAAAACTTTACGGCAACTGAAATACACTCTTTTCTTCATAAATATACATACATTTTTAAAATATGTGAAGGTCGTAAAAAAAATCTTCTTAGAGGCCTCTTATTTGTGTTAGACACCATAGACAAGCCTGTCTCCTAGAATTCAAGTTACCAGCAAAGCGAACACAGACGCGAAGGGAGAGGTTCAAAGCTTTATTTGGTTACCTTGATTGTTCACCTTATCTTTAATAATCCCGAGCTTCATTTGGACCCATAGCCGCTCAAACCCAACTGTTAACTCCTGGTTTAACGAACTATCATACTGAATTCCCTTTTCAACTACGGCTGGGTTTTGATAACGAGTCACTATCCCTACTGACAAATTCAAGAGTGGACGTTTAATTCCCCCATCTTTTCCCCTTCTTCTCCTTCTTCTTCTTCTCATACTTCTTCAGTTTCAGTGAATAAGAATCTTTCATACCCGACTTTTCAGGTTACTTTCAAGGTTGCAAGGCTTATACATGTTATACCCCTTACAGATTCAACATTTCTTTCAAAATGCTACGTAACGTGTCTTGCAGTCTATCTCAGAAGATGGGGCAACTAGCAACCCTTTCCCTCTCTCTCTCTCTGGTATTCAGCCCTCAATCCACGCATCTCTCTCTCTCTCACTCAACCCACAGATTCTCTCTCTCTCCAACACCAACACCTTCAAAATGGATACTCTAAGGAAACACAATCTTTCCTACATAAATAGATTTATTATCAAACAAACCCAACAAGTAATGAATTAACAAAGAAAAGATTAAAATGCATAATAAATGAATTATCAAGTCAAAAATAGTCTAATTCAAGATTTAATCTTACTCTGGCTAAAAAGCCTTACTCTGGCTAAAAGCCTTTACACTCAAAACTCCCACACACTCCATCTTAGACATTATACGTCTAGTCTTAAAGTCAACCGCAGTGAATTAACCACTACATTGCAAAGATTGCAGTGTCCTTTCTCTATAACCACAGCAATTCCACAGACATCTGTCGAAGAATTAAATAAATCGTAATCTCCCACAAATATACAAGTGCAAAACATAATAATGAAAGTCTAAAATGCATGGTTAATAAATGTGAAACTAAAACACAATAAAATAGAATATTAAAGTGACATAAATGGCTATGTCCAATTCTCCCCACAAATTCATAAGTGTCTTGAATATGGTAAAATTCACAAGTTCACAGTCCACACAGAAAAAAGAGAAGTCTGAATTTACCTTAACTGCCGGTTTCTAAGAGATTGGAAACACACAAAGCCACGTCTGGATGATATCGCTCTCGCTCAGTTAATAATCGATCAGACCTAACTTTTGGGCACAATTAGACATAATCTCCATTTTTCTAACGCACGAACTTACGTACTCGCATACCAGCTCGGTCGGCTGCCTCACAAATCAGAGTCAATATTGTGTGTTCATCAAGACAAAACAGCTGAAGTAATCGAACTATTTGCTGGCTGCAATGGTTTTGCAACTGAGCGCTCGCCCTAGTTCCATCTTGAAGCGATCTTTCTTTCATCACACTTATAACTGAATATACATGGTAATTCTAAAATCAAATGTATTATCCCATATAGTGCTCGGCCACCCCATAAGAGCGTCTCGCTCTCTTAATGGCGAACTAAAATAAAATCATACGTATAAAACATAACAAATAGAGCTATGCTCAATTAGCAATGTCTACTGCACTGCAGTTTTAAGTACTGCTCTCATGAACTACTGCCAAAGTCACTAGGGTCGTTTTCTTAGAGCCCTTGCATGTAGCTTTACAAGCACAAATAAGCTTTACTACCCCCATAATAAGAATTATCAGTAAAATAGCCACTAAGATTATCAATATAGATGGCATTATATATTTCTGATACTCGATCATCAACGGATCATCTTCTTCTTCTAACGGTGGAATAGTTATTGGTACCACTGTTGTAGGCACTGGAACCACATCATGATCGTTACGCATATGACGCATAAATATCTTCTCGGAACTGTTGAACACAGCACGGCTAATTACGAGGAAGTCTGTTGATACCACATGGCATGAAGCGTCAAACAGCTTAGATCCCTGAAGAATGAACGACGTCGACTTGTTACCCTGGCACATCGTCGTAACAGGAGATTCTTTGCAGTATAGGGCAGTAAGAGTTCTGGTGGAGATTATGTGGTATTCAAGTGGAAACTGTACAAAGTCACATTCTGTCGGTGTCTGTCTATGAACTAATGACAACTCACAACCACCCACAGATATAACTCGCAACGGGAAAACACTACTGTCACACACATACTTCTCCCTAACTAAGGTACATCCTGTCTTATAATCAACTCCCGAACCTTGATACTGATCCCCTAAAATGAACATGGTCTCTAATCCATCCCATGTCACTATTAAGTCTCCAAAAGCACTCGGAAAAGGTCTAATAACAAAACTAAGAAAAGGTTTCATGGTACTGACAGGAACATATACTATTAATCCCCGATCAGATAATCTCATCCTCAAAACATTATAATATAAATACAAATCTCCTCCTGTGAATAATACTTTCGCCCCATGTAGATAAGCGGAATTCCTTAGAACATTTTCTAGGTATCCTAAAGGTAATACATCACCATACACACGACCATCTGCTGCAGCAATAATTGCTTTTATTTGCATTTGCACTTCTATCCTTAGAGAATCAGTTTCTTTCTCAATATTAAGAAAAGTATGTTGGATCGTAAGAAGTGCTATTGTCACATCAAGATCTTCTTTCAAACCTTCTACTGTAACTGACAAATCATTCAAAGAATGTCTAATTGTTTCAAAACCACTTCTCAATTTCTCATTACTTTCTTGCAACTGATTTAACTGTTTCCCCTGAGCTATTAGGTCTCTTTGAACTTCTGCTACTTTGACTAAACTTCCAATGGACATCGCTCCAATCGCAGCAATCACACCAACACCTAGAAGAGCTAAAGGTGCTGCTCTTTTACGTCTCCTTTTCTCTACAGAAGGTGAATATCCTGGAGTAACGTCAGGAATCCATTCTAACGTTTTATCTATCCCTTTATCAACTCTATCTAACGTTATTCTTACTTCTTTCATTAATCTAGTTAAAGAGACTGGCAAAGTTCTCTTATTCTCTACTTCATCTAAAATGAACACGAGACAGAAAAAAAACAATAAATATCATATATATACAAATATCAACCCATTTATCCCTCTAACTATATACAAATGTTCCATTACATCCCAACTTTCTTCAACTTCGAAATATGGGTCAACTTCGTCACACCAGTATTTACATCCTTTATTACAAATCTATTCCCTTCTTTGATCTCTACAATCTCAAAAGGTCCATGGAACTTTGGACTTAATTTATAATTCGGATCATTCCGAACATTCACTTTAACAAACACTCTATCACCCATGGAAATAGCTACACCCCGCGATTTCGCGTTACTCTTCTCTACCATTGCGCGCGAACTAAGTTCAAGTTCTTTACTAATACTCGCAAATCTTTCTCTCGCTGTATTTATCAACGAAGTAACCGTAACATCGCCCTTAACTTGCTCTGGTAACAAATCAAAAGGTCCTTTCAACTTGTACCCATACAAAGCTTCTGCTGGAGATATCTTAATTGTGTCATTGGGGATAGTGTTGATACTATATCGCACTTCATCCAAAGATCTGTCCCAATGTGTATCGGAACCGCCCACTGTCATGCGTAAGGCCTCGATTATTTTCCGATTCGCCCTCTCACATAACCCGTTTGCTTCTGGCCTATACGGGATTATAGATACTTTCTTTATTCCCAGTAAATTGGCAAGACCCTCTAAAGTCTTATTAATAAATTCCCTACCATTGTCTGTGAGCAGACATTCAGGGACACCATATCTACACATTATCCCCTTAAAGAACGCTATAGCTACTTCCTCAGTTGACTTGAATTTCAGCGGGAAAATCTCGACAAAACGAGTCAACTCATCAACGACCACTAATAAATGTCTATACCCATAAGCAGATTCTGAGAAATTACCCAGAATATCCATATGCACTCTCTGAAACGGCCTATTTGGTATGGGATATGAACCCAAACGACACGACACCGTCGTCGCCGGCTTATTCGCATTGCAAATAGCGCAATTCTTCACAAAGGCCTCTACTGCGGAAAACATATTTTTCCAAAAGAGCTTTGACCAAACGTTTTCATACGTCTTGTCAACACCTAAATGAGGAGAACCAAATTTACAATGTACAATATCTAGAACTTGTGGTACTAGACTCTCTGGCACAATGATTTGTGTAGTTTCACCCATACTTAGAATACTTCGCAAGTTATACTTAACTTTCCTAGCTAATAAATTATTCACCAATTATAGTCCAGAAAAAGGCAACTTATAACCTTTCTTCGGTAAAACTCCTCTGAGAAATGCCTTAGCATCTGATAAAAATTTATCTTCATCTTGCTTCTCTTCGAGCAAGGGTATGTCCCAAGTGACATTTTCACCAGTAATATAACACACAGCGTTTCCCTCAACATCACGAACAACAATCTCTTCCGAGACTGCCGACACACTATTTCTCTCCGAAGTATGCACTATAGGAACGTGTTTGTCCCCTACATGAGATATCTCAGAACTACTAGTATCCGAGACATGAGACACCAAATGTCCACTCTCGTCTTCCACACAGGATTCGGTATGTACTCCCTCATCCTCAACCGGAAAATATCTGCTCAATGCATCTGCAACCACATTATGCTTACCTTCAATGTATTTGAGGCTTGCATCAAAATCTCTCAATGTCAAAAACCAACGTGCTCTCTTGGGCGATAAATTTGGCTTATTTAAAAGCTCTAGCAACGGTTGATGATCAGTAAAAATCTCAACTTTATTTCCCAACAACAACATCTTGAAATGAACAAGGCTAGAGACGACTGCGAAGGCCTCCTTGTCCACAACTGACATCAGCCTTTCGTTGCTACCACGCGTTTTGAACTTTCTGCTATAAAAAGCAATTGGATGTAATTTTCCCTCAAATTTCTGCATCAAACACGCACCTATACCTTCCTGACTTGCGTCAGTCACCAAGGTGAACGGTTGACTAAAATCTGGAAACTTCAAAACAGGTGGGTTCACTAAAGCATTCTTAAGCTTCTCGAAAGCTAATTGCTGACTGTCACCCCAAACAAATTTAACGTCTTCTGCTAATAGATCTGTCAGTGGAGACGCTATTGTAGAAAAATTCCGCACAAAACGGCGAAAGAAACCCGACATACCTAGGAATGAACGAATCTGCTTCCTGGTTTTAGGAACTGGAAAACTCACGATAGCCTTGACTTTGTCATCATTCACTCTGACTCCTTCTTTAGAGATAACATGACCTAGATAGACAATTTCTTTCTTCAGAAACTCACATTTAGCCAATTTGACCTTTAACCCAGCGAACCGTAATCGCTTGAGGACTTCTTTTAACACCTTTAGATGTTCTTCGATTGTATCTGTGCATATGAGAATGTCATCCATGTACACAAATACCGACTTTCCTAATAAACCGTGAAGTACTGTGTTAACCAGCCTAGTAAATGTTATTGGGGACCCTTGTAATCCGAAAGGCATCCTATTAAACTCGTAATGCCGCTTTGGTATAGAAAATGCTGTGAATTTACGACTCTTCTCGCTAAGTGGAACTTGCAAAAATCCCTGCATGAGATCTATAGACGAGTATATATTCTTACCACCGATTTCAACAAACAAATCAGGCAAACAGGCTACAGGGTATCTATCTGGGCATGTCTTTTCGTTCAATTTACGAAAGTCTACACATACTCTGATGCTACCGTCTTTCTTTGGGACCGCTAGTAAAGAAAAATTAAAAGGCGAGGAACTGGGCCTTATGATACCTTCCGACTCCCATTTCTGAACTTCTTTTTCTACTTCTTCTCTAATCTTAAAAGGAAGTCGATACGCTGGAATATATATAGGATTTGTACCTTTCTCTAGGCGGATTGAATGTTCTAAAACATCTGTAACCCCTAGCTTATCTCCCTTCAAAGCAATAATATCTTAATATTCTTTTAACACTTTCTCTACTTTATCTGTATACTCGGAATAATCAGCTTTGGCCAAATGTTCGTGAAGGACTTGACTTCTGAATTGTAGTTCCTCGTTGGGAAACATATTACCATCTCCACAAAAACTCACTATCTTATGTTCTTCCTTAAACTCTTCAAAATCAATTACATAAGTACCCTTGTGATATTTTTTTACTGAATCTTGATAGCTTACCAATTCTACTGCAGTTACGCCTGCGACTGAAACTTCATTTACTGATACCGTACTTACAACGTCTTTGAATTTCTCGGTTCCCTCAACAACACACACTTGAGAAGGCAAATTCTTCTCTTTCATCGACACTTTAATCAATGTAGGAACTCGCGGGTGCAATTCAATATCTTCTAACAAAAATCCTTTGAAAGACTTTTGTGGAATGTCTTCATTCTCTAATGAATGTGTTACACATGTCGCAGTCTGCGTCTTGGGTTTCTCACAACTTTTTTTCATGTTTCTATATGGAACGAAACAACCTGGCTCACCTATTGTAATCTCCTTAATTCCCGTAAGAATGTTGATGTTATGTCGCATACAAGAAGGGTGTCCTAGCAAAACCATTTCACCAAAGGCTAATCCTTCTATGACCAAAAATGGTTCTACTATCGTCTTTTCACCGATACAAAGCATAAGAGATGACGAACCTAAGATATTCAATCTTCTCGCCTGTACATCACACACTGTCTCATTAGTAGGGACTAATTTACACTCTGGAAACTTTGAGTGTAAAAAATCAGCATCTATCAGGTTAACTGAGCTGCCAGAATCAATGAAGATAGAAATTTCAATGCCATTAGAAAAACCACATACAATCGGCCTAGGTTCTGGTGAGTCTAAGACCTGATTGCTCATTATCCTGTGTCCGTCTTCGAACTTATCTTGTGAAAATTTTTATGTCCATTTGTGTACCTAGAACTTGCATCATGAGGAATCCTTCTGTCATATCTAGTAAAACCACCCCGTGATTTCCCTGAATAATCTCTATTCTTTGTGGCTGGGCAAAATTTCCACCCATGGTCTGAAGATTTGCAAGCTGAACAATATCTCACTCTGCAATTTGACTTACTATGTCCCACCTTATCACAGTTAAAACAACGAATCGTTGTGACTGATCTCTCTGGAGTTTTCTTCGACTCCACTCGCGCACATGCTTTCACTCCTGCATCATTTCCTAGATGTGAAGTACTAGCATTATTCTGTGGTTTCGAAACTGCTGCTGAAATTTTAGCATCTCCCTTCACAAAACTACTGTCCAGCGTCGGACATTTTGATAAATTTTTGTTAATCTGAGCAAACAAAAAGGATTCATCTGTATTCTGATCAATTCTTTTATCAAAACCATGTACAATCACATCTGGAACCGACGTTAAAAGGCAGGCAAAGTGTAGCAATTTTTCAAAATTATCTAAGGAGATATTATTTCCATTTACCCATGGAGAGTTTTTCATCGATTTCTTTATCTCACCTACTGCATTAAATAAGCGAGCACTGTACGTGATTAATGAATCATTACCTTTTCTAGTTCTGATAAGCGCTCGTAAATTCCGAACAACGCATTCTCGGTCAATACCGCCATACGATGCACGTAAAAATTCCCGAAGTTCTTTCCAAGATTTACACTTTCTGAACCCGAAACTGCGTGCTCGTTCTCCAATATCCCCTTTGTCTAAGTCTAAGAAAGCTTTTGCTTCTGTTAAAGCTTTGGCACCATCCGCAATTTTCTTAGAATTCAGATAATTATTTACTGATTCAATGAATGTCTCAACATTCTGAGTCAACTTCCCGTCAACTAACCCTTTAAAATTTGTAATGCCTGCATTGAAGTTCGTCAACCTATGGCACACAATTGATTGTGACGTACCTGCATCTGAGTCCGGCATTTTGTACGTGATCACACGCCCTGAGCGTAATAACATGAAAGAAAAAGAGAGGCGAAAGAGAACAATCCCCTAAAGAAAACGGAAGAACTTGCCTTAAGCCTCGTGACTGCTAACAGAAAACGGAGCCTTGTGAGAATGGGAAGTCACCAACTCGAAAGCCGATGGAAGGTGATATCTTCGCTTAGAAATCGCAAGCTCACCATTACACTTAATTAACTCACAATCGCCACTATTCACACTTATCTGGGTGTTTTCTTAACCCCAAACTACTCTACATATCACCCAGACCTATTTTCACAATTCACCACTCCCGAATACTTAAATAGAGAAAAAAAATTCACCGTATCGACGCGTAATTCTCGGCATATAGTTCTCCCATCACTCGAGATCTCAACACTGATCTTGGTTTTGCAGTTATCAGCGAGTGCCCGAGGCGCAGTGTTATCAATTAGCCTATTTCTCCTATCCCTCTTTCGCTATCTTAACCCCAACCATCGCTGCTATCATTTTAACTTTTAACCAATAAAACTAACGACTACCGCTGCCATCAGTTAAAACCAACACCGCTGCCATCAATTAAATTAACGAACACTGCTGCCACCAATAAATTTTTAACCGCTGCCACCAATAAAATTTTCGTACACCGCTGCCATCAATAAATTCTAACGACCGCCGCTGCCACCAATAAAATCTGTTATACCCCTTACAGATTCAACATTTCTTTTGAAATGCTACGTAACGTGTCTTGCAGTCTATCTCAGAAGACGGGGCAACTAGCAACCCTTTTCCTCTCTCTCTCTCTCTGGTATTCAGCCCTCAATCCACGCATCTCTCTCTCTCTCACTCAACCCACAGATTCTCTCTCTCTCTCCAACACCATCTTCAAAATGGATACTCTAAGGAAACACAATCTTTCCTACATAAATAGATTTATTATCAAACAAACCCAACAAGAAATGAATTAACAAAGAAAAGATTAAAATGCATAATAAATGAATTATCAAGTCAAAAATAGTCTAATTCAAGATTTAATCTTACTCTGACTAAAAAGCCTTACTCTGGCTAAAAGCCTTTACACTCAAAACTCCCACACACTCCATCTTAGACATTATACGTCTAGTCTTAAAGTTAACCACAGTGAATTAACCACTACATTGCAAAGATTGCAGCATCCTTTCTCTATAACCACAGCAATTCCACAGACATCTGTCGAAGAATTAAATAAATCGTAATCTCCCACAAATATACAAGTGCAAAACATAATAATGAAAGTCTAAAATGCATGGTTAATAAATGTGAAGCTAAAACACAATAAAATAGAATATTAAAGTGACATAAATGGCTATGTCCAATTCTCCCCACAAATTCATAAGTGTCTTGAATATGGTAAAATTCACAAGTTCACAGTCCACACAGAAAAAAGAGAAGTCTGAATTTACCTTAACTGCCGGTTTCTAAGAGATTGGAAACACACAAAGCCACGTCTGGATGATATCGCTCTCGCTCAGTTAATAATCGATCAGACCTAACTTTTGGGCACAATTAGACATAATCTCCATTTTTCTAACGCACGAACTTACGTACTCGCATACCAGCTCGGTCGGCTGCCTCACAAATCAGAGTCAATATTGTGTGTTCATCAAGCCAAAACAGCTGAAGTAATCGAACTATTTGCTGGCTGCAATAGTTTTGCAACTGAGCGCTCGCCCTAGTTCCATCTTGAAGCGATCTTTCTTTCATCACACTTATAACTGAATATACATGGTAATTCTAAAATCAAATGTATTATCCCATATATATGTGTTCGTGAGCTAATGTGACAAAACCATCTGTTTTCATTCATATAGCGAATTATCAGTAAAAGGAGAGGGAAAAGAAATAAATTTAGTAAACTGACTATTTGTCAATGTACGAATCTCTTTTGAGGTGTTCCCTCTCACCTTATTTTATACGTTTTTCTTCCTTCACTGTGATTCTTACCTTTTGATACTGGTATCCCGACTAATTACATTTGAAAGAAATAGTCTATCAGAAGTACATATCAGTGAAATTACAGAGACGTGGACCATGAAAAGCACATAAAAAAACTTTAAATGTTTCTTTGGCTACTCTCTCTACAAAAAAGGCTGCAATACAATGGAGATAATATGAAATAGAAAAAATTGACAGTGCATCAAACTTTCCAGTTTTCTCCATTCTCAGAGAAATCTTTATATCTCTGCTTTACAGGATATTTTTTTCCGATTTGTTAAAACCCCTTTCAAGCAAACTTTTTCGAGTATTTGCTCCCTCTCTCTCTCTCTCTCTCTCTCTCTCTCTCTCTCTCTCTCTCTCTCTCTCTCTCTCTCTCAGCCTTTTTGTCCTTCTCTCAGCCTTTTTGTCCTTATGTATTTCCTGTTTACCGCAGTCCAAATATCGATGGTTCTATGTTTGACTGTCTCTTGGAGAGGATTAGTATGGCTCAGTCACAGTACTCAAAAGCTTCATTCGTTATTTGTGGGGACTGCAATGCAAAGCACAGTGAGTGGCTTAATTAAAATTCCACAGATCAACACGGCTGGTCTGCCCTTGATTTCTGTGTATCCTCCGATTTACACAGCTATCTGAGGAACCCACGAATATTTCTTGTAATATATTAGAGCTCATATTCACAAATGTTCCAGCTACTGTCAAGTCCAAGGTCTGCGAGTATATAGGCACTTCCGACCATTGCATCACTGAGATGGACATATCTATCAATTAGTATATTCCTAATGCCACCACTGGAAAAACGGTCTGGCTGAATCTAGAACCAACTAGGATTGCATTATTGAAGCTTGTCAGGCACTTAATATTTCAGATGTTAAATCAGATCCAGATCCCAAAAAGAAGTTAAATGATATGCTGATGGCTCTTTTAGTAAGGAGTGTCCCTAGAAAGGTAATCAAATTCAGGACAAATGACCAGGCATGTTTGATAATGCATGTAGACAAGCTTACCATGACAAACAGACCAAATTCAACACATGAAGACGAAATCGTTCATTTGAAAATTACACCATTTTTGTTGAGTCTCAGCATGCCTCGAATAGAATTCACCATATAGCTGAGGGAAGTTACAATAACTCCTTGAAAAGGAAACTCAGCCTCAACTGGGGTGGACCAAATTGGCACAATCTATCTATGGGTCAGTACCGTCCTCCATTCAACCACTACTAACAGATGTTGGTAGATTGGTTGCTGGCCCTAAGGAAAAGGCTGAACTGCTTCATTGAGCTTTAGAGGCTGAGCAATCAGCTAAGAATGTCCCTCTCCCAGATATTTTGACATCCTGAACCTATTCTTACAAAGAGGGATGTTAAGAAAATTCGTGATAATCTTAATAGCTGGGGTGGAGAAGATCCTGATGGTTTTATCCCTTTGTTTTTTGAGAAGGTTTCTAGTGTGATTAGTAGATTCTATAGAGTTTAAGTCGACGTAGTATCTTTGTGAATGAGTGCAAGTTTAATAATACAGTGCCTGTTCCAAAGAATGGCATATCTGCAGAATGCAGCGACTGCAGGCCAGTTTCTATTCTTCCTGTGCTCTCCAGAATTGCAGAAAAACTTATCTTTAAGCCATTATATAAGTATGTGGAATTATAAAGATTGTTAGTTGATAGTCAACATGCATGCAGGAAGCACCGAGGTATCTGTGACGCTCTTGTAGATTTGAAATGCCATTTGCAATAGGTGCTTGATAAGGGTTTTGAGTGTAGAGTAATTCAAATAGATTTTAGTGCTGCTTTTGATTTAGTAAATCACAAAACACTTCTCTATAAATTTCCAAAGAATGGCATATCTGCAGAATGCAGCGACTGCAGGCCAGTTTCTATTCTTCCTGTGCTCTCCAGAATTGCAGAAAAACTTATCTTTAAGCCATTATATAAGTATGTGGAATTATAAAGATTGTTAGTTGATAGTCAACATGCATGCAGGAAGCACCGAGGTATCTGTGACGCTCTTGTAGATTTGAAATGCCATTTGCAATAGGTGCTTGATAAGGGTTTTGAGTGTAGAGTAATTCAAATAGATTTTAGTGCTGCTTTTGATTTAGTAAATCACAAAACACTTCTCTATAAATTTCAGAATCTTGGGGTGGGTGGATATGTTTTAGGTTTACTTCAAGATTTCCCTACTGGTAGGCAGCAGCGACTTGCCACTGCTGGGATCTTTATCAAACCATGACTTGTTGTGTCTGGAGTTCCACAGGGTGGTGTTCTTGGTCCACCGTTATTTTTAGTGCGTATAAGTGATATGGTTGTTGGCCTGGAAAACAAGAATGTTTGGTATCTTGATGATGCAACACTGGTGGGTGTAGTAGTCTCCACTTATGAGAAATCAAGCTGTCCTTAGTCTCAATTGTAATATGGAGCGGATTAGTGAATGATGTAGCCCGTGAGGTATGAGGCTGAACTCCAGTAAGATGAAATCACTATTGATTAGCAGATCTTGTATAGATTTTCCATCCCCCATCCTCCCCTTCAGGTGGAATCTTGGGGTGGGTGGATATGTTTTAGGTTTACTTCAAGATTTCCTTACAGGTAGGCAGCAGCGACTTGCCACTGCTGTGATCTTTAGCAAACCATGACCTGTTGTGTCTGGAGTTCCACAGGGTGGTGTTCTTGGTCCACCATTATATTTAGTGTATACAAGTGATATGGTTGTTGGCCTCGAAAACAAGAATGATTGGTATCTTGATGATGCAACACTGGTAGGTGTAGTAGTCTTCACTTATGAGAAATCAAACTGTCCTTAGTCTCAATTGTAATATGGAGCTGATAAGTGAATGATGTAGCCCGTGAGGTATGAGGCTGGACTCCAGTAAAATGAAATCACTATTGATTAGCAGACCTCGTATAGATTTTCCATCCCCCATCCTCCCCTTTAGGTGGATATGATTCTGCTGAATTAGTCTGAAGCTTTAATTCTTCTTGGTGTAACTTTTGATCCACATCTTACTTTTGAGATACATGCAATGAAAGTGTCAGCAAATGCCGTACGAAAGCTAGGTGCTGTACACAAGGCCCTTATATCTATAACAGTAATAAAAGCAATGCAACCTGTTTTAGGTTATTTGTCCTTCCTTCACTAGAGTGCTGTTCTCTGGCGTGGATGTTTGCATCTAGCAGAGATTTATCTGTTTTAGACACAGTGCATTAGCAGCTATGACTTGGACCATCGACGGGATGGCTTCTTGTTTGTCAATTTCTCATAAGTTGTATCTTAACAGAGATCGTTCACATTCACAATTGATGCCTGATCCCATTTCCTGCCGAGGGCAACCAGATTTGCTGAACAGCAGCACAAACATGCAGTAAATGTGCCTCACTGTCAAACTTCTCAACTCCAGAGGTACTTTATTCCTCACACAGTTGGACTGTGGAACACTTTCCCGAGGATGTCGTGCAATTGGAACTTATTTTAATAATTTACTTAAATTTTTATCTATTTATTCATTATTTGTTAATTTATATGTTCTTTTTTAATAATTGATTCCTTCTTTCTGTATTTCCCATTACCTTCTGTTACTTCTTTCTACTGTAATGAACACCATATTCTTTGGAAGCTTGAATTCAAGTCAGTGGGCCCTGTGGGCTTGTTCAATATGAATAGAGTTCATCTTCTGAATAATAATAATAGTAATAAGAAAACTTAGATAACACATGATTTTTTTGCACGGAATGATTAAAAAACAAAATTTTACCCTTCATATTTCTGCGATCTTACATGTATTAATCAAGCCTTTTCTGATTCGATTTTCCAAGCAGAAGTTAGGTCATAACATCTAATAAATAAATCTCAGCATATATGGGAGTTATATTAATTATTAAAATTGTTAAGGTCGTATCAAGGATTCTAATAAACGCAAGCAGAAAACAAAATAATGCAAGCAAGATCAACAAAAGCAATATACAAAGCCTCCTTTACAGGCACAAAATAGGTTTTAAGAAACTGAACTAGTTTTATGGGGTCTAAAATATAAATATTGATAAATGAGTGTACGTTTGGTTACATAAATAAGAACTTTATGTTAAATCCTTTCATTATCTTTCAGATATTTAAATTAAGTAATTATTGAAAGAAAATTTGATCTCTTCGAAGTATGTGACATTTCAGTGACATATCCCATCATTCTGAATATTAGAAAATTTAATCATGTAGACAGTCTACAAAAGAAAATAAATCTGTTAATTTAATGTAATGCCATTGTTACTCAAATTCAATAGTAAACCTGTTCTTAAAACATTCAGTAACTCAGCTTTATTCCCATCCATTATCTTGAACTGCTCTGGATTCAGATTTGGTTAATGATCCACTTCATTTTTTGTGTTCTTCCCATGCTGTATTCATTGGCGTCACCTAAAAAGCGAAAATTTTTTACATTTAATTGCAAGGTTATCAGCATTTACTCCTGGGGTAAGGCTGCAAAGGAAAAAGGTATAGGAGTCTGGGGTAAGGCCAACTTTCTTCTCAGAAAAATTACCTGTTTTGACAGGGCTTGCGGGGTACAAATTTTTCGAAGCTTGGAACTAGAATATAAAATTTAAGCCTGAGGCCAAGCGCTAGGACCTATGAGGTTATTCAGCACTGGAAATAATGTTGAAGTTAATTGTTAGGTGAGGGTGAAAGTAAGATGGAAGAAAGAGAATATGAACAGAGATATAGTAAAAGCAATGAAAGGGGTTGCAGCTAGGGGCACAAGGAAAGCTGTAAAGAACCTTAAGTAATACCTACAGTGCACCGTGTGAGGTGCACTGATGGCACCACATGCCTATGGAGGCTTTCTGATGCTTTACAGGACTCCCCCCCAAAAGGGAAAAAAGATGTTCATTTTAAAGATGACTTGAATTTTTTTAAAAAATGAAACCATTCTGCATCCTTAGTATAGTGCCTTTCAGTGGGCTGGTAAGATAATAGGGTGGAATACAAAAAAAGTGAAATAGAACACAGTTGAATTTGCAGATAAAAGATAAAAGATGTGCAACCTTTCCACATTTTTATTATTTAGCTAGCTTTCAGGATAGTGAAAAGGTACCAGATTACCATTTGCAAGACGAATTTGTCACAAATTAAGTTCTTGTGGAGATCAGGCCTGCTGTCCAGACTTGAATAGGGTGGCAGAGGTAGTGGCGGTGATTGGTGATGGTGGTGGTGATGATGGTTGTGGGTGTAGGGGGGTCCTTTGATGATTTTAAATTGAGATCCCTCTTGTTAGTGGAATTGGAGCTTTAAAGCCTTTTTCTTACCTTCAAGGGCAAGCTAGGGGACACTGTTTGGGCCTGTAGGTAGAAGCCTGTGGGTGTTATTTCACAGACACATGAAGCTGCACATGTGGAGGCTTCTTGGCCTGTAGTCTTCCTAAGTAGTGGGAGAGTCTGTGGATGAGGAAAGATACCTTCCTCTGAAAAGCAGCCAGCACTATGGGGCAAGGGAAGCCAGTACTAGAATCACAGAGGATGGCCATCCTGTATTGTCAAAAGTGAGGTCTAATATGGAGGTAGGATAGGTTCTGGTTTTGAGGTTTCAGATTGGGCATTGCTGAGCTTGTTGTACTTTATTCCCGACTAGATTCCATTGATTTCTGTTCTAGATAGTTCATCTACTGGGTTTTTCCTGCCAAGTGGATGGTGCAAGGCGTCCCCAAATTTGATGACTTCATCTTGGTGGACAAGTGGTTCATGTTTCTGTAAAGAAGGTAGGTGTGCCTTAGAGTAGGTTCTCAGAATGTCATCTGGTAGGGTGTGCAGGGAGAAGCTCCCAGTTTAAGGTGCTGTACTTCCCTTTGATTAGGTTTAGTTTTTTATGGAAGAAATGACGGTTGGACCTTCCCATTGATGGTTTGTTCTTATATGGTGCCTGTGGCGATGTTGCTGGCATCTGTGGTTAGAACAAGTTTGTCCCCACAGCAGAGTGGTGGCTGTTTTCCAGCATATCCTTGGTAGCTTTGGCAGCATCTTGCTGGGTGGGGCCCAGCTTAGGTTCTTGGTGGATATGTAAAGAATTAACTATTAATAAATATTTAAAGTTATAATAACCATAATAACAATAATAACAATAATAATGCTTATATAACACTGTTTGAATTATTTCAATGTCAACTAGTGAAGTGGTACTCAGTGAAGGATGTTTACAAAAAATGTACTTGGATAATGACAATGTTTGCATCAGAAAGTGATGGTTCCAGACTGTTTGTCAGTTTGCCATTTAATGGCATAATATTTATTTTATTGAAGGATGTTGATATTTTTTATGCTTTTTGCACTAATATCCTTTTGGTGATTTATCTGTGTGTAAAATTGTGTTTTTGTCATATTTTTTCATTTTGCCTCATGCTTCAGGTTGTGTGTAAGTGTGTTTCACATGGAATTGGGTGTGGTTGATCCTGATGACTTATCACTTGCCTCATGCACTCTACCCGAGAGAGAGAGAGGGCGCCTGACTTACTGTATTAGCTTGGAAAATATAAGAATTAACGAAGCAATGATTTTCACTTAAGTCAACCTTGCTAATCATGACCAAACATAAGGATGTAAGTTCATTATATATCTTCTGTGTGGAAGGTGTAGATGATGTCAACCATGTTGTGGGTGGGTTCTGTGTGTAGGTTAAGTTGCCTTCATTCTTTGCAAAGGTGCCATGATTTATCTATTTTCCACACCATGTGGAGTGGGGAGGACCAAGGACTGGAGGCCATCTGACAAAGGCCAATGTTTACCATTTCACTGAAGACTTTCTTCCTGGTGATAAGTCATTCTAGGGGCAGAGTGCAGAATTGTGAGTAGACAGAGGGGCCTGTTGCTTTGTGTAATGGTATACACTGTCCTTTGCTGTGATCCCAGTTGCCTACTGTGGAAGGAGGCTAGGTCCAGAAGGCAGCAATGAGCAACACCTAGCAGCAGGCCAAATTACCCAAGAAAGTCAACTTTAAGCAAGGACATCTGGACGTCAGTGATGTTGAAATCCTACCAGTATTTCTTCCCTATTAAATGGAAGGTGAGGGTTCAGTGGCCATAAAATGGTTGGATTTGCTGTTTGCTGGTTTATTCTGCCTCTCACCAGAAATTAACCTCCTCCCGGCCTCGTGCACTGAAAACAAAGGGCTTCCCAGAGTCATATGCTCCAAGAGAGAAAGTGGGAGAGGTATAAAGAGTGCAATTAATGGATTTAGAGAGGGGCCAATTTTCCTTTCGCCCTTCCTGGTCAGGCAGTGCTAAACAATGCACTGTATTTCTATTTTTCAGCTTTAAATTAAGCGTTTGGTAGCTGGGATGCTTGGGAAGATGTAGCAATGCACACACACACACACACATATATGTATATATATATATATATATATATATATATATATATATATATATATATATATATATATATATATATATATATATATATATATATATATAATATATAATATATATAATTATAATTATATATATATATATATATATATATATATATATATATATATATATATATATTAATACAAGAAGTTGCTGCACAGCCGACCCTTAATTTGCCCTTAGTTATTGAAAGTAGAATCGTCGCTGCATAGCCAATCCTAGTTGACCTAGATTTCAAAACTAAAGTTATCAACAGTTCGATCTGTCCCTTTTCTTTACCTGAAACAGATATTGAGATGGCACAGTTGAAAGGGACAAAGATAAGAGGCTGGGTGCCACTCCCTTAAGCAGCTTAGCCCAACTAAGCTGCTTAAAACAACCTTTCTAAAGTCAGAATAAGCTGGCTGAATTGCCTCTCCACAGGACACCTGGGAGGACGCAAACAGATGGCCGGGACAACTGGCAAATGACACACGGTCACCAGACTCGGCCGATCTTTGCACTCTGTCACTACCCTTGGCAGAGGCCTTAAAAGGAGAGGACAGGAGACATCTCGGCAGTCAGTCACAGGGCAGTTAGTAAGTTAGATATGGGCAGTTGGGCAGTTAGCAGTTAACCAGCCGTTCGCCAGAGAAAACGTATGTGCATGAGAGGTGCTGAGAGGCCCCCCCCATCCACCCGACTCCCGACTCGTTACCATCTCTACAGTCATCCTCGAGTGGACCGTCCAAGTGATAGTGTGCAGCGCCATACGTGTGATTGTCCTTCGTTTTTCTTCACCAGAGACCAGCTTCCCCTAAGGTAAAGTACAAGTAAAGACTTTTCAGTCACGATAGTTTGCCATTAGGAGTGTTTATTGAGTGCCAGTATTCTACCTCTATTCTTGTGCCATTTTATCCAGTGCCATTGCCAATGTTCTGTGTTTAAGTGAAGAGTGTTCATTCATTCCTTGAGTCCTTGGCACCATCAGTGCAGCCTCGAGTCATTGTATGTGTTATATTTTCCTTTTACTGACGTGTAATGTTTACCCCTCTATTGCAGAGGGCCTTTGCTATGGACTCATCTTGGACTGTGCCTTGCCATCATTCAAGACTTCAGTAGGAAAATCTTCAGGAGTTGCAAGCCTCCTAATAATTCATTTAACCATTTTTCTTTTGATTCCTTCCTGTAAATATAATTACTTAATTTAACCAAAGTGTTTATGTAACATTCCCTCATTGAATCATCTCCATTTTTCTTTTCTTTTTATGATTTCCCTTAACGTAAAGTCAGATTTCCAAGGCCAAATTAAAGAGAGATCCAGTTCCGGCCTGTAAAGTCTCTTATGAATCTAGAAATCAAGGGAAATACATAAAAATGGCGACCTTGCCAGGTTCTTGTTTTACAGTTGCATTTTTCTCACTATTGTTGCTTTGTTGCATTTGCAACTCGGCAAATCAGCAATTAGCAAAGCTAAGCTGGGTGCAAGACAAACTCCGAACCTGGTACCAAGAGCACAGACCAAGCGAGTTCCACCTAAGTAATGTGTTTACCTTAGCAAAATTTTTTCTTTTACAATCGTGACTGTCCCTAGCAATTAGGAATAAGGACGCATGTATTTACTGAGAGAAGAGAACCACCGTATTAGATTTGTTAATGCATGCCTTTCAGGATAGGTAGTTAGGAAAATAACCAGTACTAACCATTCTTTGCTTCGTGGAATAGTGCAAAAGAAATTCCTCTGTATTAAATTTTTTGCCATATTTTTTGCTTCGAGGAATAGTGTGAAAGAAATTCCTCCGTGTTAAATCTTATCTCGCATTTTGGAATAGCAAATTATTTAGGCACGGACAAACTCTTACGAGACTCCACTAAATTCTACGTCTTACGAGGCGAGAATTTCTAATTCCAACTGATAAAATCCAAGTCCTTTTGAGACCTTATATTCGCGTATCTCACACACATCCAAGTCCTTATGGGAATGATTATTCCAGTTCATTAGAACAACCTTAAGTCTTGCGAGACCCCAAATCACTCATTTAGCACAAACTCTAAGTTCTCAGGAACACTTAATTTCGCTCTACAGCTGGCCAAGTCCGTGCGTGACATAAAATCCAGTTACATCTTCCGAGACACAAATTAAAATCGTTCGCCACAAACAACCACGTCTTACTCAGACATATTAGATTTTAACAAAGTCTCTTCAGACTTACTGATTAATTGTATTATTCAGACACATCAATTCTCATTTATTCTGAACAATTGAGTGCTTCAGATTCTTGCAATTAAGCCTTTTCAGACAACCTGAGTCTTATCAGACACACTGACCCTGTTCCATCAAACAGCCCTGAGTCTTCTCAGGCATATTTGATTCTCTAACAGGTCCAGTCTGCATAACCATTATTTCAAAATGGCTACCGCCAGAGCCCAACAAAATGAGGACTTCAAATTCTACATGTCCTCTGGAAAGGACATGGGGCTATCAGGACAAGCCCTGAGGGAATGGGTCCAAGAGAGGGTAGACGGTGCCAAGGCAGAAAGAGAGGCAGAAAGAAGGGCCCAGGAGAAACGAGAAGAAGCAGAAAGACAGGGGAAGGAGAAGGAAAGAATCACCCAGGAGAAGAGAGAGGAGATAGAACGGCAAGAGAGAGCAAAAAGAGAGGATATAGAGAGGCAAGAGAGAGAGGGGGAAAGAATCGCCCAGGA
Source organism: Macrobrachium rosenbergii (assembly GCF_040412425.1). Lineage (NCBI taxonomy): Eukaryota > Metazoa > Arthropoda > Malacostraca > Decapoda > Palaemonidae > Macrobrachium > Macrobrachium rosenbergii. The sequence goes on from NC_089752.1 coordinate 65,023,560, forward strand.
GAAGAGAGAGGAGATGGAGCGGCAAGAGAGAGAGATGGAGCTGCAAGAGAGAGAGAAGAGAGGCAAGAGAGAGAGAACGAGAGAATCGCCCAGGAGAAGAGAGAGGAGAAAGAGAGAGAGGAGTGAGAACGGCAGCACTCCCATGACCTCCAGATGTTAGAATGGCAGAACGCCACCCTCCCTCCTGCGGCAGGAATGAGCGCCCTCAGCCAAGCAAGCTCATTCGTTTATGCCAAAATGGACAGAGGCAGAAACCAAAGTTTGGCCTGAGAGGGCCGAAAGGGTCCTGGAGGGCTGCACCCTCTCCACCGCAGAACTCTCCCTTGTTCTCACTAAATTCCTGGGAGGGAAGGCACTCGTTGCCTACCATGCCCTTTCGGTAGAGGGTAGGGGAAACTGGGAGGTTATATGCCAAACGGTTACCAAGGCGTACGAGATTACCCCCGAGTGGTGGAGGAGGCGTTGGAGAGAGCAGCCAAGAGAAGCAGGCCAGACTTGGTCCAATTGGGCGTACCATTCCGAACAGGCGTTAGCAAAATGGCTCAGGTCCAAAGGGGCCACTAGTGCTGCCGAGGTACTCGAGAAATTTAAATTTGAGCATTTTTTATGCTATGCCCATCCTGTCCTTGCCACGCATGTAGTAGAAAAAACCCCTGCAACACTCACCGAGTGTTGCCGAATAGCAGACATGTGGGAGACTCACCACACTCAGGAGGGATCCATGGGGCGGAAGATAAATCCCCCGCCCCTCTTCAGAGGATCAAATCCCCCTAAGAATGGAAATTCAGGCAAGCCCTAACTTGCCATTATTGCAAAAGGACAGGGCATTCCTCTGATCAGTGCCGAAACAAGCAAACAGCACCTCTTTCTCCTGGAAACTCACCAAATAACTCGCCTGTGCCCTCCACAGAGGCAGTGCGAAAAGATTATAGCCGAAGCTATTGCACGACGTGCAAGGTTTATGGCCACTCTCCCTCATAGGTGAAATGCCCTAACAATAATAAATAAAATACTCCTGCCGTCACCTTGGCCATCACAAATTCCAAGTCCTTGGGCCCTCCCGCCGAAGGTTCCATACATGTGGCCCCTCCCCGGGGCAGCTACCCCACGCGCCGAGTCAAGGCATTCGATGACTCTGGTATGCAAATCTCCGTCATATGAAGGGATAGAGTTCCCTATGGAGCTATTGTCAATAGACGAAAACTTGTCACGATCGAGGGAGTAAATCAATTTAAAATGATACTCTCTATGGTCCAATTGAGAGTCACAAGACCTCATCAATCAAAAATTTGCAATCTTGCAGTAGCAAGCTATCTTCCCAGAGGCTATGACGTCATCCTGGGACAGGACTTTCAGTCCCCACAGAAGTCACGACAATCCAGGGGTCCACATTCCCTAACTCATTCCTCGGGAGCGACCAATCCTCCCCCGCTTTTCCCCAGGTCAAGACTGGCGCCCCCGGGGTACCATAAGGACGTGCAGTCCCTATCAGTGCCACCTGTACGATGTACAGTGCCCCCCCCCCTCGATCGATTCCTGATCCCATTCCAGTGCCCGGCCCTGCCTCAGTGCCAGTGCCAGGGCCTCAGTCAGATCTCCCCCCAGGAGATGCCAATTCCCTGCCAATGCCACTTGCATGCATCGAGCAGTGCCAAGCTCCGTCCGTCCTGACCGACGAGCACAAGAAACCACTGATAGTGCCTGACCCTGCCTTAGTGCCAGTGCCAGAGCACGCCCCCAATCTCCATTCAAGGGGTCCAACTCAGGATCCCCTCTCTTCTCCCAGTCTGGCACCACTACCAGCGCCGGTAAGAGAGACGGTTCCTCTCGACCACAGCGGAAGTTCACCTAAAGGTGCGGCCTCGCAACCCATGCCTGAGCTGGTCATTGATACCTGTGAGCCTCTCACTCCCCCCTGCGACTGCCTCCTCTCTGTCTCAGTCCATCGCCGACACAATTGCGAGTCAGGATTCTGCCATCTCTCTCTTGGCCAATGAACTCCAAGAGCTGCGATGGATCATGGTAGAACTAGGGAAGAAGATCCCTGTGTCAGCTGTCGCAGCAGCCGACACAGGTGGCACTCCATGCCACCCTCCGGCTTCGGGCCCTTCGATTCCCCGGCCGAGGACAACTGTCCAAGTAGCAGAGGTTCGCTGCGGAATTACCACGAGCGAGTAAAATTCCAGGTAGTTTACAAAGAGCTCTAGAGCTCTCCTGGCACCTGTGCCACCCCTTCATCTTTCGAAGGTCTTGGCACCTCTAACCCAGAAGAGGATGTCAAGGCCCTCCACTATCTTCTTCCGTTCCTCTGGAACTTCTATTGCTTATCCTTCTCTGCTGATCTTTCCTTTAAGCTTTTCCTAAATTATCACCACTAGAGGCAGTTAAAAACGGGATACCATTCCCCTCAAAATGCATAAATCATTTTGTTATAAAGCAGTAAGAATAACAGAGTGGGAAGTGGCATGCCCTTGCGCCCATACTTTGGCACAGGGCATGCGCGTCAGCTCTTCCTGAAGGGATCGCGCCCTTTGGGTTCCCTTTTCCAGCCCTTTGGCTGAGAGATAGTCTGGGACGTAGACTATAGGCAATGGACGATAAATCCCCGCATACACAATAAATACCTCACTCTATTACCATTGGCTCTTCTGCGCATATCATTTACTCTTGTTCTCATTTTCCTGTTTTTCTACTCTTAATGAATTGCGAGTCATAGACTCCTGCCCTTGTGATTTTAACGCCACCTTCGTAAACCAAGAGACATGTCCTGCCCCAGTAAGCGGTCACGCCCCTCACTAGTATCATTCTGTTCATTTTTCCTTTTGTTTCATTTTTTTTCTAAGAAATCTATTTTTGTCCCAGACCCCTCTTCATTTGTCTGCTTATCCCATCATAACATTGATCGAGTATCTATTTATGGCCTTTGCCCCGAGTTGTGGGTCGTGGAAGCATAAAAATTAGCGTTGTTTAAAGTTAGCGATTTAAAACTCGCAAATAATCTCTTTGCCTCGCTTTCTCACAGCTGTCAAAATTCCCCAGCGTAAGTTGTCGACTGTCAACTGTCGAGTTGGCGATCCTTTGAACTGTTAGCTAAGCCTTGAGCTTATAAACAATTTCATTATCTCATAAAGGGGATGTCATTTACAAAATAACCGCTATGTTATCATTTGCACCGCCTCTTCAATGCATACTAACCGCATGTCTCTGCTTATTTAGAATTAAGGAACTTATATGTAAATTAATTCTTAAATGTTGTCACCTGCCTCAAAATTACCTTGTCCTCGTAATCCTAAAGTAACGTATACCTTACAATTGAAGGAAATTAATGTGCCATGTTAAAGTAGTTTAATATTAATGTGTATTGGAAATAAAGTAAAGTAAAACTTCTTTCCATTTTGTGTTGGGAAATAAAGTAAAGTAAAACTTCTTTCGTTTTGGCACCTGAATGAAGGTGCGCATGTTGTCTTCGGTGGGGAGCTATTATAATACAAGAAGTTGCTGCACAACTGACCCTTAATTTGCCCTTAGTTATTGAAAGTAATCGTCACTGCATAGCCGATCCTAGTTGACCTAGATATCAAAACTAAAGTTATCAACAGTTCGATCTGTCCCTTTTCTTTACCTGAAACAGATATTGAGATGGCACAGTTGAAAGGGACAAAGATAAGAGGCTGGGTGCCACTCCCTTAAGCAGCTTAGCCCAACTAAGCTGCTTAAAACAACCTTTCTAAAGGCAGATTAAGCTGGCTGAATTGCCTCTCCGCAGGACACCTGGGAAGACACAAGCAGATGGCCAGGACACCTGGCAAATGACACATCTTTTGCACACAGTCACCAGACTCGGCCAATCTTTGCACTCGGTCACTACCCTCGGCTGAGGCCTTAAAAGGAGAGGACAGGAGACATCTCGGCAATCAGTCACAGGGCAGTTAGTGAGTTAGATATGGGCAGTTAGCAGTTAACCGGCCGTTCACCAGAGAAATTGTTCGTGTGTGAGAGTTGCTAAGAGGCCCATTCCCCTCTCACCTATCCCCTATCCACCCGACTCCAGACTTGTTACCATCTCTACAGTCATCCTCGAGTGGACTGTCCAAGTGATAGTGTGCAGCACCATACGTGTGATTGTCCCTCATCATTCTTCACCAGAGACCAGCTTCCTCTAAGGTAAAGTACGAGTAAAGACTTTTCAGTCGCGATAGTTTGCCATTAAGAGTGTTTATTGAGTGCCAGTATTCTACCTCTATTCTTGTGCCATTTTATCCAGTGCCATTGCCAATGTTCTGTGTTCAAATGTAAAGTGTTCATTCATTCCTTGAGCCCTTGACGCCATTAGTGCAGCCTCGAGTCATTGTATGTGTTATATTTTCCTTTTACTGGCATTATAATGTTTACCCCTCTATTGCAGAGGGCCTTTGCTGTGAACTCATCTTGGACCGTGCCTTGCCATCATTCAGGACTTCAATAGGAAGATCTTCAGGAGTTGCAAGCCTCCTAATAATTCATTTAGCCATTTTCCTTTTGATTCTTTTCTGTAAATATAATGACTTAATTTAACCAAAGTGTTTACATAACATTTCCTCAAGAAGTAGAGTCCTAAGCTCATTGAATCATCCCCATTTTTTTTTTTTTATGATTTCCCTTGACGTAAAGTCAGATTTCCAAGGCCAAATTAAAGAAAGAACCGTTGCCGGCCTGTAAAGTCTCTTACGAATCTAGAAATCAAGGGAAATACACACATACACACACACACACACACACACACACACATATATATATATATATATATATATATATATATATATATATATATATATATATATATACATGTATATATGTATGTATAAATATATATATATATATATATATATATATATATATATATATATATATACATATACATATATATATATATATATATATATATATATATATATATATATATATATATATATATATATATATATATATATATATATATATATATATATATATATGAGATTCATTACGCCTTTTGGTGACAATCTTCTTTAAGCAAAAGCTCCCTATGTGTAAAAGTGTACTGGATTATTACACTGGCTGGCTGAGAGATATGTACCGTTACATTGCGTATGCGGTGATTGTATATAAGATTACGTTCAAATCTAAGTTTTGATTAGCAATATACTCTTCTGCAGCATGTAACCCTTACTTTGGGTGTGGTTGTGGCTTTTGTAAACCTGTTTTGCAAAAATAACAATTATTCTTTTTTGCTAAACTTGAATTATATTTTGTATCTGAAAATGATTTTGTTGAGAGTATCTATTCTCTTCAGACAAAGAATACTAATAAAAATATCCACTATTAGTACTATTACTGTGTAGATTCGGCAGTTACTAATTCTGTTGATATTTAATTCCTTACACCAGGAATTATATTCAAATTAATGATAAAAATATGTAAGATTATTCACTGCAGTATTGACATACTTATTTTCCTTTCTATCACACCATAACAACAAAAACATGTTTACTAAAGGATCTTTTGAAACTAAATTTATTTAAAACTTGCAGAAAATTTCTTTTGACAGATGCTTTCAAGAAATGTTCAGGTGGAGTAACTTTCAGTTTATGTGTATACAGTCAGAAGTATGGTTATTGTGTATTAATTTGTTTCATGCAGTGAGGTTGCTGAGATGGGAGGCAAGGCAAGAAAAGAAAGAGACAGGCCAAGAAGAATGCGAGAGAGAGAGAGAGAGAGAGAGAGAGAGAGAGAGAGAGAGAGAGAGAGAGAGAGAGAGAGAGAGATACAGAATATATGTATACATATATAATTATATACAGTATATACATACATATATATAAAACACACACACACACACACACACACACACACACACACACACATATATATATATATATATATATATATATATATATATATATATATATATATATATATATATATATATATATATATATATATATATATATATATATATATATATATATATATATATATATATATATATATATATATATATATATATATATTATAATTTGCAAAAAGTTGTTAAAAGCCAACCCTTTAGAATGTTAAGAGTGGGTTTGTTACTGCATAGCTGACCCAAGTTGACCCAGATACCAACACATATAACTTAACAGTATTCTGATGTGTCCCTTCCCCTTACTTGGGACAGACATCTGGGTGGCACAGTCAAAAAGGGGCAAGGTTAAAAGGTTGAGTGCCACTCCTAAGCAGCTTAAATGAACTAAGCTGCTTAAAACAACCATTATATGAGGCAGAGTGATAGCGCTGAATTGTCTTTCCACAGGACACCTGTGGAGATGCAAGCAGATGGTCAAGACACCTGGAAGATGACACATCTTGGGCACAGTCACCATACGGGCCCGACATCGAGCCCCTACCCTCGTCAGATGCCTTAAAAGGAGTCAGGACAGGAAGATCTTTGCAGTTAGCCAGACACACTTGGGAGATCGCCACGAGACGCTGAGAGGCCCCCCACCTCTGTCGCCACCTGAACCTCCTGACTCAGATCCAGTTCCTTCGTCACCTCGTGGACAGACTTCCCATGCGAACTAGCGTAGGGTGCCATGAGTGTGGTCGCCCGTCATCATTCTTCGCCAGAGACCCGCTCCCCCACGGTAAAGTACAAGTGAAGGCTTTCCAGTCACGACAGTTTGCCCTTAGAATTGTTTATTGAGTGCCAGTATATCTCCGTATCCATTGTGCCCTTTTACCCAGTGCTATTTCAAGTGTTTGGGTTCCAGTGTTAAGTGTTCATTCATTCCTCGAGACCTTGGCACCATCAGTGCAGTCTTGATCCATCTGTATGTTTTCTATTTTCCCTTACTGGAGTGTAATCCTTAAATCTCTCTTGCAGAGGAACCCGTTTGCTGTGGACTCTTCTTGGGCTGTGCATTGTGACCATTCAAGTCTCCAGTAGGAAGACCTCCAAGCTTTGCAAGCCTCCATGTTATTTACTTTTCCATTTCTTTTAATCGTTTTATTGTAAATAAATTACTTTAGTTAACCCAGTGTTTATGTAACATTCCCTCATGAAGTAGAGCCCGAAGCTCATATGAAACATCCCTTTTTTCTTTTCTATTTATGATTCCCTGTACAGTAAAGTCAGATTTTCAAGGCCAAGTGAGTAAAACTCCGTTGCTGACCTGTTAAAGTGTTCTACAAATCCAGCAAACCAGGGAAAATCATAAAAATGGCGACCTTCCCATTGATCTCGTTTTGTGGTTGTAATGCCCCCCATATTTTTGCTTTGATGTGTTTGCAACTCGCCAAATCAGCGATTAGTAAAGCTAAGCTGGGTGCGAGACAATTCCGAACCTGATACCAAGCTCACAGACCAAGAAAGTTCCACGTAAGTAATGTGTTTATCTTAGCATAGAAAATTTTTACAAACGTAACTGACCCTCAGAAATTAGGGAAATAGGGACGCATGTAATGACCAAGAGAAGAGAACCACCATGTTAGATTTTGGTATTGCATGACTTTCATGATAGGTATTTAGGAAACAATGAGTGCTAACCATTTTCTTTTCAAGGAATAGTGCGACAAATTCCTCTGTGCAAAATTTTTCACTTCGCATTTCAGAATCACGAATTAGATGAACTCCCACATGGGACAAGACGAAATCAGTTTGCATTGCTGAAATACTCTCTCTCTCTCAGGTTAGCTAAAACTAAGTTCAAGTGTTTGGAAAACAAAATTTGAACTCCGCTTCTAGGCAAAATTACAAGGTTATTTCACCATTATCCGCCCATCCTGGGAATTTCCCCACAGCCAGGAAAGCCCAGACAGTGTTTGTAAACAAAAGGGTTCATTCAACCAGCGTCTAAAAATAACCCACATCAGCCTAGAGTCAGATGACCTTCACCAACCCCCCTCCCCGTGTGCCCTCCCAAATATTCATTCATTGCCCAAGTAGTTTGTCCCCGTAACTTTGTCCATACTCAGGCCACTCTCAGCAAAAATTTTTTTAATCCAATTTCCACGTCCTATGAGATGGAATTTCCAAGTCCTACGGGACGAATCCAATTTCCAGGTCCTATGGGACAAGTCCAATTTCCACACACTATGAGACGAATAAGTCCTATGGGACAAATCCAATTTCCAAGTCCAACGGGACAAATCCAATTTCCATGTCCTACAAGATGAATAAGTCCAACAGGACAAATCCAGTTTCTAAGCCCTACGGGACAAATCCAATTTCCACGTTCTACGAGGTAGAATTTCCAAGTCCTATGGGACGAATCCAGTTTCCAAGTTCTACGGGACAAATCCTTCATGACGTCCATCCCCGTCCTCCGTGACGTCCTCAATTTCCACGTTCTTCATGACATCCAACCACGTCCTCCATGACGTCCTCAAACTCCACGTCCTTCATGACGACCATCCACATCCTCCATGACGTCCTCAAATTCCGCATCCTTCATGACGTCCATCCACGTCCTCCGTGACGTCCTCAAATTCCACGTCCTTCGTGACATCCATCCACGTCGTCTGTGACATCCTCAAATTCCACGTCCTTCGTGACGTCCATCCACATCCTCCGTGACGTCCTCAAATTCCACATCCTTCGTGACATCCATCCACGTCCTCCGTGACGTCCTCAAATTCCACGCCCTTCGTGACGTCCATCCACGTCCTCCGGACGTCCATCCATGTCCTCCGTGACGTCCTCAAATTCCACGCCCTTCATGACGTCCATCCACGTCCTCCGTGACGTCCTCAAATTCCATGCCCTTCGTGACGTCCATCCACGTCCTCCGTGACATCCTCAAATTCCACACCCTTCGTGACGTCCTCAAATTCCACGTCCTCAAACTTCACGCCCTTCGTGACGTCCATCCACGTCCTCTGTGACGTCCTCAAATTCCACGTCCTCAGTGACATCCTCAAATTCCACGTCCTTCGTGACGTCCTCAAACTCCACGCCCTTCGTGACATCCATCCATGTCCTCCGTGACGTCCTCAAATTCCTCACCCTTTGAGACGTCCATCCACGTCCTCCGTGATGTCCACAAATTCCACGTCCTTCGTGACGTCCTCAAATTCCACATCCTCTGTGACGTCCTCAAACTCCACGCCCTTCGTGACGTCCATCCATGTCCTCCGTGACGTCCTCAAATTCCATGTCCTCCATGATGTCCTCAAATTTCACGTCCTCTGTGACGTCCTCAAACTCCACGCCCTTCGTGACGTCCATCCACGTCCTCCGTGACGTCCTCTAATTCCATGCCCTTCGTGACGTCCATCCACGTCCTCTGTGACATCCTCAAATTCCATGCCCTTCATGACGTCCATCCACGTCTTCCGTGACGTCCTCAAATTCCACGCCCTTCGTGACGTCCATCCACGTCCTCTGTGACGTCCTCAAATTCCATGCCCTTCATGACGTCCATCCACGTCCTCCGTGAGGTCCTCAAATTCCACGCCCTTCGTGACGTCCATCCACATCCTCCGTGACTTCCTCAAATTCCACGTCCTTCGTGACGTCCATCCACGTCCTCTGACGTCCTCAAATCCTACGTCCTTCGTGACATCCATCCACATCCTCCATGACGTCCTCAATTTCCACGTCCTTCATGACGTCTACCCACGTCTTCGTGCCGTCCATCCATGAGAGGCATGACGTCCTCAAATTCCACGTCCTTCGTGACATCCATCCACATCCTCCGTGACGTCCTCAAATTCCACGTCCTCCGTGACATCCATCCACATCCTCCGTGACGTCCTCAAATTCCATGTACTCCGTGACATCCTCAAATTCCATGTCCTTCAGACGTCCATCCACGTCCTCCACATCCATCCACATCCTCCATGACGTCCTCAAGTTCCACATCCTTCGGACGGCCATCAACGTCCTTTGTGACATCCTCAAATTCCACATCCTTCGTGACGTCCATCCACATCCTCCGTGACGTCCCCAAATTTCACGTCCTTCGTGACGTCTATCCACTTCCTCCATGACGTCCTCAAATTCCATGTCCTTCGGACGGCCATCCACGTCCTCCGTGACGTCCTCAAATTCCACGTCCTTCGTGACGTCCATCCACATCCTCCGTGACGTCCTCAAATTCCACATCCTTCGTGACATCCATCCACGTCCTCCGCGACGTCCTCAAATTCCATGTCCTTCGGATGGCCACCCACGTCCTCCGTGAAGTCCTCAAATTCCACGTCTTTCATGAAGTCCATCCATGTCCTCCGTGACGTCCTCAAATTCCACGTCCTTCATGACGTCCATCCACTTCTTCGTGACGTCCATCCACATCCTCCATGACGTCCTCAAATTCCACGTCCTTCATGATGTCCAACCACATCCTCCGTGACGTCCTCAAATTTCACGTCCTTCATGACATCCATCTACGTCCTCCGTGACATCTTCAAATTCCACGTCCTTCGGACAGCCATCCACGTCCTCCGTGACATCCTCAAATTCCATGTCCTTCGTGACGTCCATCCATGTCCTCCGTGATGACCTAAAATTCCACTTCCTTCATGATGTCCATCCACGTCCTTCATGAAATCCTCAAATTCCACATCCTTTGTGAAATCCATCCATGTCCTCCGTGACGTCCTCAAGTTCCACGTCCTTCGTGACGTCCTCAAATTCCACGTCCTTCGGAGAGCCATCCACTTCCTCCGTGACCCTCAAATTCCACGTCCTTCGTGACGTCCATCTATGTCCTCCGTGACGCCCTCAAATTCCACGTCCTTCGTGACGTCCATCCACGTCCTCCGTAACATCCTCAAACATGTCCTCCATGACATCCTCAAACACATCCTCCATGACGAAATGAATCCCATGTCCTCTGCGACGAAATAAATTCTAAGTCTCACAAGATGATAAACCTACTATCCCTGAAATAACCGGCCGAGGCCGTGCAAGAGATAAAGTAAATTTCTTCATTTTGGCAATTAGGCCACCCCCCACCTCTTATTAAAGTAAAATTATTCCAGTCGCCTGGTTGCCCCGCACCAAAGTCGGTTCCCGATCCCATTTATTTCTCAATCCAAATTCATTTAACTTTAGAGGGCCCTAGCAAATAAATTTGTCAAAATGTTGACTACAAGAGCCTTACACAATGAGGACTTTAAGTTCTACATGCAGGCAGGAAAAGACCTAGGAATGTCGGGCCAAGAATTACGGGACTGGGTCCAGGGGAACCTAGACGCTGCAAAGGCGGAGAGGGAGACAGAAAGTAAAGAAAGGGAGAAAGAGAGAATTGCCTGGGAGAAAAGAGAGTAGATAGAGAGGCAAGAGAAGGAGAGAGAGAGAGAGAGAATCGCCCAGGAGAAAAGAGAGGAGATAGAGAGGCAAGAGAGAGAAATAGAGAGATGAGAAAAGGAGAGAGAGAGAATTGCCCAAGAGGAAAGAGAGGAGATAGAGAGACAAGAGAAGGAGAAAGAGAGAATTGGCCAAGAGAAAAGAGAGGAGACAGAGAGACAAAAGAAGGAGAAAGAGAGAATCGCCCAGGAGAAAAGAGCGGAGAAAGAGAGAGAGAGAGAAACGAGAACGACAGCTCTCCCATGAACTCCAAGTGGTAGCCCAAAGAGTGCCTCTACCCCGCTCCCGCTGCAGGGATGAGTGCCCTCAGCCAGGCCTATTCGTTTATTCCGAAGTGGACTGAGGCGGAGCTGAAAGGGTCCTAGACTGCTGTGTCCTCTCCTCCGCAGAACTTTCCCTTGTTCTTACCAAATTCCTTGGAGGGAAGGCAATGATTGCCTATCACATCCTCCCGGTGGAGGACCAGGGAGATTGGGAGGTCGTACGCCAAGCTGTCACCAAGGCATACAAGATCACCCCGAGCGCTGGAGGAGATGATGGAGAGGGCAGACAAGAGATGTAGGCCAGACATGGTCAGACTGGGCGTACCACTCGGAGTGAGTGCCAGCGAAATGGCTCAAGTCCAAAGGGGTCACCAGCACAGCCGAGGTACTCGAGAAGTTTAAGCTAGAACATTTCCTGCACTACGCCCCTCCCACTCTGGCCATGCACTTAGTAGAAAAAGCCCCTGCGACACTGACAGAGTGTTGCTGCATAGCTGATACGTTGGAGACTCACCACCCTCAGGAGGGATCAATGTGGCAGAAGATCTATCCCTCGCCCTTCCTCAGGGGATCTGCTCCCCCCAAGAATGGGCACTAGCAGAAACCCGTTGTGTGTGGGTTCTGTAGGAAAGTCGGGCATTCCACTGAGCAATGCCGAAACAAGCAAACAGCGCCTCTCAAATCCTCTCCCAGAAACCCACCAAATAGCTCGCCTGTGCCCTCCACAGGGGCAATGCAAAAAGATTTTAGCCAAAGCTATTGCACGGCACGTAAGGTGTATGGCCACTCTCCCTCATGGGTGAAATGCCCTAAAAATAATAAATCAAATACTCCCGCCGTCGCCTTGCCTGTCATGAATTCCAAGTCCTTGGGCCCTCCCACTGAAGGTCCCATATATGTGGCCCCTCCCCAGGGCAGCTACCCCACACGCCGAATCAAGGCATTCGATGATTCTGCCGTGCAAATCTCCCTCATACGAAGGGACAGAGTTCCCTATGGAGCTATCATCAACAGACGAAAACTCATCACAATCGAGGGAGTAAATCAGTTTAAAATGATACTCCCTACGGTTCAATTGAGAGTCACAAGACCTCATCAATCTAAAATTTGCAATCTTGCAGTAGCAAGCTATCTTCCCGGAGGCTATGACATCCTCCTGGGACAGGACTTTCAGTCCCCCCCTAAGTCACGACAGTTCAGGGGTTCACATTCCCAAACTCATTCCTCAGGCGCGAGTACCCCTCCACTGCCTTTCCCCCAGTCAATACCGGCGCCCTCTGGGTACCCTAAGGACATGAAATTCCTACCAGTGCCACCTGAGTACGATGTACAGTGGCCCCCTCGATCAATTCCCGATCACATTCCAGTGCCTGGCCCTGCCTCAGTGCCAGTGCCAGGGCCCCAATCAGATCTCCCTCCAGAAGATACTAAATCCCGTTACAAATTCCTGCCAGTGCCCCTTGCAAGCACCGAGCAGTGCCAAGCTCCGTCCGTCCTGAACCCATTGATAGTGCCTGACCCTGCCTTAGTGCCAGCACCAGAGCATGCCCCCGATCTCCATTCAAGGGATCCAACTCAGGACCCCGTCTCTTCTCCCGGCCTGGCCCTGCTACCAGCATCAGTAAGAGAGACGGTTCCTCCCGACCACAATGGAAGTTCACCTAAAGGCACGGCCTCGCAACCTGTGCCTGAGCTGGTCATTGATACCTGTGAGCCTCTCACGCCCCCCGCCCCCCCCCACCCCCGACCGCCTCCTCTCTGCCTCAGTCCATTGCAAACACAATCGTGAGTCAGGATTCTGCCATCTCTCACTAGGCTGATGAACTCCAAGAGCTGCGACGGATCATGGTAGTACTAGCGAAGAAGATCCCTGTGTCAGCTGTAACAGCAGCCAACTCAGGTGGCATTCCATGCCGCCTGGCTCTGGTCATCTATCGAACAACCATCAACGTAGGAGAGGTGGCAACTGCATGGGCGTGGATAATCCAGGAGAGGATGTCAAGGCCCTCCACTATCTTCACAGTCCTTTGATCCTACTGGAACTTCTATCCCTTATCCTGTCAGGGCTGATCTTTCAATCTTTTGTAATGCTTTTTTAATTATCACCACAAGAGGCAATTAAAATACGGGATACCATTCCCCTCTAAATGCATAAACCATTTTGTTATAAAGCAGTAAGAATAACAGAGTGGGAAGTGGCACGCCCTTGTGCCCATAGTTTGGCACAGGGCATGTGTGCCAGCTCTTCCCAAAGGGGTCGCGCCCATTTGGGTTCCCTTTACAGCGCTGGGGCTGAGAGATTGTCCTGGCTGTCGCCCATGGGCTAAGGACGATAACTTTTAAGTACGCAAAACAAATACCTCACTCTCCCATCATGGGCTCTTCTGCCTATATCATTTACTCTTTTATTTATTTATTTATTTATTTATTTATTTTTCTTCCTCTATTTGCTAACGAATCGTGAGTCATAGACTCCTGCCCTTGTGATTTTTACTGCCACCTTCGTAATCCAAGACACGTGTCCCGCCCTTCAGTAAGCGGTCACACCCCTCATTTGTGTCATTTCTGTTTATATGTTTTATTTTTGTGGGGAGTCTATTCCTGTCCCCATCCCCATTTCATTCATTTGTTTGTCCATTCATGCATTACGCAAGTAACCATTTATAGCTTCGCCCAAATAACGGGAAGTCAACGCATAAAACTTGGCATCGTTTAAATTTAGCGAATCAAAACTCGTGAATACTCTCTTTGCCTTGCTCGCTCACACAGCTGGCAAATACCCAGTGTAAACTGTCAACTGTCAAGTTGGTGATCCTTTGAACTGTTAGCTAAAGCATTGAGCTTGTAGACAATTACTGCCCTTTGATTACAAATGCGAATTGTGTATCATTATTACAATATCTCGTAAAGGGGATGTCATTTAAAAAACAAACATTGCGTTATCACTTACACCGCCTCTTCAAGGCAAACTAACCACATGCCTCTGTTTATTTAGAATTAAGGACACATGTATAGGTAACTTAATTATTAATATTTTGACACCCGCCTCGAATTACCTTGACCTCTTCATCTTGTACTGTATAATTCGTGCTCTTAGAATCAAATGAGATTAATATGACGTGGCATTAAAGTAAAGTGATATCAATTTGTGTTGAAAGGAGTATCTTAGTAACGTAATGTAAAGCATCTTTTATCACTTCTTGATTATCAACATTCACACCTGAATGAAGGTGCGTATGTTATCTTCCGTGGGGAGCTATTATAATTTGCAAGAAGTCGCTAAACGCCAACCCTTTAGAATGTTAAGAGTGGGTTTGTCACTGCATAGCCGACCCAAGTTGACCCAGATACCAACACATAAAACTTATCAGTATTCTGATCTGTCCCTTCCCTTACCTGGGACAGACATTTGGGTGGTACGGCCAAAAGGGGCAAGGATAAGAGGTTGAGTGCCGCTCCCTAAGCAGCTTAAATGAACTAAGTTGCTTAAAACAACCATTGACTTTCCACAGGACGCCTGGGGAGATGCAAGCAGATGGTCAAGACACCTGGAAGATGACACATCTTGGGCACAGTCACCATACAGGCCTGACATCGGGGCCCCTACCCTCGTCAGATGCCTTAAAAGGAGCCAGAACAGGAAGATCTTTGCAGTTAGCCAGATACGCTTGGGAGATCGCTATGAGATGCTGAGAGGGGGCCGACCTGTCACCATCTGAACCTCCTGACTCGGATCCAGTTCCTTCGTCACCACGTGGACGAACTTCCCATGTGAACTAGTGTAGAGTGCCATGAGTGCGATTGCCCGTCGTCATTCTTCGTCAGAGACCCGCTCCCCCCACAGTAAAGTACAAGTGAAGGCTTTTCAGTCATGACATTTTGCCCTTAGAATTGTTTATTGAGTGCCAGTATATCTCTGTATCCATTGTGCCATTTTACCCAGTGCTATTTCAAGTGTTTGTGTTCCAGTGTTAAGTGTTCATTCATTCCTCGAGACCTTGGCACCCTCAGTGCAGTCTTGATCCATCTGTATGTTTTATATTTTCCCTTACTGGAGTGTAATCCTTAAATCTCTCTTGCAGAGGAACCCATTTGCCGTGGACTCTTCTTGGGCTGTGCCTTGCGACCATTCAAGTCTTCAGTAGGAAGACCTCCAGGCTTTGCAAGCCTCCATATTATTTACTTTTCCATTTCTTTAGATCCTTTTATTGTAAATACAATTACTTTAGTTAACCCCAGTGTTTATGTAATATCCCCTCATGAAGTAGAGCCCTAAGCTCATATGAAACATCTCTTTTTTTCTTTTCTTTTATGATTCCCTGTACCATAAAGTCAGATTTTCAAGGCCAAGTGAGTAAAACTTCTTGCTGACCTGTATATATATATATATATATATATATATATATATATATATATATATATATATACATATATATATATATATATATATATATATATATATATATATATATATATATATATATATATATATATATATATATATATTCCCTGGGCTGTTTGGTGATTTTCACCGCTCATAGGGAAGAGTGAAGAGTGAATGATATTATTTTGCTTTGCCAGAATCCCCCAAGACTGCCAAAATTTCCGGCGGTTGGCTGCAGGAGAAGATGATCCATTGATTAGAGGAATATTTAATCCCTCCCTGGAGTACAAACACTTCGGTACATTTTTCTGTTTTCGAAGTCGAAGAATTTTTGTCCTAAGTCATTACCAAAACCTTATGTAATCACTGCCAAGACGAAGACCAAAGAGAACCTTACAATCTACTATCACACAACATATGGAATGGCAAGTAAAGAAGAAATAAAGACACTGAAAAGAATAATTGATATTGAAGTTATACATACCGACCCTTACAGAGGAGTGATACACTTAAATCTTCAGCTTGCCCTGACCTTATGAATGCTTAATTGAGAGACAAGGCAATATGGCAACGATTAAATTCCTAGCGAAAAACTGGACTGAACAGATAATAGCTACCTAAGAGAAATCAGAAATGGAAAGTGGCAAAAATTACTTATATACATACATATATATATATATATATATATATATATACACAGTATATACACGTGCACACACACATGTATACGTATATATAATATATATATATATATATATATATATATATATATATATATATATATATATATATATATATATATATATATATAAGGCCGATTCTGAGGCCTATACTTTATTTAAGTCTCCGTTTTAAGAACAGAGGTTGGTATCTTGCTTTTCCCGAGATACTGTATGGTAGCGTGAGCCGACATCATAAGTTATTCCTTTCCCCAGCTAAATTCTAAGGACTACTGGAATGAGATACTAGGTACAATACCAAACCTGTATTTACAAAAAAAAATAACGAAAATAACTTCTAAAAAATGACAAAGAATGAAATCGAGTGATTCAACATAACTATGAAAAAACTTCTAAAGAAACAAGGTCCAAATCATATACACCCAATTATTTAAAGAAATACAGAAATAAATCATCTGTCATTCAAATCATAAAAAGGTCAATTAATACAATCAGGTCATTTCATCCTTAAATGTCACACCACTCCCTTGGAGGGAGGAGGAAGGAGGAAGGAATATTTCACCATTAGTCCTCTGGAAACAGTTTCAGTCTGGGTGTTTTCTCGTTCACCCCGAGCACACAAACATGTCACTCAAATATGAATCTCGTTGTCCCCCTCATTCTATGAAGAACTCGTATTATATGGGTTTTGTCAACGCACATATGAACACACTCGTGACATCATTCGAGGTAAGACACGCCTCTTGCAAGGTGGGGCATCACGAGGCACCTGGTCACACACGTACTCACGCACTCCACTGTAATGCTTTCTTCAAATCCTTATTTATAACCGGATCACCTTCTAGAATGTTCTAAGCTGAAATCGCATTTCCCCTCCTCGTGTTTTGCCAGCAAGAGTTTTCGAGCACGTTGACTTTTTGTGGTATGCGAACGGCACTCAAGCATTTTGTTACATGCTGTGTTCGTCATATGCTCTCTCGAACAGCTAATCCATTCTTTTCAAAAGGTCACCTTCGTGAAAAGTTACATATATATATATATATATATATATATATATATATATATATATATATATATATATATATATATATATATATAGCATTTCCAACTATTGGATCTTATAAATAGCTCTTATTTAATATTAACATGTATTTTATTTTGAAATGTGAATCTCATCGTATTCCTGCCGTTAATCTGCTTCATCATATGAATAAACGCATTGCGCGTCTGATCTATGTTATGTGTGTATATATATATATATATATATATATATATATATATATATATATATATATATATATATATATATATATATATATAAATTTATATATATATATATATATATATATAAATTTATATATATATATATATATATATATATATATATATATAAATTTATATATATATATATATATATATATATATATATATATATATATATATATATATATAAATTTATATATATATATATATATATATATATATATATATAAATTTATATATATATATATATATATATATATAAATTTATATATATATATATATATATATATATAAATTTATATATATATATATAAATTTATATATATATAAATTTATATATATATATATATAAATTTATATATATATATATATATATATATATATATATACATATATATATATATATATATATATATATATATATATATATATATATATATATATATATATATATATATATATATACATATATAGTGAACGGAGAAGGCAGACGAATCAGCCAAGGTGATAAAATATACAGGGAGCAGGATCACGAACAAGCATGGCGACGTACTATAATTTATTTCGACGCGTTTCGCATTCAGCTGAATGCATCATCATCATCATCTGTACAATAAATAACGACCAATAAAAAGTATATGAATTTGCTGGTAATCTAAAAAATCGTTAATATAATAATTAAAATGAAACCAAAACTTCACACACACGCAAAAGTACACTCAAGACTGACAAAGTTACACAGAAAATTAAAAGCACATATGTTGATTAAAAGTTCAGATAAAAATACAAAAAAAATTACAAAAAATTACAAAGTTAAGAAATATTTGAGGAGCAGGGGGGGGGTGGACCTACCATGGCAAGAAATAAACGAAAACTAAAAGAATGTACACAAAAACAACAGGTTAAGAAAGGTAGAAGTGCGTGGAGGTGGACTGCTGGGTGTTCAACTGGGGAACAAGCTGTTTAATGAAGAGACTCTCGAGGATCAATAACTAGCAAATTCATATGCTTTTTATTGGCCGTTATTTATTGCACAAAAACCTGATGATGCATTCAGCTCAATGCTAAACGCGTCGAAATAATAGTACGTCGCCATGTTTGTTCCTGCTCCTGCTCCTGTATGTATATATATATATATATATATATATATATATATATATATATATATATATATATATATATATATATATATATATATGTATATGCGTCGTTAAATGTGACAGTGAAGTTGCAGTTTATTAGTTTCTTACTATTGTTGTCAATTTTCCTTGTCATCTTCATCTGTTCCTCAGGCAACTGATGGAGTAAAGCACCAAAGTCCATTTTGATGGACATTTGATTGGTCAGGACGTTTCGTCTCTTCTAGAGACATCTTCGGCTCAAATGAGTGTTTACAAAGAAATTCACGCACATACATAACATCTTTTGAGGGAATACTTGTCAAAAATATAACTATTTAATGGTTAAAATCTAGTATTCAGCAGTAAGAGTTTTGAAATTAACAGTTAAAACATATAGATTTGTTACTAAACTTGTTTACACCTGGTCTGTTAACGATTACCAAGAACTGTTATTTAGGTATTTACATAATTGGAAACAACCAGACGAAAAATAAATAGCTGAAAATAGAAGGTCACCAAAGAACCGTCAAAGAGACATTCAAATAGTATATGGAAAATTAATATAGTTTTGACGCACGTAAAAAGTGTAAGTATCTTCCTTTGTACAAGGGAGAGCAAACCCTCATGATGAAAGAATGGAGACTGAAAAACTCATAGACGATATACAGGAGCTAGAAAAAGACCGAAAAATTAATCTCTCTCCAAACTTAATTCCAGAGCTTATTTGTGAAAGTGGGCGAAATCGTGGGTCTGCAAAAGGCAGAATACTCTGTAAAGTACTGATAATTGCTGCTCAATAGCTCAGGGAGAATAAGGATATTGTTATTCGAAAAGCAGATAAAACAGCAGTATACGTGACAATGGATATGACTGACTATTTGCAGAAAATAGATAAAATCTAAAGTGATTCTAACAAATTTCGTAAGCTCTCCAGAGATACTGCAAATGCAATAAAAGTTAAGGTTAACAAAGTGACAGATACCATCAACGCCAAGATGAGTGGAGTTCATTTTCAAAAGATCACAGGAGAATACGCACCCCGATACATGTACGGTAATGTTAAAACCAATAAAAAATGGCAATCCTTTGAGACCGATTATTAGCCAAATTCCCACTCCCACGTATGCTTTGGCCAAAAGCTAAACAAACGCTTGACACCTTATGTCCCAACAGAGTTTAGCCTCCGATCTTCAAAGGAATTTATCGATCTTTTGCAGCACAAATCAACCCAAGGACTTATTGCCTCATTGGACGTTGAGTCACTGTTCACAAACGTAGAGGAAACAATTGATATGATTGTTGACGAAGTTTATCATGGTGAAAAAGCACTTGTAGACGTACCTGAAAATCTTTTAAGGCAACTTCTGAGGCTTTGCACCAAAGAGACAATTTTTAGAGCACCTGATGAGAGGCTTTATCAACAAATCGACTGGTTGCGATGGGATCACCTCTAGGTGTTCTCTTTGCGGATTTTTACATGGGGACGATAGAGCAATGCGTTCTAAAGAACAGGGACTTCCGACCGCACATGTACGGACGCTACATAGGCGACATTTTAGTTGACGTGAGGAGCAAGCAAGAACTCTCAGACCTTCAAGTTGCCTTCAAACAAAATTCCTGCCTTCGATTGACTACAGAGGAAAATGACAACGGCTCCCTGCCATTCCTAGATGTGATGGTAACAGCTGCCTTAGACGAATTTCGGACGACCGTCTACACAAAGAAAACTAATACGGGAATGTGTCTTAATGCAAACAGTGAGGCTCCAGCAAAATACATGAAAAGTGTAGTTAATGCTTACATCCATAGCGCATTTACTCATTGTAGTTCGTGGACTTCATTACACACCAAACTGGAAAGATGCACTCAGGTTCTTGTAAACAACGGGTACTCAAATAAAGATATCCACGAAGTCATAAGAAAGAAAATGGATAGTTTTTTGCATCCAAAGGAAAATGGAGAAAGAGAGAAAGTTCGTAAATTATAATACAGGAATTATATGAGCACTGCTTAGAAGACAGACGAGAAGGTACGTCGAGAAACTGTAGGACGAGGAGCAATACCGATAGAGGAAAATACTCAAGTTGACCTGCAGATATATATACTATAAGAACTTTAGAACTGCCAACTTGATCATAAAGAATAACTCACAACAAGAAGCGCCCTCTTGATAGGTGCAACGTAGTATACAAGTCAAATTGCGAACTGCGAGTCGCGAAACATTACGAGTACTTATACTGGAAGTACTTCAACTTCACTATCAAGAAGACTTACTATGCATTTGCAAAATGGTAGTATTAAAAATCACACGAGAGACACAAACGATGCGGCTCTAACCAGGGAAATGCTCGGGGCCAACACCGAAATTATTGACAGTGTTTCTGAGGCTAAAAGGCTAAAATACCTTGAGGCAATATACATGAATATTCATAAGCCTCCCCTAAACGTGCAAGGAATCGACGCAATCATTCTACCTTCCGATCGTCAAAGGAGAAGAAATACAGCACACTAAAATGTGTCGTCGATGTTGGACTTATGAAAATATTTTAGTTATCTTTATTTTTGTTATGTTTTTCTTGTTCTATCCTGATGCTGATAACTTTGTATTTACATTTTACTTATACTTTTTACGCGTGTCAAAACTATATTAATGAATTTTACATATACTATTTGAATGTCTTTGACGGTTCTTTGTTGACCTTCTATTTTCAGGTATTTATTTTTCGTCCGGTTGTTTCCAAGTATGTAAATACCTGAATAGCAATTCTTGGTAACCGTTAACAAGCCAGTTGTAAACAAGTTTAGTAACAAATCTATATGTTTTAACTGTTAATTTCAAAACGCTAACTGCTGAATACTGGATTTTAACCATTAAATAGTTATATTTTTGACAAGTATTCCCTCGAAAGAATGTTATATACACAGCAGTATGTGTGAATTTCTTTGAAAACACTCATCTGTGGCCGAAGATGTCTCTAGAAGAGATGAAACGTCCTAACCAATAAAATGTCCGTCAAAATGAACTTTGGTGCTTTACTCCATCAGTTGCCTGAGGAACAGAGGAAGATAATAAGGAAAACTGACATTAGTAAGAAACTAATAAACTGCAACTTCGCTGTCATATTTAACGACATTTGCGTAAAGGAAAACTTACTGCCAACATTCACCAACACACACACACACACACACACACACACACACACACATATATATATATATATATATATATATATATATATATATATATATATATATATATATATATATATGTATATGTATGTATATAGTACGGAATATAGCTATTACTTACCTCATGGAATGATGAACACAGCTAGTCTAACATCATTTATATCTCGAACCTTCTCCGGTTTTCGTAACACTTCATCAAAAAACTCCCTCCCGGGGAATATGTCTTCTTCTCGCAGTTAGGCCGGAGGAAACACTCGCCAGCTAACGTGAGAGCCGAACGCCATCGGAAACAGTTTCGGTTTTTTATCATTAATGAAATTGGAAATGACACCTGTGCTACACTGCAATAGTGTGCTGCGCAGTGCCAGCTCGCCATGTGCTATTGGGACGAACAGACTGCGATGAAATTAGTTCAAGTCTGGCATCCCCGTTGTTAAAGCTACGTCTGTCCTTTGATTTGAGTATGATTCATAGGTGATAGATTGCCTGTTTGGTAATGCAGGCACTGAAAATTCCTAAATTGATGAAACGATAAAATCATAAGTAAACTGGAAATACAAAGTTATGGACTTTTTTATAACCTATGTAATAGTCTGAATTGCGGCAGTGAATAAAGCTTCTGTTTTCTGTTGTTTCTAAGATGCTTTAGATCGGGAGATCATGGTTGGGCTTAGGAAGTCTTAAAATCTCGGACTTTATTTGTCCACTTCGGCCTCAATGAAGCAGTGGCGCACGAAAGTGCTAGGGATCCTACTGCTCGACCTCCTGACCCCACCAGCGGACTGGTACGCACTGGGCCGGAGTTCGATTCCCCGGCCGGCTGATGAAGAGTTAATCAGCTCAGTTGTCTGGTAAAACTAAGGTATACTTTTTCTTCCTGACCCCACCGACTCTTTTGCCAACTTGACCTCACCCACTCCTTTCGATCAACAGCGACCTTTGTTTCCTGTTATGCATCGTATGAATTCATACGTAAGCGTATACATGAGTGGGAGTCACGTACTATAGGAATCACTTCGACAAAAGTACAGGATTTGCGTCTTTTCGGTCAATAGCATTGCTTTAGGTTACTGGTTGTTATTTGAATTAGGTGGGTTGTATCCAGAATGGAGTACGATATAGTTCATGAAACGTCGTCTTCCCAGATAAACTGAGACCTGAAGGATAACCGTTTCTGAAGCCATCCCTTGCAGGAAGTGCTTGTAGTTGGAAACGAATTGGGGCCTCACCTTCGGCAAAAACCTGTACTATTCGACGTTCAGAACAACGACCACGTGGGACTGTGAATTATGAAGCGGATAAACATGACCTGCATTTACAGAGTTCCTATAATCCTTACATCTATAAAATGAAAACTATTGAAAGTCATTTATAATTAATCACAGAGTTTTTAATCTCTAAAAGTAAGTGTCTTCGCAAACGGATAAGTCATCAGTTGACATTCAGGGAAAATGATTTATAAAGATCTTGCACTTTCACTTAATTTTCTGTCGATTCAAGAGAGAACTTGCACGCACTCACACACACACATAAATAAATGTAATCTATGGAAAGATTTTGTGCTTTCATGTCCTTTTCTGTCTATTAATGAAAAACTCTACCACGCACACATATACTCAATATAATTATGAAATTATTTTTGACAAAGATGGGAATATTTCCATCCAAATGGGAATGAAGGCACACATAGAATTATAACTTGAACAGAAACCGTGGAATGACAGAAAGCTGATTAACAATACTTGAGAAAGCTGTGGCATTCAAAAGCTTTATCTTTCCTCAATTTGGGAGTCTCCAATTAAACTGTCTAACATACAGTTGCTTCCTACAGTCTTGATTAATTGTCAGAATTTCGGAAGAAATGCGAACCTGGTGTTTCTTGATGATAAAGTGACACCTGCCTTTCGAGTGCCACAATCAGGTGTTTGAATTACTTCTATTTTTCTTTTGTTTTTTTTTGTTCGACACCTGTAGACACCACACAGTCCATGTCAGCAGTTTTACGGCAACTAAAATACACAGTTTTCTTCATACATAAACATACGTTTTTACTACATGATGGTCGGCAAAAAAGACAACCTAAAAGCCCCTCATTCACGTTAGACACGGAAGGAAAGTCTGCCTCCGAGAAGAGGGGAAGTTCAGGCTACGCGAGCACAGAAGCGGAAAAGTTCAAAGCTTTTTTTGTTCCCGTCAAATATAGAACAGATGCCTTCATTGGATAGTATTAATGCATAGTATTACTTATGAAGTCTTTCTTAAAGTGTTAGACTTAATTAGTCCCTTTTGGTCTCAATGGAAGCACCTACGCTCAAAAGTGGGAGGGAGCACAGTGCCCGATCTTCTGCCAACTTGAACCCACTAACTCCTCCCGATCAACAGCGTTTTATCCACCTTTGTTTGCTATTATAAATCTCATGTCATACATAAGCGTATATCTAAATAAGAATCATGTATTAATTGAATTTTATTGCAAGGAACGACTAAATTTTTTCTCAGTTTTCAGTTTTCACATTTATACATACATACATATATATATATATATATATATATATATATATATATATATATATATATATATATATATATATATATATATATATATATATATATATATATATATATATATATATGGTATGTGTGTGTGTGTTTGTGTGTGTATATATATAGATATATATATATATATATATATATATATATATATATATATATATATATATATATATATATATATATACATACTAGTTGACCAACCTGGCGCTGCCCAGAAGAACTTTGAATTGTTTTGTCATGTAATGTATGTGTATTATCATTGAAAATACCTTTCTTTCATTTGATTAATACTTCTGTCTTGAGTTCATTACTTTAAATAAACATGATATATACATGTATGCATATACCCTGGCACTTGTCTGGGTAAAATGGTGAAAGAGAGAGAGAGAGAGAGAGAGAGAGAGAGAGAGAGAGAGAGAGAGAGAGAGAGAATGACTGACTTGCAGTGGCAAACATTCTCGGGTTTTTCTAGAATGACTTGGTGTTTAACCCCATTCATAAAGGGAATTTATAAATGAGAGAGAGAGAGAGAGAGAGAGAGAGAGAGACTGCAAGCATGAATTTACTTGCAATAGTTAAAAAACCTCATAGATAAATTCTGATCCAGATTGTTTGAGTGATGCCTTGAGAGAGAGAGAAAGAGTGAGAACATTTGGCAGAGGTAGTATGGTGAAGTTGGTGCGTATGGTGGTGGTATTGCCTAACTACACAATAATTAATTTCAGACCTCATTTAAACCGACTTAATAAGGAATTCGTCACCGTAACGTCACGAAGCATCGCTATAGCAAATTCCGAAGGTAAAAACGAAGAAGAAACGAATGAATTAGTGAGGAAAATCGCATTTGAACGAATAAAAAAAAGGAAATATAGTACATGTTGATGTTGGTCTTAGCCAGCAGCTACTTAAGATACAGTGTCCATTGGCTATATAAATATTAAATTATTATCACAATTGTTATTTTAGACCCCTTAAAAAGAGCTGCAACTGTTTTTTTTAGACCCCTTAAAAAGAGCTGCAACTGTTTTTGGTTTCCTGTACCAGTTAACGGACGCGTTTCAGTTTCCTTTGGCGTTTCTGAAGGAAAGTGTAGACCGAAGTCTGAATGGTCTGGTATAGAAATGATTGATAAAAGGTGATTTTTGATTGGATTAAGTACTTAGATATGATGATGGTAAGACCTCAAGGTACTTAAGAATTTGTATTTTATTGGCAAGTTATAATTAAGATACGTTTGGCTTAAGATGAACACTGAAAAAAATGTGGTATTTTCATCGCGAGTAATTTTTTAAGGAGGGGGGAGTTTTATCACAGAAGCCTTTAGTCTGCTTATGCGCATGCGCAGATGGTGATGGATTTCTTTCATCTCATCGATGAGTTATTTCTTGATCTCCAAAGTTGTGCCAATAACTACAAATTTATTTTTTGTGGATTAAGTAGTTAGATATGATGATGATAATACCACAGGGTACTTAAGAATTTGTATCTTATTGGCAAGTTATCATTAAGATATGTTGGGTTAAAATGAACACTGAAAAAAGGTGGTAATTTCATTGCGAGTAAGTTTTTAATGAAGGAGGTATATCTATCGCAGAAGCATTTTGTCTGTTACTATTTTCCGTGGCGATGATCGTAAACTACATTTAAACAGATATAAGTTTTCAAAGTTGATTTTATTGAGGTAATAAAGAATTTTATTAATAATTCTCATAAATTATGATCAAATTTCAAGTAAATTCTAGTCAAAAATTGATGTTATAGGGGATTTGGATTTATTGCATAGGTTAATCATATGTCTGGCAGTGCTGGGAAAAAAAGGTGGAGTGTCAGGTGAAAAATGAGAATAAACCCAGAAAACTGAAGGAAAACGTGACGTAAAAACGAAAATTTCATTTGCTTTATCTGTGTTTGTATGTTTGTGACGGGTTTGGGGTTTGATTTTGATTTATAAACCTCTCTAGAGTGACATAGGGGCCGTGAGCAAAATTTTTTCTGGGTC
>NC_089752.1:65055319-65175319 GCF_040412425.1 Macrobrachium rosenbergii
GATGACAGATGAGAAGGTACTTCGAGATATTGTAAGGCATGGAATAACACCAATTGCGGAAACCGTTAGAATTGACCTCCAGGTGTGTTATAAGAACTTGGGACAGCAAACTTAATCACTAAGTTCATATAACAAGCAGCGCTCTCTTGATAGGTGTAATGTAGTATATAAGTACACATGTCAAATTACGAACTGTAAGTCGCGAAATATTGCTTGTATAGGAAATACTAAAACTTCACTTTCAAGAAGACTTACTGTGCATTTGAAAAACGGTAGTATTAAAAACCATACTAGAGACGCACACGACTCGGATCTAACCAAGGAAATGCTCGAGGCCGACACCAAAACTATTGACAAAGCCTCCGATACTAAGAGACTAAAATACATTGAGGGCGTATACATAAATATTCATAGACCTCCCTTCAACGTACAAGGAATAAATGCAATAATTTTTCCTTCCGATCGTGAGAGAAGGCACTCATCGGACTAAGTAAATATACCTTCCAGGTTACACCAATAAAATATTTCGGTTATTTTCATTGTCGTTATATTTCATCTGGTTCTACCTTGATAATGATAATTTTGTATTTTGTATCTTACATATACTTTTTACATGTGTGAAAGTGTATTCATTAATTTTACATTAACTATTTGAAAGTATCCTTTACCATTCCTTGTTAATCTTCAATCTTTATTTTTTTACTTTTTGTCTGGTTATTTCCAAGTATGTAAATACTACAATACCACTTCTAGGTAATTATTAACGGTCCAGATCAACAAGTTAGACAACAAATCTGTATGTTTTAACTGACAATTTCAAAACACTAATTGCTAACCGCTGAATATTACTCATTAAGCAGTTATATATTTGACACGTATTCCTTTCAATGAATGGTATGTTGTAGTCGAAAATGTGTCTAGACGAGATGGAACTTCCTGTTCAATGAACACCTATCAACATGAATTTTGGTACTTTACTCCACCAATTACCCAAGGAACACGGGAAGGTAGTAAAGAAAATAGAGAACATTAGTAAGAACCTAATAAACTGCAACTTCGTTGTCATATTCAACGATATTTGTAGAAGGGAAATCTTACTGCTAGCATTCACTAACATATATCAACACACACATATATATATATATATATATATATATATATATATATATATATATATATATATATATATATATATATATATATATATATATATACACACACATATACTTTGCTATCCGTGTAGACACCTCGGGATTATGTATGTAATCAACGGGTAGGTTTGCTTAAAGCAAATGGGTGTTACAGACTGATGCACACACATACAAAGCCACTCCAACATCTTCTAAAAATATAACAGACACCTCACACGTCTCGATTGTCGACCTAACCGCGCAACGACCCCTCGCTGCTAGGAGAAAGGGCGCTGGTGACTGGTACAATACATGTATATACGCTACCGGGGTCTAAGCGATGACAGGCCGGGTAGCCGATCGAGACTACAGTCTACCCCAAAGCCAAATCAAAGTCCTTCAAAGAAGGCATCGTGCTTACCCCATACACAATGGGAAAACAAGCACGTTAAAAGAAGAAGTTATATATAAATGTGTGTATACATGTACAGTATATATATTTATATATAATTACTTCTTGAATTCTTCACGCTTTTTGAATGAGCTTGTCGCTACAAAGCCTTTGCATCCAAGTGCAAGAAATATGAAGCAATTATGATGTCCGGCAGCAGGAAGCGAACCCGTCCCATAATCACAACGTCACATTCCCGCTGCCAAACATCATAATTAGTTCATATTTCTTGCACTTGGATCTTAAGTCTTTGTAGTGACAAGCGCATCCAAAAAAAGCGAAGAATTTGATAAGTTAAGAGGACATTGTAGCTATTACAATTATATATATATATATATATATATATATATATATATATATATATATATATATATAATATATGTATATATATATATATATATATATATATATATATATATATATATATATATATATATACATATATATATATATATATATATATATATATATGTATATATATATATATATATATATATATACATATATATATATATATATATGTATATATATATATATATATATATATATATATATACATATATATATATATATATATATATATGTATATATATATATATATATATATATATATATATATATATATATATATATATTATAACTACTGTGTAAGCTTAATCAGCCAATTATTTGCTAGTAATGATTACTGAACACGGTAAGGGCCGATGAACCCACACAGTGAGTGACTGTGTGATCTTTTGGTATGGCCGAAAAGAATTCATCATGTCACTGGTGAGATAATATCTGTTCAGCTAACTGAACAGAAGACTCTTTTCTTCATGAGCTGGAGTACGAGATCATGAGGAACTCACTGTCTTTGGCATCACCGTTTTCTTTCCCTAGAAAAGCCCTTAAAGAAGTTACTAGAGAATCTTGTATATTTCGGCAAAGGATGATTAACTCTTAAGAGAAATGACCTCGTTGGCCTTCCAGTTAGATATGGAAAACAGGAAATCGTGAAAAATAGGATGATTGAAAGGAATCCCAAATAAAAATGGATTTTATACAGTTTTATGTATGTTAGTTATATTCTGCGCTATCTCTTTGATACGATGTCAAGTAATATTAGACCTGGATAAGATAATGATGCCAAATGTCCCATTAAATATAATTGGGTGATAAGAAAAGACCTTGTATATTTTTTCTAACCTTTCTTAATCTCAAGCTGTAAAAATCAGTGTATACACAACACACACACACAATATATATATATATATATATATATATATATATATATATATATATATATATATATATATATATATATATGTATATTGTGTGTGTGTGTGTGTGTAGCGTTCAGCAAAAACAATACAGGAAAACGCGTTTGGTTATGTAGTGTTTTCGCATTATCATATGACTCATATTAGCAGCGCTCATCGAAATGTTATTAATTTTGCAATTAAACTTTTTCACACTAGTTTCCATAGGTCTAGGTTGCAGTCTATAAGTATAAAACAAAGAGTTTTCCTTTCAGTTTTGTAATTCCTAAGGTAGGTTATTCCTTTTTTTTGTAATTTTTTGTTTTTTTTTTAAGTCCGATTTTGGCACGGTAATACGTGGATATAATTCCAGTTTTGCCATTCCGGCAATAATTTTATGCTTTAGCTTTCGCGGGCTGAGAGTTCAAAGGAATCCAAGTAATAATTTAATAAGCAAATGAGAGTGATCCTGCACATATAGCTTGCATGTTATTTATATTGCTATGCTAAAGAGAGGTCCATCTTTAGTTATAGTTTGCATTATAAAGTTTTCTAACGCTTTTCAATTTCTTGTCATCTGTCTAGTTTTTTTTTTATTTCATAGCAGAATGATGAAAATTTAAGGAGACCACGCAGACAAAATGCTTTACTTCTGTAGACTTCATCATAATTTCACTTTTTCACGAGAGATTTCCACAGATCAACAGAGAGTATGCAGCGGAAAATCTTCACCTAGACCTGTTTTCCGGGGCACAGCCTTTGTATAGTTTTGAGTATTCTAAGATATTCATATCAACGCTTTCATTATTGCGGAACAGAGAGAATCACTAGAGATTAAACAGACACAATGATTCCAGATTGAGCTACTTTTCTGCAAACAAATTAAATTCCCTCTCAACCGTAGATCAGGTTTCAACGGCCATGATATTTTGCCCCCGGGAAGTAGTAGGCCTACTGAGGCAGTTAACCAGCTTTTTCAGAGCCTGAGCGAACGGCCACCACATATCCTGATGCAGGAACCGGTCATGTATGACGATGAAGGTGAGGCCAAGAACAGAACGGCGTCTGCTACGTTCTCTCCCGTTCCGATGGCATTCAGCGGAGTTCTAGACAGCCACTCCTTTGAAAGAAGAAAATAACTCTGTTATTACTTATTTTCCTACTATTAACACAAAGTTATGGAAACTTATTTTGAATTTTTTTATTTTTTTATTATGAAAGGTAAGAGTCACAAGACAGGTCGGCTACATGTAAAGAAACATATTTTGGTTTTTATGACTCATAAGTATATATATTTGTTACGATCCATAACAATTCTATAGCCTATAATACCTAATTTATAAAATGTTATTTTGTTTCTGATAACAACTCATTCAGAGGGAAAAGAGGACGTCAACTTTTCCTTCCCCAAAGAATTGAGGTGGATTGGTTCGTTCTGTCTCCCTTTCTTTTCTTTTCTTTTATTTTCTTTTAGGCCGTCCTACAGAAATTCATGATTTTGTAACCCAAAGGTAATTTTGTGTCTCATCCACTGAACTTTCAGGTGCAGAGAAGCACACATCATAAAGAAATGAGAATTTCCAGGGACCGAGTACTCTTGCAAATTCAGAAAGCTCATGAGCACATACATCTATCAATACGATACGCTCAGATAACAGAAATGAGTTACTGATTGCTCGTATATTATCTGCTGTCACACGTACTGTTGGTTTAATGAAACAGAGGTTCAAAAGGAAATTATAAATGATAAAAAATAATGATTACGTTCATTAGACTAGCTTTGCGGAAGGAAGGAATTTATTAATAAAATCTTTGCCTTCTGACGGTTGAGTTAATTTTTTCGTGACAGGATTTACTGTGATAATAAAAAATAATCCTGGATTCCATCACAGGTTGGTTTGTCTTAAAATCTCACCAATTTCTGCTGGTTCTGTTACCTTTACATCTAAGATATTTCACTGAACCCCATCGAAACAATTTTTTAGACACCCAACATCACATACTTAAAAGTAAAAAGTAAAAAATGTCTCACGTTTCTGAAAGAGTCGTCGTGATGCTCCTTCTCGACCTCCGGCCACATCACAGCTCCCGGGCAGATGTAATTCACGCGAACCTAAATTTGATGATTACTAAATATTACTGACGTTAATATTTCATGGTGATGAATTTGCAATTCAGTGACAGACAACTTCCTCAATTTCAGTTACTAAAAGAAAGATGGGAAAAAGAATTTAGAGCATATTAAATCAGGGAAGAACGGAATTAAAATGGTTAAGTTTATTTGATAAGAAAATCCGCAGCAAAAGATTCGTTATTCCTTTTCCAAACGGGATGAAGTTAGTCACAATTTTGCATTTACGTACGCAATGAAGGAAGCGAAACGAATTATTTTCTTCCCTTTTTACTTATTAATTCCAAGAACAATGAAGGACACGAGTTTATGTGCACAAAAAGTGTGCTAGAGGAAATGTAATTCTACATTAATCATATGTGTCAAAATTATAATCATGGTCCACTAAAGTACAGCAATTGTAACCAAACATTATAGTAACTAGAATAATTATTGCATCGATGTTGTCTTATAATTCTAATAAATTACACACACACACACACACACACATATATATATATATATATATATATATATATATATATATATATATATATATATATATATATATATATATATATATAAATAATACATACATATATATATATATATTTATATATATATATATATATATATATATATATATATATATATATATATATATATATATTCTCATATATATACAAACTTACATACATACATACAAACACACACACACACACACACACACACATATATATATATATAATCATGAAGCTACAAATGTCGCTTAATATCGAAATTCACGCTACCTCGGTCAATGGTTTACGTCAACTGGAGTCGCTGAATAGGCTTTCGTCGCGGGTTCGTGTCCCCACGATTCCAATTCATTTATCACTTATATAAATTCCCCTTCGGCGACAATTCTCCAACGGAGATATACCGAGGTAGCGTGAATTTCGATATTAAGCGACATTTGTAGCTTCATGATTGTATATAAATCACGGTGTGATAAAAATTTCATATATATATATATATATATATATATATATATATATATATATATTATTTATACATAAATATATGTGTATGCATATACATATATATATATATATATATATATATATATATATATATATATATATATACATACATACACATATATAAGTATATAAATATATGTATTTATATATTATATACAAATGTGTATACATGTACATATAAATTATATATAAATATGTGTATACATATACATACATACATACATATATATACACATATATTTTATATATTTAAAAATATAAATATGTGTATACATATATAAATATATATATATATATATATATATATATATATATATATATATATATATATATATATATATGTATGTATGTATGTATGTATATATATATACAGTGTGTGAGCGTGTGAATATTCCTTTACCTCTGGTCCCAATTCAATGGCGAGGTTCTTAGTAGTCATGATGAGTGCAGCTTTGCTGATGCCATAGATAGTCAGAGGTGGAGACGCTTGTTCCCCAATGATGTCACACATATTAATAATGCTCCCCTTCGTCTTACGCAGATGAGGAGATGCTGCCTAAGATATGAAATTAATAATCAATTTTTATTTGCAAACATTCCGATCAGCAATTCCTTTTCCTTAAAGAGAATCGGCCTGGATACTTCAAACTAATTTATGAATTTTCTTCCGTTAAGTTTATAGTCTGAATAAGCGTTCAGAGAGCTATCACATTTTCTTGATAACCAATTAGTCAATGAATGTGCTCACCTTGGCCGAATTTTAAAGTACTGTATTTTCATTGAAATGAAAAACTTGCTTAAACGATATTCATTGCTGAAAAGAGATTTTTTAAAAAGGATTTTGAAAGTTGGAGTACATGATTAGTATGCGATTTGTTAACTTTATGCCAACTGACTGGAAAGTTCAAGAACAGGGAATGAATTTGGGTAGTATGACTTAATATTTTCACTACGTACTGAAGCGAAAGCACAATAAAGAAAGCTATGCCCTCGGTGACACAAATCGAAAACACACCTGGTTAGAAAGGCATATAAATGCCTTGGAGAAGGTGAAAAACTGAGTAATGTCAAATTTCGAAATATGGGAAAGATTAGATTATATTGAGAAAAAGTGATCGAGAAAGCAGTTTCATCCGCTGCACCAAAATCTAATTTCAGAAAAAGAAATGTAGTTGGATCTAGTATCGTAATTCAAGAAAACACCTGCTGAGATTGACCAGATAATCGGACGCATCCCGTCGAGGCCACTGACCCGATGATTTAGGAAATTTCAGGTAATGCGAGAAAACGAAAGAGAAAATCAGACCAACACTGTTTAGTGTAGGGCAAAATTATTTACTTACAACTTCATGCTGAGAGCAATAATTTTTTTGTATGATTTAATGGAATCGCCATACTGTTAATGCAACACAAGTGCTGGTTCAATTTCATTATGAAAATATGAGAGATAATAGAATGCAGTTTACCATGGTGTTTATTAATTTTAGTCATAAAAAGTATAAGTTTAGTAAAGAAAATATAATTTTTCAATGAATGATGTCAAATATAATTTTTCTTAAAGATAAACATTATG
The DNA here is from genome assembly GCF_040412425.1 of Macrobrachium rosenbergii. Classification (NCBI taxonomy): domain Eukaryota; kingdom Metazoa; phylum Arthropoda; class Malacostraca; order Decapoda; family Palaemonidae; genus Macrobrachium; species Macrobrachium rosenbergii. The sequence continues at coordinate 65,062,847 of NC_089752.1, forward strand.
ACTAAACTGGAAGGACATAGAGCAGTAATGGGGATGGAGGGTGGGGGCTGGGTGGTGGGGGGGGGTACTTGGTTCAATAGACATGAATCACAGTGAGAATCGGAATAACAATGAAAGCGAGTGTGAAGTGCAACCGTCAGGTGCTACTGGCAATGGGTAACAACAAAGATGGAGGGCAAAAAAAGTGAGTGTACGACTAAACGAGGTGGAGTCATCTGATAATAGGTTGAAGATGAAAACTGACTTGTGCTAAGAAATAAGGTGCCTTAAGGTTTGTGTCCATTAACTGATTCCACTGCTGGTCTGTAGCCGTGTCCAGGGGCGTGAGGAAGAACAAGGAAGCGTTGTTCACGAGAAGGTCAAGACGTCCCCACTTCTCCGTCGCCTCCTTCACCAGCCTTCGGCAGGTGTCTACCACGTCTTTGGATAAATCGCCGCTTACGACGAAGGCTGTGTCTGACCGCTGGCTGAAAATTGGGGAAGAAGTTAACAAATTATTAAATAGTTTCATTATTAAGACTGAAATCTCTCTCTCTCTCTCTCTCTCTCTCTCTCTCTCTCTCTCTCTCTCTCTCTCTCTCTCTCTCTCTCTCAAGTTCGTAACGTTATTTTTAAGACATAATTGAGGTCTAATTATGACAGAAATAATATTTAACTGAACGAAGGTTTAAGAATAGTTTTTAGCATGATAATTTTATTGATAAGTTTTTCACTGTCGTTTTTTATTCTTTGAAGAATGTTTTACCTGTAAGTAACTTTAAACTTCATCTTTAAATTCTGAGCCTCTTAGGCAAAACATTACTTGAAGTGTCCGTTTGTCAGTCAGTATATCTTTCTTTATCACCAGACAAGACGCAACTTATAATCTATAACGCAAAGAACCACTCAATCACAAGATGAGAAAGGAATTACCTGTTGAGCTCGTTGGCAAACTCGAGAGCAGCATCCTTGGAAGAATTGCAGTGAATGACTACTTTATATCCAGACTTGTGAAGAGCTGTAGCAATGGCCTTGCCCACTCTGCGGCCACCTCCTGTCACCAAAGCTACGCGACTTGATGCCCAGTCTGGCGGATATTTTAAAAGAGATTATTTAAATTTTGAATGAACTGTTTTGAATTCACAATTAAAGCTTTAAGAAACCTTCTCAAACTCACGAATACATTGGTTCCAAGCTGAAAAGGAGCAGAATTTAATATAAATTAAAATGTTTGTCGAAAGTACTGAAACGTTGGAAGGAAATGATTCATAGATAAAAATGAATTACTCTCCCTATGTGGTCTGAGGGGGAACATTTCAGACAAGCTCACTTTCACTACTAAATGTAGTGAATTATGCCTACCCATTTGCAAATGATGAAATGGAATATCTAAAAGCAAAAAGTCGAGTAATCCTGAAGGGAAATACTTACAAGGAAGAGTGTTTAAAGTGGTACTTTATTGTAACAAGGAAAACATTGTTTTAATAAATGTTTAACCTTTACAATGAAAGGGATAATGTGAGAAGCGATAGATTAACAAAGCATTTATTTAAAAGACATTTTTCTATAAAATTATAAACTGCGCATGAGTTAAAACAATATCAGATTAATTTATATGCAAAAGAGTAGATGAGGTGACTAGTAATAATAATAATAATAATAGGTAGACATAGTTACCTTACGCGAACATCTTGAAGTCATCGATGCTTAGATGCTAAATATATCTATTCTAAGTACTTACCTTACCCATACTATAAATATAGACAGTATTACGACACTCAATATTTGTTGTAAAAGACAGGACCACCAAAATTCTTATGGCTGTCTTCATCATCGTCGGAATGCGCAAATAATGTCAAAGTTTTCAGAGAAAAATTCCAGAGCAAGGCTAACCAAAGAATCAAACCTAACTTTTAATGTTTAATTATCAAATGATATTCCTTTTCCGGTCAAAATGATTTATTTTACAGTCTTTTGAAAAAAAAAAAGAAGGAAAGTCCTGAGGGGGCCAAGAAAGCAACAAAAGGGCTAAGTATTTAGCATCAATTCTCCAACTGAATTCTTTACTAATTTTCAACGAGCGTCTAAAACAACTTGAATAGAAAACGAATTCGATTAACATTATGTTCAGAGGAAACTTAAGTGCGAGACGCTTAAGAAAGGTCGAAGGTAACGCGATATTTTGGCCAAAGAAACCGCAAAAGCCGCACTGGTATTCTATGGTACAAGTGTGATCCTTGGCTGGTTTTTTACTTCATTAAGCTGTAATTAAAGTTCTATTATTAATGACTATAATCATTATTCTGCTGAACATGCCAAAGCTATTATGTTCCAATAAACGTTCTTCCGCATATGTTATGAGCGGTTTTTGCAGTAGTGGAGTGGTGAGGAGTACCTCGCCAAGGACCCGCCGTTTTGATGGCTAACGTTTCACCGACGGACCCATGAACAGTCTCTCTCTCTCTCTCTCTCTCTCTCTCTCTCTCTCTCTCTCTCTCTCTCTCTCTCACCCTGGTTGCTGTTCGCTAAGGTCAACTAGCAGTTAAATATATTATTCACGGCTTGGAACAACAGACACACTGGAATTTAGGAAGAGGGACCATATCGCACATTTCCATATTAGTCTAAGCAAATTAGCCCAAAAATGGATCAAGCCCGGAAGTAATTAGCAAAAAGCAATATTTGGTACCATTAGATCAACAATTTCCTGTAGATTAACTCACTAAAAGCCTCACTTCTTAGCTTCGGTGAAAAAAAAATAAGTGCAAACGTGAACTATGGTCTTTAGCAGGTTTTCACTCAACTTGTGAGGATATTTTTCGCCATTATAGACATGTAGCTACTCTGGTTCAACAAATTCCTTTTTATTTATTAAGAAAATCTGTATGACCTTATTTTACAAGAAATTTTCAGTTAGTATGAGCTTGTCATAATATTTACAGTTGACCTTGGGTTTAAAGAAAGCTAAGTAGTATTGGTATGATTACTGTTTATATAGTATCATCACATTGAGCAAACACATGAATAAAATGTAGATTAAAATCATACTGTTTCCCCTACACAAATAAGTCAAACAAATTTCTGTCTGTTTCATTATAGTTATCATCTATTGGAAGCTCAGGTGTGACAGAGCTGTTGCAACATGATTCACCTTGACAGCCACTACATGCTGGTACGCATTTCAAGGCGCTACGAACACAAGAACAGATATTTCCAGAACACACATTTTTGTTTGAAATTTTGCATTTGCATCTAATAAATAGCAAGATTCTCTCTGGGGCAGGCTCAAAATCTGTCATCACAGGTGTCATAATTCCACTCTTTAGAGACCACCCCCAATCCAGAGGGTTAGGCAGTTAGGACTGAGAGTTTTCCATTGTGCAACTTGAAGGTGGACTCTATATGCATGGAACTTCAATGCACTGTCAGTTGGAGGTAAAATTTCCGTGAACTTGGCATAGTGGAGAGATGACAATGTATCTGATGATTTGCCTTGATAACTAGGAAAGGATGAAAATTATGTTAAGAGCTCTGATATAAATTGATTTCTAACTTATTTTGAATTTTACATGAATACTGGCTATTGAAATTTTATCAAGCATCTGTTGTAAATGAAGTCTTGCACACATGGTATAATTGTAGTAACCTGTCGCAGCAAACAGATCAACCATCTTGCTCAGAGCATCTAGATGCAGTGCCCAGTTTCCTGTTCTTTCTGCATGTATGAATAGCTTTAGGACATCAATATAATGAATATACTGGAGCCAGAATTTTGCTGTTCTAGATTGTACAGCAAGGTAATCTTTATATCTTTTCAGCTGATCTTCTAGCTGGATCAGCTCCTCTGACGTTTGAAGATGTACTTTAAAATTTATTGGATCCTCATGAAGTTTCCTGTCAATCAATTCCAGGTTTTCTACTTGTTCTGTTGTTAAGGTTCTACAAATTTAAATACAGGGTCCCTTTGAATAAAGATGTCCATTTCAGAGCTGCTCACATCACTATCTTGTCTATATTCTTCGCCCTCCTCTTCTGTACTCATTTCAGTTCTATCAATATGAGCTGGAAAAATGTAGACAAAAGCTTTGAATGAAGTGCTGAGGTGATAAGAAAGTAACCTCTAAGAGCCCTTGAAATTGCTTTTCCAGACAGCATGTGTTCCACTGCATTGTTACCATACACAGTGCTGAGTGCCTCAGAAATTCCAGACCCTTTCATAACGTCACCAATACTTCCAAGGAAACTCATCATGAGATGAAAACCACCCAAGATCAGAACCACATTCATTGATTTTGCTTGCACTACCTCCATTGCTTTTAACCAAAGTGGCTGATCAAAAGTTACCATGGGTGCTTGAACTTTCAGACATTTAGATTGGTCTATGATGAATAACAATGTTGAGTATATGCATGAGAGATCTGAAGGGTTTAGATCAATTATTGGAAGGAGGACACCGAAGATTTTCCAGGATATTCTCCTCCACAGACTTCATTCATATAGCCAGACCAGTTTGGACGAGTTCCCTTATCTTTCAAGAATATAGCGCTGCTGCAGAGTAAATCTAGTTGGACGGGAGAATGAATGTCTTGCATAAGATCCAGCGTACATCTTTCCTTGAAGATCATTTTCGACAGTCCAGTTGTTGATAATGACGAATAGTTTATGATTGGGATGCCTTTGTGTTTAATCACATCTTCTACCTTCTTCAATTTGTTGCGTTTGATTGGAGAGTGACTTGTTGGATATGAAGAACCAAGGTTACTAGTGGTCGACAATATTATGCCCATGCCGTGTAGGGAGCCTTTTCCATCCAAGGTTCTGACGTTGTGATCGACGTTGTCAGCTGACCACTGGGTAAACGATTCAGCTAATTTGCTAACTTCTTTCTCATAGCTGTCATTTTCCATAGCAAACTGTTTATACCTGGTTACTTCATCCACGCTCACACAAAAACGTAATTTGTTAAGCTGATCAATAAGCCACCTTGATCCAAAGACATGGTCAACATCCACACCCAGCCCAAAAAGTATGGGTGGTACAGATGATCGTGGACGGGTGGCGCTAACTAATGCTTGACCAATACTGCATTGTTTTAATGTATTTTTATAGATACACTGCATAAACAATCGCAGTTTCCAAGGAATCCATTACAATGCATGTTCAGTACTCTGCATCTTTTCTGTTGTTGGGTACCGCTCACAGTCGAAATTGCTGGATCGAATATCATCTAATATCAATTTGCAGCCATTGATATTATTCTTTCAGCTTCATCCTGAGTACTAGACTTTCGATCCTGGTACCATTTGCCATTAATTAAGTATTCCATCATGTTACGGAAACAAACCTTACTACTTTTACCCTCCCCTTCAAAAATAGTAATGTGGCCTCCATACCTTTGCTTTAACTTTGTTTTCAACCATTTCTGTCTATACATACTATCCACAGAGCCAGCTATTTCTACCAGTCTATTATAGATCTCAGCCACGGTGTGGATTTCAGCATCAGATTCCAACCAAGTGCAAACTACATTGAAATAAGCCATCCTATCTTGATCATTTGGTCTTCCAGGTGTAGAACTTGCTGGTATATTTATCTTGAATTCATTTCGACAATGAAAGTGACATCGCGCTTCAGCTGCTACCAAATCAATACAATCCAATAGTCTCCTTTTCACATTTTCTGCGGGTTAGTCATTTCTAGAAGAGCAGATTGAGAGCAAGGTTTTCCGCACTGAAAGTACTTGAACTTGCCGCCAATCAGTGCGATCAGGGTGGTTTCTTTTGTAAACACACTCTTTCCCACATACTATGCACTGTTTTTTCCAGTTAAACCTGGGTATCTTACCCCAGATCGTCTTGTTGCCAATTTTTGCATTTTCATCTTGCTCTCAGTTGGCTCTGGTGACTTTCGTTTCATTTCACTGTATACACTTTTCTGGCAATCTCTGTGAATACGAATTATTGTTCCACTTGCTTTACTTGTCAAAAGCATATTAGTCATTTGATAATCACCTATTGATTTGCTATATTCAACAAGATTTTCCACTCCTTTCTTCACAGTTGTGAGATCTTGATGTTGTGACTGGGGATCTTTGCATTTAATACAGCAATATTCATGTAATGCTTCATCCATGGTCGTATGATCCTGTGTCTTCGAACTGTTTCCTTTTTCACAATCCATCACTAATCTTTTCTTGTCCACTTTACAACCTGTGATATCAAAAGATGGAACTACAATAAATTAGAATAAAACAAAATAGAAATGATCAAAACAACACTTAAAATCGAAATTTGCATAGAATAAAACAGATTCTAGTTTCACTCTTAAAATTTTATTATACCCAAAATAGCTAAATTACAGAATCCTTTTAAAAAAACTGCTATTTCTTGAATATATTGGTATATTTAGAAACTGTAAAAACTATTTTCAAGATAATACAAAAAGTATATTAAGATCGCTGTTAAAAGTAGTACATTTGATCCAATAATGATACAGGCGAAAAATGGAAAAAAATGCGATTCTAATGGTACCAAATACGTCTTTATGCTAGTTACTTTCGGGTTCAATCCTAATTTGCTTACACTATATGGTTCATTGATCACACTGGTCCCTAAATTTACGAGCTGAGTACGCTACCACTGAGACATTAGGCCTTACCTTACCTTACAGACCTTACAATTCGTTCGGGTTGCCCCAGGTCCCTCAGTGTGAGGCGCCTTTGATGTCTACCAGAGAGTTGCTAACGCATCTTCCGGTATATTTTGCATCTTCCAGTCTTGGATGGTCTGGGATGCATCTTAGATATTTGTCGAGCTTATTCTTAAACACATCTACGCTCACTCCTGTTATGTTCCTCAGATGAGCTGGTAGCGCATTGAATAGACGCTGCATTATCGATGCTGGTGCGTGGTGGATTAATGTCCTGTGTGCTTTCCTTAATTTTCCTGGTATAGTTTTTGGCACTATTAATCTACCTCTGCTTGCTCTTTTTGATAATTTTAGTTCCATGATGTTTTCAGTAATTCCTTCTATCTGTTTCCATGCTTGAATTACCATGTAGCGTTCTCTTCTCCTTTCAAGACTATATAAATTTAAGAATTGTAGTCTTTCCCAGTAGTCAAGGTCCTTAACTTCTTCTATTCTAGCTGTAAATGACCTTTGTACACTCTCTATTTGTGCAATATCCTTTTGGTAGTGTGGGTACCATATTATATTGCAATATTCAAGTGGACTACGTACGTACGTTTTATAAAGCATAATCATGTGTTCAGCTTTTCTTGTTTTGAAGTGCCGGAACAACATTCCCATTTTTGCTTTGCATTTTGCCAATAAATTGCTATTTGATCATTGCATAACATATTCCTATTCAACATCACACCAAGGTCTTTAACTGCTTCCTTGTTTGTGATTGTCTCATTATTAGGTCCTTTATATGCATATAGCATTCCTACTTTATCACCATAGTTCATTGATTCAAATTTATCAGAGTTAAATACCATCCTATTTATCTCTGCCCATTTATATATTTTGTTTAGGTCTCTTTGTAGCGAGTTCCTATCTTCATCACAAGCAATTTCTCTACTTATTCTTGTGTCATCTGCGAAACTTCTTACTACTGAGTCCTTAACATTACTGTCTATGTCTGCAATCATAATCACAAACAGCAATGCAGCTAACACCGTACCCTGTGGTACACCGGATATTACCGTAGCTTCATCCGATTTCTCATCGTTTGCAATCACTATGTGTTTTCTGTTTTGCAAAAATTCTTTTATCCATCTTCCTACTTTGTCAACAATGTTATGTTTTCTAATTTTTTTTCGCTAATATATTATGATCTACCTTGTCAAAAGCTTTTGCAAAGTCTAGGTAAACCACATCTGTATCTTTTTCATTTATCATATTTTTATATATGCTTTCATGGTGGACTAACAGTTGGGTTTGTGTACTTTTTCCGGGTACAAAACCATGTTGTCCTATATTGAACAATCTATTTTTCATTAAATGTTTCATTATATTTTTTTTTTCAATACCCTTTCATATACTTTCATAATATGAGATGTCAGACTCACAGGCCTATAATTACTTGCCTCTAGTCTTGAACCACTTTTGAAAGTAGGAGTAATATATGCTAATTTATGCTCATCATAAATCTTGCCTGTATCTATACTTTGTCTTAATAATATTGCTAGCAGGTTTGCGATTGAATGAACCACTTTCTTTAACAATATGGCAGGTACTCCATCTGGTCCTGCTGCTGATCCATTTTTAATTTCATTAATAGCCTGTACAATATTGGCTTCTGTAATATCTATATCTGATAAGTATTCAGTATTTTCATCTCTTATTTCTGTATCATTATCTTCATTGTCAATTCTAGGTGTAAATTCACTCTTATATCTTTCTGCTAATATGTTACATATTTCCTTTTTTCATTCGTTAATAGCCCTTCAATTCTTAGAGGGCCTATTTCTACTCTTATTTTATTCATCTTTTTGCATATGAATAAAAAATTTTTAGTTTTTGCTTGATATTTTGTAGTGTCATTTCTTCTAGGTTCCATTTTTCATTTTCTTTTGATTGTATAATCTTTTGTTCTGCATTTTCTATCTTACTTTTAGTTCCATCACTTTCCATGCATTCTTTTCTTTTGCAAGAGCTTTTTTCCACTTTCTAATTTTCTGGAACAAGATCCTTCTGTCTCTTGGAATTCGTGACTGATGATTACTTTTTTCTTCGGTATATATTTTCCACTATTTCCTCTAATATTTTATATAATATATCGGTATTTACCTGTATATCATCACTTACAAATATGTTTTCCCATTCTTTGTTTAATTCTTCATTTATTTTTGACCAATTTATATTCTTACTATAGAAATTGTATTTTCCATATCCTTCCCATTTTTTCGTCTCTTGCTTTTCTCTGTTTTCGTATGTTCTGGAACGGACTGTTAGTTCTATGACATTATGGTCCGAAATACTCGTGTTATATACTATTATTTCTTTAACATAGTTCACCTCATTCACAAATACTAGGTCTAAAATATTATCCTTTCTTGTTGGTAGGTGATTTATTTGCTGAATGTTATGTTCTAGTAGCATATCTAATAGCTTTTCAAATTTCCTCTTATCTTCTGCACTACTATTGCTCTCTTTTTTATATGTATAAATACAACCACAGTCTCCTATTCGTTCTTTCCATTCTACAAAAGGAAAGTTAAAGTCTCCGGTTAGGAGTATAGTCCAGTCCTTGTGATTTCTACATATTTCATCCAATTTTTCAATTATTATGTCAAACTCTTTTAGTATTAGGGGTCTATATATTACAATGTTCACTAATTTTTTCAGATTCAAATTCTACCGCTATTAATTCACATTCTGTGTTACTATATTTCTCACAGATTTTTCCTTGATTGGCATCTCTCCCATATATCGCGGTTCCCCCTTGATTTCTATTTTTTCTATCTGATCTATAAGTTTGAAACCCTTTATCTGGTCATCATTACCAGTCTCTTGGGAATACCAGGTTTCACTTATATTCAATATTTCTATTTTTCATTTTGGGTTAGTTCTTCTAAGAACTCTATATTTCTTTTGAGTTACTCGAAACTAAACCCTCGATCAGAAAGTTCATCACTATGATGGTTTTGCGTATTATCTCCATTATCTAATATGGGTAATAATAAGGATTTTCCCATGTCTCTTTCCTGTTCTGATATGTTGATCTTTTTTTCATTTCCAGAAATTCGTACATTAAAAAAATCCAACTTTTCCATTATATTTGATCTTCCAGCTTCATATTTATTCACTTTGTGCATAAACCTGCACTTATCTCCATATCTGCACCATCCCCAGCATCATAGATACATTGCTTGTTCCTTGTGCTATATCTAGGTGCTGATGGCTCATATCGTGGTGCTGACATTTCATAATGTGTTGTTGGCTTGTTTTTGCCTTCATCACAAGATCTTTGTTCTTTTCTTTATTTGTTTAATTTTTACCTTGGTTTTTATATGTATTTGATTTTGATTTTGGTTTTCATGGCTACAGGATGCATGTACCTACATTTCTTATTAAACCTACATCCATTTCCTTCTTTCCAGTTTCTACATATTTTTGGATGTAGATCGCTGCATTCCTCTTCATAGCCATCTAGATATGCACATTTGCCATAGATCTCATAATTGTGACATATCTTGGGATGTTTGTAATAACATCTTTCACCAAACCTGCATTCCCTCTTTTCAAAAGGGTGCATACTGTGTCTTTCTTTTCTTTTTTTTTTCTTGTTCTTTCCCATCAGTATGGAGATCCGGGTACAACCTCTTTGGGATTTTATTTTGATTTATCATGTCATAATTTATTTCGTCATATGTATGTTGCTGTATTGCCTCATATGTAGAATCTATGATTTTCTCTGCATCCATACTATTATCCTGTTCTTTGTTTTCATTAATCTTTTCTCTCTCTTCAGTCTTATTTTCTTCTTTTCTATTTTCCTCTTCTTCCTCTTCTTCATCTTCTTCATCCTCCACAATCTGTACATTAAGTCTTGATTTAATGACCTTGTCTATCCATACTAGACATGTTTATCAAAATATTTTTGTGTCCTTATTTCTATTTTGCTCTACTTCAGCACATGAAGGGTGTGTCGGTACGTGGCAAGCATAGCATTTCCTAATCAGGTTTTGTGGATTTACAATGCTATACCACACTCTACATAGTTTACATGCTTTAGGCATCCGTTTGCCTATTGCATCAATCAATATATTCACTAATTCCACCGTACTTATTTTCTTTGATGGAATGTGTTGATTTTTGTAGATTTTCTTTATAAGTCTTTTGATAACTTGAACTTTCATTGGTATCCCTTCTATTATTTTCATTATATTTTCTACCGATTTGCTCCAGTTTGAAGGATTGTATCCTTTCAATATGTCTGTGAATGCTTTCACATCTTTTTGGTCGATGTTGCAATTCATCTCCACGATCAGCAAACCAAGTTCCCTTCCTGCCAATTCATCATATTGAATATCTCCGATGCAAGCAAGGTTTCTCCACCTTTTGCCACTGTTGGTTGACTCCTCCATGATTTTCAGATTTTATTAATTCACTCAAACAACTTATTAGACGGTTTATCACTCTAATCTGATATTAAGCTAATCACCGATAGTTCACGAACACTTTTAGCTATATTTCATTCGCTAATTGTATGTAAGACGCGTATTATCGGGTAGATTATCCAGACCATGAACGATTACGTCTCACCGAGAGAATGTCACATCACAGAGAGAGAGAGAGAGAGAGAGAGAGAGAGAGAGAGAGAGAGAGAGAGAGAGAGAGAGAGAGATGTGCCTTTCACATCTTAAAATAATGGTATACAAAATGAATAACTGAAAAACACAGTTGCAAAGATTTGTGTTCTCATGATTTCTTGTTTCAAGAAAAGACAGAGTTTTTAATCTTTTAATAATACTTTTTTTGTCCCTGGCACAGTTGTGTGCATCTCTTTCCATCACACACAAACACACGCACACACATTTATATGTATGTATATATATACTGTACAGTGTGTGTGTGTGTGTATATATATATATATATATATATATATATATATATATATATATTTATATATATATATATATATATATATATATATATATATGTGTGTGTGTGTGTGTGTGTGTGTGTATGTGTGTGGAATCTACTAGTCACTTTTTACCAGATATGCATGCATGCCACTGAAAGGCCACGTGGAGATGTAGTGACGTCATTGTACTTGACGTAGTGCACTGTAGGCATTACTTAAGGTTCTTTGCAGCGCCCCTTCGGCCCCTGAATGCAACCCTCCCCCCCTCATTCTTTTTACTATACCTCCATTCATATTCTCTTTCTTCCATCTTACTTTCCACCATCAAACAATTGTTTCAACATTATTTTTAGCGTTGACTAACCTCATAAGTCCCAGCGGTTTGCCATTGGCCTAAAGTTTATATTACAACTCTACTACAAAGCCTCTGAAATTCTGACATCTGTAGTTTGAAAAATTCTAGCAGTATAGAGGCCATTGTGATTATGAAAATTATATATATATATATATATATATGTATATATATATATATATATATATATATATATATATATATATATATATATATATATATATATATATATATGAGAGAGAGCGAGAGAGAGAGAGAGAGAGAGAGAGAGTGTGTGTGTATATGAGTGCATGTGGGCTTGGATACTGTCATTAGATTGCCCATATAATAAGACCACCGCCTCACCTTCCATCCTGAGAGCGAACGGTGAATACTACCACTGACCACAGGTGACTGAACATCAGAGCATTCTGCTCATCTTATATCCTATATCAGCGTCGTAGGCGTGACTAATCCATTCTTACTGAGCTTAGAGAGAGAGTGAGAGAGAGAGAGAGAGGAGTTCAGATTTATGGAGCTTTTGTTTTATCGTTTAATCTTTAATGTTTGAAAAAAATATGACAATTATTTTTTATCATAAACAAATTAACATTATCAATTTTTATCACTTTAATTTTTTGTGTTATCAGAGACAGATAGTAAACGAAGAAACGACAAAATTCAGCTTTTAAGTTGTGCCATATATATATATATATATATATATATATATATATATATATATATATATATATATATATATATATATATATATATATAAGCATATATATGTATATATATACACATATATATTTATATATATACATATATATGTATATATATGTACACATATACTTTTATATACATATACATATACTTATATATACATGTATATATATATATATATATATATATATATATATATATATATATATATATATATATATATATATATATATATCCATCCGTATCATACCTATACCCATACCCAAAACCATATCTGTGTCTCACCCATACCCATACCTATATCTGTGCCATACCTATACCCATATCTGTACCATACCTAAACCCATATCCAAACTCATACCCATTCCATACCCATACCCACATCTGTACCATATCCATACCTATACACAGACCTGTACCATACCCATACCTATACCCATATCTGTACCATACCAGTACCTATACCCATACCCATACTGATACCCATACCCTTGCCATACCCATACCTATACCCATACCCATATCCATTCCATACCTACAGTATATCCATATCCATACCCATACTGTTCCTCATTGGGCGGGTTCCGTTCTCAGCTAGCAGTCTGTTGGCCGTGAGTTCGAATCTCTGACCGGCCAGGGATTATAAAGAGGAATTTATTTCTGGTGATAGAAATTCATTTCTCGCTATAATGTGGTTCAGATTCCACAATAAGCTGTAGGTCCTGTTGCTAGGTAACCAGTTGGTTCTTAGCCACGTAAAATAGATCTAATCCTTCGGGCCAGCCCTAGGAGAGCTGTTAATTAGCTCAGTGGTCTGGTTAAACTAAGGTATACTCAACTTTCATACCCATACCATACCATTCCCATACCCGTACCCATATATCTGTATCATACCCATATCCATACCATACCATACCAATATCATACACTTACCCATACCCACAACTAAATTAACCCTATTGATAATAATCAGCAAAAGGCTACGGGCAGCACCAGCCCCGTTTACCTTCCAGTCATATACAAACAACTGGCCATATCTTGGTGTAGGTGCAGGAGCAGTTGCCGATGGGTTTTGAACCAATGCTGATGCCATTGGCAGTTCCAGACCATCACCAGTAGTGCCAGGTGTTGTTCTAGAATTATCCGCCAAGTCCATTTCGAAATAAAAAAAAAAAAGCTCAACCAAAAATCCTTTATTATATACCACTGGGTCACTTGATGCTGAAAATTTTTGGACAGTTAATAAAATATTATTCTTGAAAGACTGCTTCACAACTCCAGGATCTTTTGAAGCAGTCTTTAGCTCCTGAAGCATTCCTGAGGAAATGCCCATTGAATTATAACGTCTTCTTCAATTCTTAAAGACTCCAGGATCCTGTGAAGCCGTCTTCAGCTTCTAAATGGATTCCTGTCAGAGCCACTGGGAGGAAATCCAGAATCTGTCTTCGGAATCATTTCTTCCACCTCCTGGATAAACGCCCATTGGATTATAACGTCTTCTTAAATCTTAAAGACTCCAGTTGTATAACAGGAGTAGTAATTACTGTGATCCTCATAATGCAGGTGGTACATAGTTACCACATGATGTTAATTGAACACCGTATATAAATTCTAAGGGTCAAGCAAGTTATATTTTGACTTGAAAAACTTGTACATTATTTTTAAAAAATGATGTTCATATAAATCTATAAACATTTTGTTAGCAGTACTCAATCTCAACACATTTTATTTCATCATAAAACATGGAAAATGGAAGGGGAGGGGAGGGTAGAGGGATGGGAAAGGAGGGGGAGGGGAGGGGGAAGGGAAGGAGGGAGGAAGGGGAGGGGAAGGGGGCAGGGAGGGGAGAGGAGGGGAGGGGAAGGGGGATAGGGAGGGGGAAGGGAGGGACACACACACAGAAAGACAGCCAAGGAAATTAATATATGATTATATATATATATATATATATATATAATATATATATATATATATATATATATATATATATATATATATATATATATATATATATATATATATATATATATATATATATATATATATATATATATATATATATACAGTATATATACTGTATATATATATGACTGTGAAATATTTTCTGTTAAAACAGAATTCCATCAAATATAAGGAGCCCATAAAAATGCTAAAATGTAGAAAGTAAAGGCTATATTTCAGAGACCAAACTGTCTCTCTTCTCAGGCAAATACTGAATGAGAAAAAGTTACCGAAAACAGTATTTATACCAGAAGGTCCATAGGTCAGCCATTACGTCACTCCAGTTGATAATTTCTCTTTAATCTTCTTAATTGCTGGTTGGAGGAAGATTTTATCTATAATATCTGAATCCCACTTGAGATTCATCGTATTTCTTTGTTTAATCAAGGCTGATTCCACCATTGGCTTTTGAACCGACAATTGCTGCTATAAATTATATGAGACATATTCCAGTCTATTCTGTGATTATGGTTATTAATGTGGTTAAAAATAGCTGAGCTCTGTTGTCGTACCTAACTGAAAGTTTATGCTGTATTAATCTCTTGGGGAGTGATTCGCCTGTAAAACTGATATAAGACTGGTCACAATCAAAAGGGATTTCGTAAACGCCTGTGTATTTGGGGACTGCTTTTGTTGGACGTTAATCAGGGATTTGGCTAAGGTATTTGGGTAGGTAAAAGCAAAATAGTTAGAGTTTCCAAGTGTCTGTGTCAACGTCTTAATCCTGTCCAAGTGTGGGATTTTTATTATATTGTTGGGGATCTCTCTGGCCTTGTTTTGAGGGGGGGGGATACCGTAGAAAATTGTGTTCGCTTTGTGGATCGCTTTCTCAATTACATGGTCAGGGTACTTTAAAAGATGACAGCTGCTTACGGATTAGTTCAATTTCCTTTTCCAGGAAATCCGGGGAGCAAATCCGTAAGGCTCTTAAGAATAAATTGCTGGCTATGCCAATCTTGACAGAGATGTCATGATAGTTATAAAAATGGATGTATGACAGAGAAAGTTGGTTTTCAGCATATGGTAAATTTGTATTCTGTCTTGTCTCTAATTATTAAAACGTCAAGAAAAGGAATTTTGTTGTCTCTTTCCCATTGAACTTTAAATTTGATGCTAGGCACTAATGCATTTAATTTTTTAAAAGGAATTAATTGAAATTGCCCCACTTATTATCCCAAAATATCTCATCCATAGCATGTCTTTAGGTTTCATTGCATTTATTATTACAGTTTCAAAATATTCCATGTATAGATTGGCTAAAACAGGACTTAAATAGCTGTCCATGCTGCATCCGAATTTTTGTTTATACAGTAGAATGGCTCCCCGAATGAAAAGATGTTGTTTGATACACATAATTCAACTAACTTTACTATTTTATCTAGGGCTAGTGGGAAATGATCTGAATAGAGGGCCAATTTTTCTCTTAAAAACTGTAGAACGTCCTTGTACCGGTACACTCCACTTATCCTCATAATCCGTATATCTGCATTTCTATTTCTGCTTTGTTTGTTGCCACCGGAACACGTGGCTTTTGTTCCGATTATTATTTTTCACATAGTAAATTATGTTTATATTATAAATTTTATTGTATTGTACTTTTATAACTGTAAATAAATTAAAATTGTTTACTCTGTACTTATTATTACTGTAATGATTTATTGTATTGTTATTGTTTTGGACGCTACATATCCGTCCGCACACTGTAACAAAACAACAGGATGCGATGTCCAGATTATACACTTTGAAGAGGCCACGACGAGTGACGGAGCAGCTGTGGTGTTGTGTTTTTAGTAAATGGAACAGAGTTAATCTTCGTTTTTTGTCCGTCAGCTGAATTTGGAAGAACGGAGAAGATTCAGAAAATATTGTCAAACTAATAAGTTGATCAACAATCAAAAGGCCATAGGATTCAACAGAAATTTGCATACAAGAAAAACTTTGCCCCAAAAGCGCATATATATATATATATATATATATATATATATATATATATATATATATATATATATATATATATATATATATATATATATATATATATATATATATGTATATATATATATATATATATATATATATATATATATATATATATATATATATATATATATATATATATATATATATATATATATATATATATATATATTTGGATGGCTATCAAGGTAATCCTCATTTTTTTTTTCTCTATGGAATTAAAAACAAAAATGTCTAAATTATGCTATCATTCATTTCACTGTTGTATATAAATACTTTGCATTAATGGATACAATTCATTTATAGTTTCACGAACCTTTCTATCATTTTCCTGGCGATAAAAGTAAAAAAGCTCCTGTTGTTTTTGTAACCGTCCATTTTATCTGAATACGGGGACGAAAGTCTCTGTTGAAATATTGAAATATAATCCGCCATGTAACGTCTAGCCGGTGGTAACTTTGTCTGATCGCGGCAACTGATGACCTGAAACATGAGCTTGAAGTTTTCTTTTCTGTCCACTCTTACGCCTTCTGTAGACTCTCTCTCTCTCTCTCTCTCTCTCTCTCTCTCTCTCTCTCTCTCTCTCTCATATATATAATATCTTTAGGTTTTCAGAATGTGTTTTTTGGCAGTCATTGCCAATTGTCAAGTGACTTTTGGTGGTCTCCCATCCAATTGCTGACCAACCCCAACGTCGTTTAACTTCTTGTAGTTGACACCAGCTCTGTTTACATGAGCTTATTATATTTTGATAATCTGTTAACAAAATATCTGTGATTTCCACTTAACTCTCTTTTAGCGCGATAGTTTAGGTACGGTCACACACAATTTACGCTTCGACTTCATTTCAGGCTTAGACGCCCCACTAATCTCTTTCGGGAATCTTAAACCAAAAATCACAAGGACCTTTAAGGATAATCATCCTTTTACGTCTACTGGAGAGGAAGATGCGTTTTATTTTGCCTTGAACACCTGTACTGTACATCCGTTATATTTGTACCAGTGTTTGATAAGGGTTAGTTGTGTTAAAACCATAATTTTCCAGATATTTCATCATCACTAACTCTTGTTTTAAATAAGCAATATAAAGTGCTGATATAGTTTTAGGCTTTTGTATTGGCATTTGAGTTTCTTAAATTATGGAATGTGCCAACATGCAAAGTTTATTTTTTACATAATGGAACTTTAGAATAATCTTGGGTTCCTTTTGTTTTTTTACTAAGGAGAACAGCAGTCACCAATACTGTTTGTATACAAGCAAGGAAAACTTTTAAACATTCAAAATCTTATCTGGGAAAGTCAGCAGTTTCTAAGCTTAACAAATAGTCCCCTGTGTTTGATTGTGATGCACCCTCGGTGAGGAGCCTTCACCCATCGCTGTGAAAAAAGAGTTTAAGTCTCCTTAATTTCCTCCCAGCGTTCCCATGTGGGAACATAACTTGTATCCTTGATTTCACCCTGTTTCAGTAAAATAATTTGAAAAGTATTAATATCCAGGGATACACTATAGGCCAAGGTCTGACACTATCAAGTTAATTTTGCTCTGACTCTTTGCAAACGGCAGAACTCTCTTCGGACATTTGAGTAAATTTTGCCGTTTTTAGTCGCCTGGATCAGAAGAGCAGCAAATTGGTAACAAATTTACGGTTTGATTTTTTGGGGTATTATTAGCACTTAACAGACCCTAACAAAGACATACGATTACATATTGGAAAAATTTCAATCACAATAAAGCAGCAAGAAAAAAAAAAAATATATATATATATATATATATATATATATATATATATATATATATATATATATATATATATATATATATATATATATATATATATATATATATATATATATATATATATACCTTAGTTTAACCAGACCACTGAGCTGGTTAACAGCACTCCTAGGGCTGGCCTGAAGGATTAGATTTATTTTACGTGGCTAAGAATCGACTTGTTACAAAGTAACGGGACCTACAGCTTATTGTGGAATCCGAACCACATTATAACGAGAAATGAATTTCTATCACCAGAAATAAATTTCTCTAATTCTTCATTGGCCGGTTGGAGAATCGAACGCGGGCCCAGCAGAGTGCTAGCCGAGAACGATAGAGTTTGATATTTGATTGTTCCCTCATGGGAACGCTATGATAGTGGTGTGATGTTTAGAGGTTGTTTTTTTGAACAATCATTAGCAGATTGTTCTCTTGTTGTGGGTGTTGTCTCCTTACCTGTTGGTATTTGTTTTTGTGTGCGAAGTTGACGTCTGTCGCCTTCGTATTGACTGCGGCAATCGGGTTTGGTATGGCAGCGAGTCAGGTCTCAGCAGCATAGCAGCAAGGCGTCCTTATTTTTGCAGCAGGTATCATTCTACCTGTGGCTGTGGTAGCAGAGGATGGTTGGATGACTAAATCATAGTCATCTGGGGAATTGGTTCCTGTTTGGCAGCAGATTTGCTGTCTCGACGTTTCTGCCGTGATCATCTGTGTGTTGGATGTGTTCCTGTTTGCAGTCACTGGCTGCTGCTTCGATGATTTCACGGAGTTCGTCGGAGTATCTTCATCCTCTTCGACAGCGGGGTCTGTCTCGACGTCTCCATGGAGATAGTCTGTTTTTTTTTTTATATATTGTGCTACCCTGAGTTAGTGTGTTTTTTAATGCTGTTTATGTTTATGCTGCTTGATTGTTAATTATGTTTTAAGCTGTACTTTCTATTTATGCTGCCCGTTGTTTATTTGTAATGTAACTGTTTGGTTATTTGTGATGTAGCTAAAGCGTTTGGTGACTTGTACTTTATTGCTGATTTTGAGTTATTGTAATGATTGCTGTTTATTATTTGTTATTGATGGTTTGCGTAAAGTAACTCGGTTTTAGCTACATTTATTTTTGCTTCTTTTGACTGACTCTGTTAATTAATTGTGATTTAATACCAAACCTAGACTCACTTGTACATAATGTACATAACTTTATTATAATAAATTAGTTGTAAGGTGCCTTAGTGGTGTTGTTACACTCCTTCCTCCTCGGTTTGTCACGACTGCTGCCAGTCAATCCAGTCCCATTCTGTTTGTTTTTTTTTTTTGGTTTTTTATTTTAGAACCTGTAGAACCGACTGCGGTTCATTACAGTGGGAACAAAAATTTACTTAAAATGAACGTTGTAGTCATGTCACGGTAACACAGCCTAAGTTAAGTTAAGTATACCTTTGTTTTACCAGACCACTGAGCTGATTAACAGCTCTCCTAGGGCTGGCCCGAAGGATTAGACTTATTTTACGTGGCTAAGAACCAATTGGTTACTTAGCAACGGGACCTACAGCTTATTGTGGAATCCGAACCACATTATAGCGAGAAATGAATTTCTATCACCAGAAATAAATTCCTCTAACTCTTCATCAGCCGGCCGCGGGAATTGAACTCCGGCCCATCGAGTGACAGTCTGAAGATACACATTCACACAAAGGCACATACATACATACATATATGCATAAGTACACACACACAACATTATATATGTGTGTATATACTGTGTATATATATATATATACATATATATATATATGTGTGTGTGTGTGTGTGTGTGTATATGTATATGTATATGTATATATATATATATATATATATATATATATATATATATATATATATATATATATATATACACACACACACACATATATATATATATATATATATATATATATATATATATATATATATATATATATATATATATATATATATATATATATATATATATATAATCACACAAATCTGGCAAGATTCGATACACATACATAAATTGTAGTCAAGGGCAGGAATACTCTGGAGATTCACACTTCCTTTATTGTTTCCTACGTTTCGTGATTCATAATCACATCATCAGGGAATTCTATGGAAAATCAAATAAATTAATAAAAGTACTGAACGGCTAAAACTGAATTACGTTAAAACATTAATCATTAAGAATCTATAAAGGCAACACACTAGAGCACACTTAAAATGCATACACACAAAGCATAAAATCATGTTACATACAGGCACATATGGTTACACAAGATCACATTAAAAATATAAAAATCACAAAACCCTCCAAATAAATTACAAAAAAATAATGAATAAAAAATTGTCTAATTTTAAGAAAAATTTTTTTCAAAGAATGGAGAAACAAACAAAGACAGTAATATACAAGGTGTTTCGAAATTAGAGCAACCCCCCTCTACAGCATAAACTAAAATTGATATGGACGAAAACAAAAGTAATTCAGAACAGGTATTTATTTAAGTTTCTCTCTGAGTATTTAATATTTTGTGTGGCCTCCATCTGCCTGTACCACAGCCTGCATTCTTGAGGGGTATGATTTCAACAAATCGCAAAAAAGCTGAGACTCAAACTCCATTTCCCTGAGCACTTCGGTCACCTCTCTTCGCAGGTCGTCTAGGCTTGGTATTGCATCATAGTTCACTCTGCGCACTTCAGCACGATCCTTTAAAATACTACCAATGTTTTCACACACATTAAGGTCAGGGGAGCTACCTGGAAATTCACTTGATGAGAAGAAATCGATACCACTGTTTCGAAGCAGCTCCTGTGTCTGAAGAGCCTTGAAACATGGTGCCTTATCATGCAAAAATGTGACTTCTTCAACAGATAACACATTTTCAGGAACTTTGAGGAAAGGAAATGCTCCACCAGTAAGCACAGTTTCTCTGAAGTATTCGCCATTCCATGACTGTCCTTTTTCTTTGATGATCCACATTAACCGTTTGGCTGTGAAACAGAAAAAAATTCCCAAACATTCAGGAAATTTTACAATTTGGCGATAGCACATGTCATCGCTGATATCATCCAACTTTACAGCCCAAATGATGTCATTTTTATGATTTCGCTTCCTGACTGTGTAAATGAAGAATTCATCCGATGCGGCAACATGGAGAAAGTCAGCTTCATCCCAATCTTTAAGAAATGAACCACAAAACCATGCACGGTCTTCTCTCTGTTGCTGAGTGATGTTGGGCTTGCTGATAACATGAAATGGTGTGATACCAGATTTTTTCAACTCATGATATACAGCACTATAACTTCTCTTCTTTCCCCTTTTTGTTTCTAGTTCAAGTGCCAATTTACATAAAGACTTTCTTTGTCTACCCACTGCCTCAGCTATGATGTCTTTTGACTCCTGAGAAAGGACTTCAGGCCTTCCAAGATTCTCATTCTTTTCGCGATGCCAGTCATATGGATTTTTGTTCCTGTTTCTTTTAACAAAGGATTCATCTCTTTTAATGTATTTAGCTATCCAGGAACGTGAATGAAGGATGCGCCAGCATCCCTGGCCTCTCTGAAGGTTATAGCCCGGATTCGGTCAATCCATCTGACTCCCTCCGAGTCGTTAGCCATGGCTGTATCTAACTCCGTCGCTCAGTCTGAAAATACAAGAAATGTAAAATGAAAAATAGCTTAATAGAAACTTAAAATAATGTACTTGGAGATAGGCTATAGCAGAAAACTTCATAACTTTCCATTTGTTCTGTGGAGGTGGGGGTGCTCTAATTTCGAAACACCCAGTACTTATGAAAAAAGCAGAAGACGCTAATCTTACAATGCAAACGACAGAACCACACTAACAGTAAAAAAATACACACACACACACATATATATATATATATATATATATATATATACATATATATATATATATATATATATATATATATATATATATATATATATATATATATATATCCAGAAAAACAAAACAAAAAGATCAGAGGTACAAATAGTAATGACCTATGACAAAAACAATGGAATTGAGGCAGTTTGCATGTTTAATGAGGGAACCCGCAATTTAATATTTAAAGACTCAAGTATCGTCAGTTTCTGTTGGTTCTGTGCTTGGCCAATAACTTTAAAATCATCATAATTTATATGTGTTTTGTACTTGGTGGCATGATTTCTCATACAGGACAGCTCTGGATTGGAGAGTCGGCATCCAGATCTATAACTCACCCCCTTATGAGAGTCGGCTCTGACCCTGAGAAGCCGCCTGGTGGATCCAACATATGTTCCCAGACTACATCTGGGACAAGTATATTCATAAACAACACCAGACGACATCAAAGGGCAGAGCCGATCTTTAAACCCGAAGAGTGAGCCGATTGTCTTTGGATTTTTTGGGATGAGTTTGATGTCAGTGGCCCCAAAGTACTTCTGAACGATCCTAATGAAATCCCTTCTAAAGCCATCATCATGTAAAAATGGGAAAACGGCGTATATAGGGAGTTTAGGGACATTAAAGTTTACTGTAGGGTTGATTGATTTGTTCAGTAGTCTGGAAAGAATTCTATAGAAAGTTTTGTTTGGAAAGTATTGTTGCAGGAAAAGGATTTCTTCATGAAAAAGGGCCCATCTGGAAGTGAGAGTTAAAGCACTGTGTATGAAAGTGTGGACAGAGTTAAGTTTGAAATTAAAAAAGCAGGAGCTATAAAAGTTTGACCCAAGACCAGTAAACGTTTTTTTTCTAAAAACAGTGGTATTGAAACGGTAATTTTCTTTGAAAATCAAAATATCTAAAAAGGCCAATTTAGAATCCTGTTCCTTCTCCAGGGTAAAAGTGATGCTGCTATGACAGACAATGGCAAAATCAAGAAATCGGTCAGAATCGGTTTCATGTTTAAAAAGAGCAAACGTATCATCTACGTATCGAGAGTAAAAAAGAGGGCGATAGGCCAAGGGGCATTCTTCAAGGATGTGCTCCTCCAGGGAGCACATAAAAATGTTCGCAAAGGTTGGTCCTAGTGGACTTCCCATGGCCATGCCTTTTATTTGTTTAAACAGTTTTCCATTAAATACAAAGGCTGTGTCCAGCACTGCTAGTTCTAAGAGCGATTTAAAAAAGGGGCGATTAAAATTACAGTAAACAGAATCAGGATTAGTTTCTCTAACGGGAACATTTGTAAATAGTGATTCTATGTCTAGACTTGTCATAAATAAATCGGAGTGTTGATACAAGATATGGTCTTTGAATTGTTCCGAATTTTTTAAGGTATACTCGTATTGGTTAGTGGTCAAGGGTTCCAACAGGGGTACAAGAAATTTCGCTAGCTAATAGTTTGGGGCATTGTACGAAGCAAGGATAGGGCAAAGAGGAACACTGGTTTTGTGAATTTTGGGAAGGTCATACAGAATGCCGAAGGAGGAGGCAGTAGAAAAGAGATCTTGGTATACCTTCTCATCTATGATTTTCTCATTTTTTAGTGTTCGCGGAAACCTGTTGATTTTGTCTTCTACTTTAAAATTTGCTTGGTAATTTGGGAATCCTATTTCTTGAAATTCAGTGCTATCATCAAGAATCACATTCATTTTGTTAATGTATTCGGACTTGTCTAGAATTACAGTTCCCCTCCCCTTATCAGGCCTATAATAATCAAATCGTCTCGTCTGGCTAAGGCTTTAAGGGTTACAAGGTCACTCTTCCTAAAAAAAGGGCGCCCAGTGGGTTTTGAGTTTAGAAAAAGCACCATGAGACAATGACAACAACTCATTTCGAAGTCAAAATGAGTTGATGTCGTTGTCTCATGGGACTTTTTATAAGTATATTTGTTTGTTTCTCCATTCTTTGAAAAAATTTTTCTTAAAATTAGACAATTTTTTATTCATTATTTTTTTTGTAATTTATTTGGAGGGTTTTGTGATTTTGCTATTTTTAATGTGATCTTGTGTAACCATATGTGTCAGTATGTAACGTGATTTTATGCTTTGTGTGTATGTTTTTAAGTGTGCTCTAGTGTGTGTAATTTTGAACAGCCTTTATAGGTTTTTAATGACTAGTGTTTTAACGTAATTCAGTTTTAGCCGTTCAGTACTTTTATTAATTTATTTGATTTTCCATAGAATTCCCTGATGATGTGATTATGAATCACGAAACGTAGGAAGCAATAAAGTAAGTGTGAATCTCCAGAGTATTCCTGCCCTTGACTACAATTTATATATGTATATATGTACGTATGTGTATATGTATATATATGCTGATGTATGCAAATATAAACATCCATTCATATGTAAGCTCATACACACATACAAAACTTTACACTCATTTAGGTTGGTTTGTGACACTGGAGCATGCTTCACCAAGTATGATGTAATAGTATGGTTTGCTTACGTTATGTTATTGCGTAATCCAATATCGCCCGCATAGGGAGGAGTTTCTCTCGGTCAATAAACATTTTGCCAACTGATGTTCTTCAAAC
The DNA here is from genome assembly GCF_040412425.1 of Macrobrachium rosenbergii. NCBI lineage: Eukaryota > Metazoa > Arthropoda > Malacostraca > Decapoda > Palaemonidae > Macrobrachium > Macrobrachium rosenbergii. Next base: position 65,087,695 of record NC_089752.1, read on the forward strand.
TACACTGTCATTGGCAGTCAAGTGTAAGCAAAATATATATATATATATATATATATATATATATATATATATATATATATATATATATATATATATGTGTGTGTGTGTGTGTATATGTACATAATACATATATACTTACATATATATATATACATGTACATATATGTATATATATGCATATATATCTGTTATATTATATATATATATATATATATATATATATATATATATATATATATATATATATATATATATTTATACATACATATATGTACATATACACACACACACACACACACATATATATATATATATATATATATATACATGTATATTATATATATATATATATATATATATATATATATATATATATATATATATACACATATATATATATACTCGTATATATATATGTACATATATACATATACATATATATATATATATATATATATATATATATATATATATATATATACATACATATAGTGTGTGTGAAGATGATGAAGTTGGGCAGCCTGCAAAAATATCTCGTACCTCATTTTGGAAAAAGAAGTCTGAATTTAGGCGTAATTTGCCAAATGATCCCATAAATGCACTCGAGTTTTTCTCCTGATCTAGCTCATTCGCCTCACCAGCTCTGGGCATGTACAGTATTTTCACCCCATCTATTTTGGACATGATTGGTAGGCTACTCACACGAATCTGTATGCCAGGAGGGACAAAAACCTACCACATTTCAGCGTCACCTATGATAAAATTAGGGCATTTCTTGGCATTTTACTGCTCTCTGGCTACCACAGATTGCCAGAAGAAAGGCACTACTGGTCCACTCAGCCTGATCTTGAGTTCCAGTTTTGCTTCTGCTGTGGCATACACATTGTCGACAACAACAATCTTCCAGAAAGAAATAAACTAGGCAAAACTGAGACCATCTACACAATCCTGAATGAAAATCTCAAAAGTTACAGTATTTTTCATAAGCTCAGCATGGATGAATCCATGGTGCTACATTATAGTCGACACTGCAAAAATGTTCACCCGGGCAAACCAATTAGATTTGGCTAGAAGATGTGGGCGCTTTGTGGCAGTGATGGCTAACAATATAAGCTAAAGCTCGACAGAGGCAAAGAACCCGACCAGAAAAAAAAGTTCCTCTTGGAACCCGTGTTGTGAATGACATGATGTCGACCACTGAGTCTTGTTCGGCAGTCACTAAACATGAAATGTACTTTGACTACTTTACATCGTATGCTCTGTTGAAGTCCTTTGCTGAGCAGAACTTCAAGGTTACTGGCACTGTTCGAAATAATAGGACTGCTGGTGCTGCCAAGTTGATGAAACCAAACGCAGTCATGAAGAAACCACAAGAGGAGTGTTTGATTTTCGCCGTGATGGAGAAGTTTTTGTGTGTAAATAGAATGACAATTCTGCTGTGACGATTGCAAGTAACCATGAGACTCACTTGCCCCTTTATGAAGATACTCGTCGCAAAAAGAATACACCCAAAGCTAAGGTAGAACAGCCATAACTTGTACACAAATACAATGAGGGAATGGGCGGAGTAGATCTAATGGATTGTCTTTTCGCCAGATACCGACCAGGGATCAGGGGTAGGAAATGTTACTGGCCATTGTTTTCCAATGCTCTTAATTTGTCAGTGGTTGCAGCTTGCGTTTGCATTGCCATCTTGCGAAGGATATTCTTTCTCACCTAGATTTCAGGAGAGAAATAACGCTCTGTTTGCTGAAGTCTGTAGCTCCACACACATTGGCTAAAGTAAGATGACAGAACTTCCCAGTGACATTCGCTATGATGGTAGTGGCTATATAAAGCAGAGTAGCAAGCAGGGCAGATGCGTTGTTTGCAAGAAAAATGGGAGATACCAATGTACCAAATGCCTAGCTCGATTACATTTTGATAAAGGTACAGAGTGTACAATAACTTACCACACACTGTCAAAATAATCTCTTTGTGAGGCGCTACACCTGCAACATTGTAACAAATAACATGACTTTTTATTTCAGTTCTTCAGATTTTGGCAGGTAGAAAGAGAAAAACAGTAACTATAACGTTCATGTATGAATTTTGAAAAATTGGTAAAATACAGCAAATTTTAGCACACGTAGTCCCAGCGTTCCCAGATGGGAACAGTGCCATAACTCGCCACTCCTTTAACCTAAGTAATATTGGCAATTTTTTTTCTGCTGCTTTATACTTACGGTAATAAAGCATTTTCACAAAATCTCATTGGTTTTACTCAATGATTTCTATTTAATGGCAGAGGCAGCTTAATAAATATCTATCCTGCGGTAATGCGTACGACACGTTTCTCATTATTATGACTCGATAATGATTCAAAACAATAATCATTAGAAGCTGTGCATATTAATCACAGACTCCTTATTTCAGGGTCATTTTATTTAATTTAGTCATCAAAAAGTTTTTTTCTCAAAACAATGTCAATTAGAGAGTACATTTGTGAGTGCTCGGAAATGCCGCTAATCCAACTTCATCCTCAGACTTGAGTAGGCCAGTGTAGAAACGCTTTTCTCCGATATTAGATTTACTGAAAACATTGAAACAAAGACCATGTGGCAGCAGGAATACTTTTCCTATACCTCTGGGCCTCCATCAATGAAGTTACACAGCGTTTTTGCATGAGCTTCTTTGACCACCAGTGCGAACATGGGCGCAGGACAAGTAACTTTATCCCAAAAAAAAGATTTTGCAATGGATTCAGTTCAAATATATGCAAAAGAAATATGTTATAATTTAGTGTATAAAATAAAGGAATACCAAATTTTAAAAAATTCTTAAAAACTGAAGAGGGATAGCCTTCTCTCGAAATAATTTGAATTAGTTTAAAAATAACATTATTTCAAAAAGAAACATGTAGGCTGAAGGAGCCCTAACCCTGATGACAAATACCTCTCCCTATAGACGAGAATTTAGGCCCTTGAAATGGGCTCCTTTTCGGAAGGATGACACGTGATAAAGCACAGTATTTCCTGCGTAGCAGTGTTTCAACATCTCCATTCTGTCATTTTTAGAACCACTTAATATTATAGATATAATAACAAATTCCTGACGGAGTTTGGGCCTTCAAATGACCTACTTTTTCAGGAGAGTGAAACGTGATGAAATTTTGTCAGAAATTACGTAGACTAGCAATGTTTCGTTGATACGTTTATTTCTTTTTTTTTGGGGGGGTGGGTGGGCCGGTTGGTGAGAGGGGCGTTCACTTATATATTTTATTATAGCTGCTGTAAAATTAGTGGACTGCGTTGTATCTGAAGTTGTTGTGATGTCTGAGATCTCTCTCGACTTCTTTTCTTCAGGTTGACTGATTGGTTGAGCAAAGAATTTTCTTGATGTCACCGCAGGCAACAATCACAAGAGCCTCACCAGCCAAGACCATTGGTGGTCATTGTTAATACGCATTTAGCAGGTTTTGTCTGAATTGGAATTGGATTGGAATAAAGAGTTTAGACCAAATGGTAAGCACTGGGACCTATAAGGTCATTCAGCGCTGGAAAGGAAATTGACAGTAGGTAGGTTTGTAAGGTGTAACAGGAGGAAAACCTGGTAGTTGCACTATGAAATAATTACTAGGAGATGGTGGATAGCAAGATAGAAGAAAGATAATATGAATGGAGGTACGGTAAAAGGAATGAAAGGGGTTGCAGCTAGGGGACGAAGGGACGCTGCAAAGAACCTTTGGTAATGCCTACCCTGCACCCAGTGAGGGGCACTGACAGTACTACCCCCTACGGGGGGTTTTGTCTGTAGATTATAGTTATATAATACAATATGCAAATCAATGCGTAGGGGTAAGGGTGTGGGGCCAAGAGCCACTACCAAACCGGCTATAAACTGGCGACAAAAGACCTGTCAAGCAAGAGGGCACAATAACAATAGAGAATCTAACAGATTGAGTGAAACGTCACAAGTTATTTAGTTAAGTATAATCAGAGTGAGATACTCTTTTACTTTTGTCATCCCACCTGCCAAATTTCGTCTAGATCGATCAAGCAGTTACCACATGAATTACATAAGGAAGGGGGAAGGGGAAGAGGGTACGGCTCTGAAACCTACCATATTATCTAAGCTGGGTCAAATGATGACCACGTGCCAAATTTTGTCTAGATCTGTCAAATAGTTACTACATAAGTTACAAAGGGAAGGGGGAAGGGGAAGGGGGAACGGGTTTGAAACCTACTCTGTTATCTAAGTTGGGTCAAATGATGGCCACATGCTAAATTTTGTCTAGATGAGTCAAGCTGTTACCAAATAATTTGCAAAAGGAAAGTAGAAGGGGGATAGGGGAAGGGGAAGGGTGTATGGGTTTGAAACCTACCATATAACCTAAGTTGGGCCAAATGTTGGCCAGGTGCCAAATTTTGTCTAGATCGGTAAAATGGTTACCACATAAGTTACAAAGGGAAGGGGGTTACATGTTTGAAACCTACCCTATTATCTAAGTTGGGTTAAATGATGGACACGTGCCAAATTTTATCTAGATCGGCCAAATGCTTCAGATTTCTATTGGGCACAAAATTACAAACATATATATATATATATATATATAATATATATATATATATATATATATATATATATATATATATATATATATATATATATATATATATATATGATCATGAAGCTACAAATATCGTTCAGTATCAAATCCACGCTACCTCGGGAATATCCCCGATGGGGAATTATCACCGAAGGGAAATTTATAAGTGATAAATGGACGGGCACTGCCGAGTCTCGATCCCACGACACAGACACGCATCCAGCGAATCCAGTCGACGCTAACCACTGAGCTATCAAGAGAGGTATAAGTTAACGACAAGTCTGGTGTACTTTATTTACCCGTCAAGAGCGGGGAAATTGTACTTAACTTCGGCATTAACCCACCTCGACCATGATAGTTCATTGGTACGTTTGGAACACGCAGCTCTTTTTATGACATTTTTTTATCACACCATGATTTATATATGATCATGAAGCTACAAATATCGTTCAATATCAAATCCACGCTACCTCGGGAATATCCCCGATGGGGAATTATCACCGAAGGGGAATTTATAAGTGATAATGGACGGCCACTGCCGAGTCTCGATCCCACGACACAGATGCGCATCCAGCGAATCCAGTCGACGCTAACCACTGAGCTATCAAGAGAGGTATAAGTTAACGCCGAGTCTGGTGTACTTTATTTACCCGTCGAGAGCGGGGAAATTGTACTTAGCTTCGGCATTAACCCACCTCGACCATGATAGTTCATTGGTACATTTGGAACACGCATCTCTTTTTATGACATTTTTTTATCACACCGTGATTTATATACGATCATGAAGCTACAAATATCGATTAATATCAAATCCACACTACCTCAGGAATATCCCCGATGGGGAATTATCACCGAAGGGGAATTTATAAGTGATAGATGGACGGGCACTGCCGAGTCTCGATCCCACGACACAGACGAGCATCCAGCGAATCCAGTCAACGCTAACCACTGAGCTATCAAGAGAGGTATAAGTTAACGGCGAGTCTGGTGTACTTTATTTAACTGTCGAGAGCAAGGAAATTGTACTTAGCTTCGGCATTAACCCACCTCGACCATGATAGTTCATTGGTACGTTTGGAACACGCAGCTCTTTTTGTGACATTTTTTTATCACACCGTGATTTATATACGATCATGAAGCTACAAATATCGCTTAATATCAAATCCACGATACCAAATTTTGTCTAGATCGGTCAACTGGTTACCTCATAAGTTACAAAGGGAAGGGGAAGGGGAAGGGGGATGGGGAACGGGAAGGGGGTACGGGTTTCAGAGCTACTCTATTACCTCAGTTGCGTTAAATGATGACAAGTGCTAAATTTTGTCTGGGTCGGTCAAACAGTTACAACATAAGTTACAAAGGGAAGGGGAGGAAAGGGAAGGGGGTAGGGGTTTGAAACCTACCCTATTATCTAAGTTGGGTCAAATGATGGCCACATGCCAAATTTTGTCTACATTGGTCAAGAGGTTAACACATAAGTTACAAAGGGAAGGAGCAAGGGGATGGGGGAAGGGGAAGGGAAGAGGATATGGGTTTGAAACCTACCATATTATCTAAGTTGGGTCAAATGATGGCCATGTGTAAAATTTTGTCTAGATTGGTCAAGTGGTTACCACATACGTTACAAAGGGAAGGGGGAAGGTGGACTAGGGAAGGGGAAGGGGGTATGGGTTTGAGAGAGAGAGAGAGAGAGAGAGAGAGAGAGAGAGAGAGAGAGAGAGAGAGAGAGTAGAGGGGTTGTTAGGGAGAAGAGAGAGAGTGAGAGTTTGTTGGTTGTCATTCAGAGTTTTCCCAGGCAGTGCCAGGTTGGTTTGCAAGTATATATATAAATATATATATATATATATATATATATATATATATATATATATATATATATATATATATATATATATATATATTTATATATATATAATTTATATATGTGTGTGTGTATCTCTCTCTCTCTCTCTCTCTCTCTCTCTCTCTCTCTCTCTCTCTCTCTCTCTCTCTCTCTCTCTCTCTCTCTACATATATATATATATATATATATATATATATATATATATATATATATATATATATATATCAAAATAGATGTATGTATGTATGTGTGTGTATGTGGTCAGGATAACACTGAAACACATTGAGCAGTTTCAACCAAATTGGTACACATATGACTCACTGTCTAGAAAAGAATACTGTGGGGGTAAGACATCAGTAGCACCAAAGGGCACCAAAGTAGGTGGGGGAGGGAATGGCTTCCCTGAAACAGGGCTGGTTCTGCCTGTAGAGTTAGTAAATAAATAAACACTACAGGTTTATCATACCTCATTTTGGTATACATATGACTTACTATCTGGAAAAGAATATTGTGGGGGTAAGACATCACTGGCACCAAAGGAGGTGGAGGTGGGAAGGAGGCGACATGTAAAAATAACTGAAAATGACAGATGTTAGTGTCTAATCCACATTTTTTGTGGTCGCTGAGATGAATAGTGACACCCCCGATGCCTAAAGTTCAGCCCCGAGAGGAAGGGGGTGGGGGTGAGAAGGGGTGAAAAATAAAATGTCAAACATAACAGATATTAGTGTCTAATCCATAGTTTTCCAGGCTGCTGAGATGAATAGTGACACTCCCAATGCTCTTTGAGTCCAAATGAAAAGGGTGAAATATCAAATGTCAAAAATGCTGGGCAATGTAATTGAAGCAACTATCTTGAGAGAGAGAGAGAGAGAGAGAGAGAGAGAGAGAGAGAGAGAGAGAGAGATTTATCAGGTGTCATTCAGAGTTTTCCCAGGCAGTGCCAGGTTAGTCAGCTAGTATGTATATATATATGTATATATATATATACATAATGTATATGTTTATGTGTGTGTGTTTGTGTATTCACGCATGATGTAAGAATTTCATATTTATCATCACCGTCAAAACAAAGGCGTACCTTGAAAGCTAAGCACTTTCCAACACGACAGTATCTACGCTTTTTTTTATTCATTGACTGATAACTCTTTCATCGTGCCCCTTAACCCTTTTACACAATGTGGGTTTTAAAAGCGTCATCAAGTCATTAAGAAAAGATGAATGAAAACAAAAAGAGAAATAAACTTTCATAACAAGACTCCAAATGACAAATTGCCCATGCACAAAAAAAAAGAGCTGCAGAGAGAAGAAACAATATTAAATAAGAAATGAGCATTGATAAATCAGAACGAATATATATATAGTCAAGACTAAAAAACAACGAATTACAAAAGAATAGGCTATACTACATACCACTTCATGCGTTTCTTAGGCTTGGAACATGGGCCAGAAAAAAAAAAAGTTGCAGGTCATTATGACAACGTGGTAACTGAATAAAGAGCCAGCGAAGAAACTTTCCAAGCTGAACTCGCTGCTCTGAAGTGCTGCTTGTAATTACGCTAAAGATTACCTGATCTATATTTATTGACGATCAGCGATTGAATCATCATGACGAGTACGTACAGAAAACGTCTTCTCATTACTCTCTTCATGTACACTATGAAACCACAATCTCCTACCCACCTAGGTCGTGCTCCGAGTTTATGAGCGGGGCCTTTCTGGACGGCGGGCAACGCCAACTATCACGGACTGAAACACACTCGAATACCTTTTGAACTCTTCCGGATTTTGCTTTGGATGTTTTTTTTTTATGATTTTGCTGCATATAATGCAAAGCAGTCACGGTATGATTATATAGACAGCACTGTGTTGAATTCTACAATCTGTATAATATCGAAATGAAGAAAAAAATGCCGAAACTGCCGGGTTGGAGTTAGGAATGGGGGTGGGTTGGGGAGGGAAGGGTAGAATCTGTACAGAAAGGCCCCGCTCATAAACTCGGAGCACGACCTAGTCGGAGATTGTGGTTTCCGAGTGTACGGGTGGTGTTATGATTGTTTCTGAAGTTCTAATGAAGACAGGTATGCTCGTAAAGCCTAACAATTATTTATACAGGCAGAGGGTTTGGTGTACATACGAACAGAGATATAGCTGATCAAATCTATGGGATAAAATGAAAATTTTGCTTTTAATAATTTGTGAGGAGAAATTCTGTTTCAGTTTTGGTGTATTTGTGAAAGTTACAGAATTATTTGTGTAATTCACCAGTGGAGTAAAATGAGATAAACTTTTATTACAATTTTAGACAAGGATATTTAGGTTTAAAACCGTTAAAATACTGTCAGTTTCTCTTGTAGAGTGGTAGACCGACTTATTCAACTTAAAGACTGGTGTAAAAGCTACAATGTTTAACAGGAGCAAAGAACGCAAATTCATTTACAGTATATATATATACAGATATATACATGTATATATGAATATATATGTATATATGTGAATATATATATATATATATATATATATATATATATATATATATATATATATATATATATATATATATATATATATATATAATATACAAATACATATACAGTATGTATATATATATATATATTATATATATATTACATATATACACATACATATAAATACATATATACATATAACCAAGAGGAGGAGCAGGCGCTCAGGCAGTAGACAATTTGAAGTTCATGGAAAGGCGTTCTGTTTATATCCGTTTATTAAAAAGCCGACGTTTCGTATCGCTTGATACATTTTCCTGGCTGAAAAGGCGATTAAAAACACATAATGCTTGTATACATAATGTAAGGAGTATATACAACATTTACTTATTAACACAATATTTACATCTAAAACATAAGAGAGAAAGAGAAGACAAACAGCGAAAGACAGGGGGTACAAGACACCTAACAACATTGGTACCACAAGGCGAACTGACAAAGACAAGGAGGACGAAAAAAGTGGAAAAGATACACAAGGTCAAAACAGAAATTATTATGCGATGAACAGCCGTGTTGATGATGACTGGTGGTTGATGGCAGGAACAGGTATATTTATATATTACATTAGATGGGAAGAGGAGGCTAATCTTGTCCTTAGAATGGAATAGGAATCCAATAGTTCGGGGGTTCATCGGGATTAGTTTTAGATTAAGTGCAGGTAATTCTCCATTGAATAGACTGATACATTTTTTCCTGAGTCTGTTATCGTGTAAGTAAGGGAATCTTGCATATAGACGTAATTTGGGAACGTTAAGGACTGTGGGTGGAGGATTTAACTTCAGATTAAGCAGTTTGAATATTACTAGTGGAAAACAATTATTCTTACAATAACTGGCAAGAGATGTAATTTCGTCATGGAAGGCAGACCAGCTGGAGGTCAGTGGAAAGGCCCTTTGGAGAAGAGTAAACGTGGAATTCACTAAAAAAAAAAAAAAAACAAGAGCTGTAGAAATTGATACCTAGACCAGTGAAAGTGCTCTTTCTAAAGATGCCGGTATGGAAACCTTTCTCATCCCTAGTGACTCAGATCCAGGAAGGGGAGCGAGTTTTTGGTCTCCTTTTCAACGGTGAATTTAATATTGAGGTGTTGGATGTTTAAATATTCTAAAGTGTGAGCTTGGTAGTCATGTCTAAAGAGAGCGAAAGTATCATCGATGTAACGTTTATAAAATAATGGTTGGGAAATGAGGGGACAATTGTCCAGAATTAGCTCCTCCTGGGAGTTCATGAAGATTAACAAAGGTCGGTCTTAGTGGACTTCCCATCGCCATTTGGATGGGTCCCTTAGGATAACATTCATTTTCTCCACGTAATCAGGTCTGTCGAGAATGACCGTGCCTCTACCTTTGTCCGGGCGTCCAATTATTAGGTTTTCGTCTTTGGCTAATTTTTTAAGCATCAATAGTCATTCTTAGTAAGGAAGTTGACCCGTCTAGTTTTAAGCTTATTAAAGGAGCTATGAGCAACGGCTGAAAATTGAATTCTTAGAAATTCAACGTTTTTACGGAAGGGGAGTTTGATTATTCTTTGGAAGAGCGATTCAAGGGGTAGAAAAACTTGCTGGTAATCTGGTCTATAATTAGGTAGGCAGAGGTCTAGCCCTAGTGATAGTGGGAATTCTTCTCTTTTGGATAATATGCGCTTAGAAAAATTAAACATATTGATGAAAGAGGGGACGGTGATGCCTAAATTGTTCAGCTTCCTAAAGTGTCTTTCTTCAGTGGTTTGTATGAAGGAGGTAATTGTTTTGTTAAATAAGATGTTAAAAATGACAGAGTCCAGCAAAGTCAAAGAGGCATAAACAATGGTCCCATGTCCAATCATAACGTCATGTGTACGACTTAACTCTCTGGATTTGGAACGGATTTCCAGAGTTCAAGAAGGTGCCTTGTGGCGTCACTGAGGAATTCCGAGTTGTATAGGGAAGCCTTATACACTTTGAACTTGACGAATTTGGGGACGATATCATTTGATTGGCAGTACCGCAAGAAATTAAGATCCAGGTTTAGTTTGTTATATTTTTTGGTGTATTTTTCCAGGGAACGGCAATTGATCATCAGGTGTGGGTTGTACCCCGTCCTTATCAGCGTATGAAAAGCGTCAGCGGAGTCGGAGGAGGAAGAGGACAGCAAAGAAGAAACTTCCGAGGGCCATGTGTCCGCTGTTCAGCAGGAGTCCTTTTCCAGTATACATCTAAGGGCAGGACCAGCGGCTCAGGCAGAATTTGAAGTTCATGGAAAGGTATTATGTTTACATCCGTGTATTAAAAATCCGACGTTTTGTATCGCAAAAGAAAACATCGTGCTTATCCCATACAAATGGGGAAAACAAGCACGTTACAAGAAGTTTCGTATCGCCTGATACATTCTCCAGGTTTAAAAAGCGATTAAAAATAAATAAATGTAAGGAGTATATACAACATTTACTTATTAACACCATATTTTCATCTAAAGCAGAACAAAGAGGGGACAAGACAAACGGCGAAAGACAAAGGGGCACAAGACACCTACCCACATTGGTAGCACAAGGCTACCAATGTGAGTAGGTGTCTTGTGCTCGCCCCTTTTCTTTCGCCGTTTGTCTTTTCCGTCTTTGTTCTGTTGTAGACGTAAATATGGTGTTAATAAGTAAATGTTGTTTATACTCCTTACATTTATGTGTTTTTAATCGCTTTTTCAGCCTGGAAAATGTATCAAGCGATACGAAACGTCGGCTTTTTAATAAACGGATATAAATAGAATGCCTTTCCATGATCTTCAAATTTTATATACATATATATGCATATAATACATATGTACACACACATATATTTATATATATATATATATATATATATATATATATATATATATATATATATTTATATATATATATATATATATATATATATATATATATATATATATATATATATATAGTTGTATTCCTCTCAGTCACGAAGATAAAATATCACGATGTACTCCACAATGAAAACGAAGGAGAAACCAGAAGAAAAATGAAATGTGGCTCTTAATTTGTCCCAACAGTTTCGCCTGAGTACATCGTGATATATATATATATATATATATATATATATATATATATATATATATATATATATATATATGTATATATGTATGTATGTATATATATATATATATATATATATATATATATATATATATATATATATATATAAAAAAATCTGAGTGGATCTTGTTTGCCCTCCTTGGGTGACAGTGGGGGAGACATGACACAGCCACTCACCCCTGCAAACCAGTTTGTCCACCCTGGGTGGGGCAGGGTGGGGAATGAGAGGGTAGGGGAGACATCCACAATCCTCCTGCAAACCTGTTTGTTGGCCCCAGGTGGGGGCAGAGTAGGGTAGGGGAGACAGCAGCGTCATTTCCAGCACTTGTAGCATGCTCCAACAAGCTCGTATGAGTATAATACACATCTAGTAAGGGTTGCCCATAAAAGGACATAAAATGGTAGATTATATAGTTATATTTCAGAAACAACTATTCCCCTCAACTGACAGCAGTGAATTAAGAGGTAGAGAACAGTGGTATTTATACAGCTGAAAGAACGTTCCAGAAGTCAGCCACTACGTCACTCCTGTTGACAATTTCTTAAACTTGTTTACTGCTGGTTGGAGGATGATTTTGTCAATCAGATCTGAGCCCCAGGCTCCTCTTAGAGGTTCATCGTCTTTCTTTGTTTTATCAGTGCTGATTCTGTCATCTGGCTTTTGAATCAACAATTGCTTCTATAAATTTAATGTGACATTTTCCAATTTATTATACAGTTATGATTATTTGTTGTTAATAATAGCTGAGCTCTTTTGGCCATGTCTTATTGAGCGTTTGTAGTGTTTTAGTCGTGGGGAGGGTGATTTTCCTGTAAATCCAATTTTAGTCAGATTTATATATATACAAATACATATACATACATACATGTATACATATATACATATATATGCATGCATACATACATACATATGAGAAGCTCATAGGTCACAGATATTTTATGAATTACAATACAAAGTAAATTTTTTATCAATAAATATGGCTAAAGGCATTGTGAAGAACCTTGAGAGAATGCTTGGCTGGTGTCTGGCACACATCCTGATTAGGAAAACTGTATGCGTGTCAAATGCGTCAGATATTCTTGAGACATGAGAACATCCCTGCCTGGCGACAAGACTTTATGAGTTTGTTTGAAATGTCCAGGTTCAGGAGAATTCGTTCATATGTGTGTTTTTTTGGGGGTGGAGCCCCATGGTGTGAAGGTATTAGTTATCAATCAAATTGTGATTTGAAGATCAACACTGAAGTTTGATAGAAGCCTTCAGTGAAGGCTCTGGTGGTCGAGACTTGTCGATTAAGATTGTGAACATTGCTGTTTGGAGGTAGGAAACATTTTATATTTCCCAAACTGTAGATTGTTCTTTTCATTTGACATATATCTCACTCGTATCTGGAGTTTTTTATATTGTATGTACCTTATAAGTAACACGGGAGTAATTCCCATATCTTTATTTTTATACATTTGTTTAACAAGGGTTTTATTTGACTTCTTCAGATGTTTCACTGAGGAAGAGGCATAAAATGTACTCAGTGGGGAATATACTGGACTTCGACTTATGTTGACCTATTGTGGGGAAATTATTTAAAGAGAATAATTAGTTGAACATGTTGGTCCTTAATATATTTGATCATTTGGTAAACATTAGTATTCCATTTTATTTCATATCTTGTTTCTTGCAATCCAGATATGTTAGATTATTGTCATATGAATTATTTTGGGTAATGCTTGTTTCGCTGCAGGCCTGAGAGAGAGAGAGAGAGAGAGAGAGAGAGAGAGAGAGAGAGAGAGAGAGAGAGAGAGAGAGAGAGAGAATGCTTGTGTATGTACAAACGTACAACGCTGCCAGTAGCCACTTTGATGTGGTCACTATCAAGCTACCAATAGATGGGACTTCTTGACTTTTAGCAAAGATAAGCAATGGGATTAGCTCTTTGTAGGTAAAACACACACACACACACACACACACACATATATATATATATATATATATATATATATATATATATATATATATATATATATATATATACGTATAAATATATACACTGTGCGAATGATATAAGAGCACCAAACTTACCTCTAATCAAATGAAGGTGTTTTCAGAAATTATTTATTACCTAACTGAACAATGTCCATAGTTATTTTATCTAGTAACTGATGACCGATTTATTCTTTTTCTGGATTGTTTTACATAATAGGAATTCTTTATTTTTTCTGGGGTATATATATTAATAATTTACGATAATTGACTGTCGTTCCATCCTTCTAGGTAATATCATTATTATTATTCGTAAAAGTAGTAGTAGTAGTAGTAGTAGTAGTAGTAGTAGTAGTAGTAGTAGTAGTAGTAGTAGTAGTTGTTGTTGTAGTAGTAGTAGTAGTAGTGGCAGCATGTCATTTTAATGTATCCATTTTGCTAAAATTTCTATAATCAAGAGAAAAGGATGATGTCAGTTTTTCAAACTAATCTCAGCAATTTAGATTACTTGTAGGATAAAAATAAAGTGGAAAACAAAATAAATACAAAAATAAAGAAAAATACAAAAAGTATCTATAAAACCGAGAAATTAGTCTGGAAAACCCAGTCATTTTACGTAATTAAAGGTGAACTAATCTCCTTGGGTACAGAACGGTTGAAACTAAGCTCGCTATTATCTTATCTACATCTTTTCACAATCGGGAGTTATTAAATCGTCATGCCTCTTAAGGGAAAAAGCACGTGTCATTTCTCTTAATATAGAAATTGATATTTTGCTAAACTTTTGATGTGCTAGCTTATGTTAATAAGTTCATCATTACTCTAATGCTTTCTTGTGGCCTTGCCTTGTGGAAGCATGATCTATGAAGTTTATGGATCTTCTTGAACATCTTTCTTTAAACGGTTATTGATTTAAAATTCTATCTGAATACTAATGGGCCTGGGTATATCACTTCTTGCCTTCTTTCATAATGGTTTCCGCCATTAGATCTGGGCTTAGGTTTGTCATGAATATATAATCTGTCAAATCAAAATTCTATGACAACAAAGTAGCGCTTTCTTTAGCCCTATTTAGGATATCGTATAAAAAAGGATAAACATGTTGGTTCAGCATGCTTTGTGATTGGCAAGACACTGGGAATCCCAGAGGTGGTACAAAAGGTGTTTATGACTAAGCAGATATAGAATGAATGCAGTATCAATACATGATGTTTATCTGTGTGAAGTTACTTCTATCTCAGTGTTACAAAACACAGGATAGTGTATATACAAGTATGACTCAATTTATGTTCATGATTATATTACATTATTATATATCATATTATACATATTTATATATATTACACACAAACACACACATATCTGTCTATCTATCCATCTATATATATATATATATATATATATATATATATATATATATATATATATATATATATATATATATATATATATATATATATATATATATATATATATATATATATATACATATATATATAATATATACATATATATATAAATATATATATATATATATATATATATATATATATATATATATATATATATATTGTATATATATATATATATATATATATATATATATATATATATATATATATATAATTATATACAGATATATATTATATATATGTGTGTCTTATATGTGTGTATTCTATAAAAGTAATACATTTTCTGTATTTTTGATGTGTTATTTAATATATTTCTCACATGTGTTTTGAAATATAACGAGGTGGTTTTGTAGTGTGTTTTTGTACAATGCTTTTATATGTTTTCTTTTGTGTTTGTCATATATTGACTGTAATAACTGTGAAAATAGTGTTTATGGGAGATACTAAATCTCAGATTCTACAAATAGGGTTGGCTGGTGATAAGATGTGTCTTCCTGTAGGCTTGTTTGTTCAGGTGGGCAGGATGTGGGAATGCAAGAGAGATCCTAGAAGCCACTTATGTTAGAAGTTAAAAGGGAGATGGGTTGACAGGGTTTGATATCCATGGCCAGTTCAGAGGCCTGTGCGTTTACACAAGTGTTAAGGCAGGAAACTGTCAATCATTCAGATAAGAGTACAGGCCTATGTTGCTTTCTGAGCCAGAGAATACATCATCTATTTATTCCTGTAAGAAAGAAATTCTGTTTATTCTGTTGTAGAGAAAGAAGCTCAGTTTATTCCTGTTTCTTTCAGGGTGACCACTTTCTTCAAATGCCTAACTAGCAACCCAGGTTTAATCTCATGGAAGATTTTAGGTATACTATCAGCTAGTCCAGACTGAGACTATGTAGATGCTGGTCTCTCTCTCTCTCTCTCTCTCTCTCTCTCTCTCTCTCTCTCTCTCATTCCTTCTTCATATAGAAGAGTGTAAAATGTTGGTCACTCTCCCAAACATATAAGTTTTGTAACTGTTAATAATATTTAATGCTCCCTTGGTAGAATCTGATATAAGAGAGAATATATTGTAACAGACCTGAAGTACAAGTGTTTTTACTGAGGAAAAAGGAGTTGTGTGACGGTGTGCAGAGACTTGTATAAGGTAAAGTGGAATTTACTTATTTTTTTACCACGGTAAAAAGGTGAATATGATCTTTTAAAAAGGTGAATGTGATCTTTTAAAAAGGTGAATGTGATCTTTTAAAAAGGTGAATGTAATTTTTCTTAAGAAAGGTAGATATTATCTTTAAACAGATTTTGCCTAAGTGAAATTATTGTTGATAAACTTTTTGTGCATTTTTACATGTTCTTGTCTTTACAGTTCTTTTACGTGTTCTTGTGTTTATAATTTCACAGTGTTACCCAAGATTTTGTGTTGGTGATTTAACTCTGATTCAGTTAGCACTTTATATGTGTTGATACTTTAACACTGAATACTCGTGTTGATTTCATTTTTTTAAGATTTCTTTTTAAAATTTGAAGTAAATCTTAATAGTCTGAATTTTGCTTAGTTAATGTAAATTGTTGAAAAATATAAAGTTTTGTGAATTAATCTTGTTTAAGAATTAATTAAATCTTAAGTTGTTTTCAAGTAATAGTAAATTTTTTTTGAGATTGTGGACTCTACTTATAACTTTTGAACTTAGAAATAAATTTTTGTATTTTAAGTTTTAAAAGCAGTGTTTCATTTTGACCACCAGTGAATATTTTTTTTATGTATGCACAGGGTAAGTGACAGACATGTTCTGTTCTGCCTCGTGTTTTTGAAGCGAATTAGGACCAGGGAAACAACCACAGTTGTTTGATGGAGTGATGCCCTTTCCCCTCTAGCATATTTATTGCTTAATAATTATTACCTCACTCATAACTTGATAAACTTAGATTGATTTTTTCAAGTGATAAGCAAGTTTTAAGAGATCACTGTTACCTTTAAAGTGTTCAGTTGTAATGTTATTGTTATGAGGTTTCAGGTATCTAGCTGACGTGAGGTAAATTTTTGGATTTAATAGTTGTGAAATAACCAGATACTTGATCACTTCGTGACAATATATTTGGTGCCCAGACCCGGGAGAACAAATCAGAATATCACTCTGATTTATGGTTTATACTGGTGGTGTTGTGGGTGTATTTTGACAGGAGAGTGACCACATAGTTGTTTTGAATTGTAAATTAGAGAAAATGGCTCAGTTTGAAGTTCAGGAATTTTTAGGCACTCCATCCATCAGAAAGTTATCTGAATCTAACCTGACTAAGGCACAGTGGACTGTCTTAGAAGTGACATGTGGGAGTAATGTAACCAGTGGTATGATTGAGGCACAAATCAAATGTATTGCAATTCAAGCATTGATAAACTCTGGTAAAGTAGATAGAGAGCTAAATGAGGCATATGAATTGTTGAATGCAGCTGAGATGGAATTTACATATAAGCAAGGGCAAGAGAATGAGAACGATGGTGCAGAGGCAAAGCTTAGACGTTTAGAAACAGAAGAAAATTTGTGTAGACCGAAGGTGCTAGAATCAGAAGAAAAGTTACTTAGGCTGCAGATGCAGGCTGATAGAGAAAAACATGAAAGGGAGTTGGAGTTAATCAGAGCTCGATCCACATTACCTGTAAACCCATATAATTATATCCAAGGTAATGCAGACCCTGTGTTTGATGTAGTAAGAGTGCAGAAGTTAATTCCAAAGTTTACAGAAGAAGCTCCAGATGAGTTTTTTGAGCACTCTGAAAAGTGGCTACAGGTACAGGATGTCCAGAGGATAAATGGTCAGTCTTGCTACAGAGTGTTCTCATTGGCAAAGGAAGAAGTGCCTATTTAGCCTTATCAGCTGATCAGTGCAAAGAGTACAGTGTACTGAAACACAATGTGTTACAAGTTTACCAGATGACCCCTGAATATTACAATGAAAGATTCAGATCTTTGAAAAAGGATGACAAGATGACTTTCTTGGATTATGCCTATAAAGTAAGAAGATGTTTCAGACGATGGTTGGAGGCTGCTAAAGTTAAGTCTATGGATGAACTCTAAGAGTCAGTAGTCTTAAAGCAATATATGAGAGGAATTCCTGAACACGTAAGAGCTTGCTTAAGAGAGAGAGAGGTGGAGAAACTTAACAAAGCTGCTACCCTGAGTGAAGATTATAATATCATCAGTAGCAGAAAGAATTATAATGTCAAGTACCAGAACCAACCACTCACAGGTTATAGGCCTCAGTCGAATTTTAAGAACATTGATGTGAGAAACCCTTCTAGTAGCTATACCAGTACAAAGCCAGGACATACCCCTCAGCAATTGAATGGTAAACCCTCATCTTCCAGTTTCTCATGACAGATGCAGAAGACTAATATTGTTTCCTACAAGTGTGGAAGAGTTGGACACTATAGTCGAGATTGTTATAGGACGCAACAGCAGACCAAGCCAGTTGGACAAGTGGTAAAGGGTAACCAGGTAAAACCAACTACGAGGAATAGTGTGGGAAACAATGAAACTAGACAAGCAGAGTGTTTAGCAACCAGTGGAAATGTAACTTCAAGCAGCGAGTGGCTGAACAGTGTGGAGGCTTTTAAGCCCCATATTTATGAAGGTATGCTGACATCTCCCTCCTTAAGTGTGCAGGTACCAGTCAAGATACTACGTGATACAGGAAGTAACCACAGTGTGGTAGTTCGTGGTGCTCACCCACAGTTGGAGAAGAATCTCACCAGATATTCAATTATTTTGAAGGGTATAGGAGGAGAGGAAGTAACTCCTATATGCCCCTTCATTTGTCCTGTGAATTGGTGACAGGAAATATTGATTTTGCTGTAAAGGACTCACTAGCTGTGGAAGGTGTGCATATTTTACTGGGTGATGAAGTTGGTGGTATACCCTTCGTCCCTTGTCCTATAGTGAC
Organism: Macrobrachium rosenbergii; assembly: GCF_040412425.1. Taxonomy (NCBI): domain Eukaryota; kingdom Metazoa; phylum Arthropoda; class Malacostraca; order Decapoda; family Palaemonidae; genus Macrobrachium; species Macrobrachium rosenbergii. The sequence goes on from NC_089752.1 coordinate 65,107,040, forward strand.
AGACAAACAGTTGAGGATTAGTCCTACGGTAGAGGTAGAGAAGAAAAATCCCCACCTGTTTCCAAGTTGTGTAACTACCAGGAGTATGAAGAGAACTACGTATGGAAGTGAAGTAACTGAGGACTTACTTGTACCAGAAGGATCAAGTGAAGATTTCCCTGGTGTTAGTAGTGAAGAAAATATCCAAGAAGAAGAGGATCCTGTTGCTACTGAAGAGACTCAGTGTAGTCAAAGTGTTCCTGAAGATAGTAGTGAAACTACAGAAGCAGAGTTGGTGAATATTGAAGCTGGTCAAGTGACTAGGGAGAAGCTAATAGAACTGCAGAAGAAGGATACAACATTGGCAGATTTGTTTTTCAGAGTTGTTGATCAAAAAGAGATGCAACAAACTCCTACCTGTTATCACCTAAAAGAAGGATTGCTAATGGGGAAGCATCGACCTACAGATATTCCAGGAAATGTTGAATGGGGGGAATATCATCAAATTTTGATTCCATATCCACTGAGAAAACAAGTAGTAGCAGTAGCACACGAGTCTGGACATATGGGAATCAGGAAGACTGTTGAGAAGATTATGAAATATTTTTTCTGGCCTGGACTTCACAAGAATGTTAGCAGATTTTGCAGAGTGTCATACATGCCAGATAGCTGGAAAACTGAATGAAACTATTCAGAAAGCCCCCCTACAACCCATAGCAGTTAGAGGAGAACAATTTAGCAAGGCGATAGTAGATGTGGTTGGACCGCTTCCGAAAACGAAGAAAGGACATGAATATCTGTTGACATTAATGTGTCCAGTAACAAGGTATCCTGAGGATATTCCTGTAAGAAGTATAAGTGCAAAGGTAATTGCTGAGAAGTTGGTGGAATTTTTCTCCAAGTTTGGAGTACCAGAAATTGTAGAAAGCAATAGAGAAACGAACTTTACTTCAAAATTATTCCAGGATGCGATGAACTTGTTAGGAGTGAAACAACAGTTATCAACCGCTTGCCATCCAGAGACTCAAGGAGCCTTGGAAAGGTTCCATCAGACTTTGAAAAATATGTTAACAAAGTATTGTAATGAATCAGGAAGAGAATGAGATACTGGTTTGCCTTTAATATTATTTGAGGTTAGGAATGCTTACCAAGAAAGTATGGGATGTTCACCAAATGAAATGACTTTTGGTCGACATGTGAGAGGTCCATTGAAGATTCTTGCAGAGAATTGGGAAGAAAATCAAGAGGAAGTCCAAGGAGAACATGTGAAGAATTTGAGGAAAAGGTTAAGAGAAATTAGAAAATTCTCTTTAGAAAATTTGAAAATAAGTCAAAAGAAAATTAAAAGGAAATATGATGCTAAGACTAAGCTAAGAAATTTTAGTGTTTGACAGCAAGTTCTAGTGTTCTTATTGGTGAAAAGAGTTCCCCTTACAAATGAGTTTCAAAATCCTTATAGGATAATAGAGAAGTTAAGTGATTGAAGTTATGTGATTGAAACACCAGGGAGAAGGAAATGATAGAGGAAGATACACGTGAATCTTTTGAAACCTTACTTCTCAGAGACTAGAACTGAAACAGTGTCTATAACCCAAACATTTTCATCTACAGAGGACAATGATGGCTACGAATTGGGAGCTGAAACCAAGATGAACAATTCTTCAATATTGGAAAATTTGGAGAACAAACTAAAACATCTGAGTGTTGAACAAAGCAAGGAATTAAGTGAAATGATTCAAAGTTTCCCTGAGATTTTTGCAGATGTACCTAGGTGTACCGACTTGACAAAGCATGAGATAAAGATCAGAGAAGATGGAAACCCTTTTAAACAAAGAGCTTACCATGTATCACCTTTTCATTGAAATGTTTTGAAAAAAGAAGTTGAATATTTATTGCAGCATGGATTGGCAGAACCCAGCTCAAGTCTTTGCAGTTCTCTTGTGTGTTAGTGAAGAAACCAGATGGCTTATTTAGGATGTGTACTGATTGTAGAAAACTGAATTCCATCAGTGTGGCTGACAGTTATCCCTTACCTCTTATTGATCAATTACTTGATAATATTGGGCAAGCCAAGTTTGTTTCTAAAGTATGAAAGTTACAAAGATTTATGGAAGTGCCTAGAGTTTATAGCCGATTCTGTACAAGTTTCTCAGCCATAGTAGCTCCCCTGATTGATTGTGTAACCTCACTGTGTAGAGAGAGAGAACATTTTTGGAAAAAGCACTGTAACTGGCGATTATTTATCCCGTTCTGAATCATTGGATTCAAACCCAGGGATAATTAATCTTCTGGGGGGAGGAATATAATGATATGTCTTATGATATGTGTGTATTCTATAAAAGTAATATGTTTTCTGTATTTTTTATGTGTTATTTTCTATATTCCTCATGTGTTGTGAAATATAACGAGGTGGTTTTGTGGTATGTGTGCTTTTGTACAATGCTTATATATGTTTTCTTTTGTGTTTGTCATATATTGACTGTAATAACTGTGAAAATAGTGTTTATGGGAGATACTAAATCTCAGATTCTACAAAAAGGGTTGGCTGGTGATAAGATAAGATGTGTTTCTGTATTTTTGATGTTATTTTCTATATTTCTCATGTTTTGTGAAATATAACGAGGTGGTTTTGTGTTATATGTGCTTTTGTACAATGCTTATATATGTTTTCTTTTGTGTTTGTCATATATTGACTGTAATAACTGTGAAAATAGTGTTTATGGGAGATACTAAATCTCAGATTCTACAAAAAGGGTTGGCTGGTGATAAGATAAGATGTGTCTTCCTTGTAGGATTGTTTGTTCAGGTGGACAGGATGTGGGTATGCAAGAGAGATCCTAGAAGCCACTTATGTTATCAGTTAAAAGGGAGATGGGTTGACAGGTTTGATATCCATGGCCAGTTCAGAGGCCTGTGTGTTTACACAAGTGTTAAGGCAGGAAACTGTCAATCATTCACATAAGGGTACAGGCTTATGTTGCTTTCTGAGCCAGAGAATACATTATTTGTTTATTCATGTAAGAAAGAAATTCTGTTTATTCTATTGTAGAGAAAGAAGCTCAGTTTATTCCTGTTTCTTCCAGGGTGACCACTTCTTCAAATGCCTAACTAGCAACCCTGGTTTAACCTCATGGAAGATTTTTGGTAAAATATCAGTTAGTCCAGACTGAGACTGGTCTCTCGCTCTCTTTCATTCCCTCTTCATATAGAAGAGTGTAAAATGTTTAATGCTCCCTTGGTAATAGGCCTGAGGTACCAGTGTTTGTGGTGTGCAGAGACTTGTATAAGGTAAACTGGAATTTACTTATTTTTTTACTATGGTAAAAAGGTGAATGTGATATTTTAAAAAGGTGAATGTAATTTTTTTTAAAAAAGGTAGATATAATCTTTAAACAGATTTTGCCTAAGTCAAATTATTATTGATAAACTTTTTATGCATTTTTACGTTCTTGTCTTTACATTTCTTTTACGTGTTCTTTTGTTTATAATTTCACAGTGTTACCCAAGATTTTGTGTTGGTGATTTAACTCTGATTTAGTTAGCACTTTATATGTGTTGATCCTTTAACATTGAATACTTGTGTTGATTTCATTTCTTAAGATTTCTTTTTCAAATTTGGAGTAAATCTTAATAGTTTGAATTTTGCTTAGTTAACGTAAATTATTGAAAAAAATATAAAGTTTTGTGAATTAATCTTGTTTAAGAATTAAAGTTGTTTTCAAGTAATAGTCATTTTTTTTTGAGATTGTGGACTCTACTTATAACTTTTGAACTTAGAAATAAATTTTTGTATTTTAAGTTTTAAAAGCAGTGTTCCATTTTGACCACCAGTGAATATTTTTTTTATGTATGCACAAGGTAAGTGACAAACATGTTCTGTTCTGCTTCATGTTTTTGAAGTGAATTAGGACCAGGGAAACAATCATAGCTGTTTGATGGAGTGATGCCCTTTCCCCTCTAGTATATTTATTGCTTAATAGTTATTACCTCACTCATAACTTGATAAACTTAGATTGATTTTTTCAAGTGAGAAGCATGTTTTAATAGATCACTGTTACCTTTAGAGTGTTCAGTCGTAATATTATTGTTATGAAGTTTCAGGTATCTGGCTGAAGTGAGGTAAATTTTTGGATTTAATAGTTATGTAATAATCAGGTACTTGATCATTTCATGACGATATATATATATATATATATATATATATATATATATATATATATATATATATATATATATATATATATATATATATATATATATATATATATATATATATATATATATATATATATATATATATATATATATATATATGAATTTTGTTGGGGTTATATAATTTCTAGAGATTTTTTCAGGCTGGCAACAGAAACTTTATTTATTTGGCTTTGAAGTTCTGACTTTATGTAAAGGGAAATGGGAGAAAATAAAGGATGAAGGGATGATTTCATGAGCTTAGGGCTCTACTTCATAAGGAAATGTTACGTAAACACTTGGGATAAATTAAGAAATTATATTTACAAATAAAAGCATCAAAAGGGAAAATGGATAATTGAAAAATTAAAGGGCTTGCAACACCTGAAGATCTTCCTACTGGAGTCTTGAATAATGGCAAGGCACAGTCCAAGATGAGTCCACTGCAAAGAGGTCCCTCTGCAAGAGAGAATTAAACATTACACGCCAGTAAAAGAAAAATATAACACATAAAATGACTCTAGTCTGCACTGAGGGTGCCAAGGACTCGCGGAATAAATGAACACTTTACACTGGAACACTAAACACTGCAAAAAGCACTGAACAAATGGCACGAGGATGAGAAAACAATACTGGCACTCGATAAACACTTCTAAAGGGCAAACTGTCGTGACTGAAAAGGCCTCCACTAGAACTTTACCTTAGGGGAGGGGGCTCTGGTGTAGAATGACGAAGGGTGATCACACACGTGGCACTGTACACAGATTCCTTAGAAGGTCCATTCGAGGATGACTGCAGGACTGAGTCTGCTGTTCGAGGAGGACTGCAGAGCTGGGTCCGAGTTGGAGGCGGACTGTATATCGGGGCCCGAGTTCGAGGAGGACTGTAGTACTGGGTCCGTGTCAGGAGTCTGGTGTGGACATCTGGGTGGAGGGCGGGGAAGGGGGTGACCTCTCAGCGATTTGTATCACTCACCCGTGCGTGCATGGCTAACTGCTAAGTTGTCTCTGTCCACGGCCCTTTTAAGGCCTCTGTCCAGAGTAGGGGTCCCAGTAATGGGCCCACGTGGTAGCAGGCTAAGGATGTGTCACTTGTCCAGGTGTTCCGGCCATCTGCTTGTATTCCCCAAGTGGTTGTCGGGAGGTGTATGGCATTAGATGCTGTATTGATGATTTAAATTATTCTATTTGCGTCTCCCTTGATATCATCTACGGGGTTCTTTGTGAGGAGCTTGAATTTCGTCTGATCAGACAGGATTTTGTCTCGAGCTTGTGGAGGTATTCAGATGTGTTAATCAAGATGAAAGCTTCTGTTTTACCTGCCCAGCACACAATGATGTTTTTGTTCTGCCTTAGTTCTTTGGTGGTTTCTTTCATTTGACGTCTGAGGAAGTTACTAGCATAGACACCATGCTGTGTGAGAGCTTCAGCAAGCAGTTGAGGTTGCAGGGCTTCTGTGGTGTGGATAAGGTGATGACTCTCATGATGTCGTATTGAGTCAAGTAATAACTCGATTTCAAATCTTTTATTAAGAGGTCTAGGCTTAGATATGATGTGGCAATTTAGGCCTAAACGAAGTAGGACGTCTTGGTCAGAGGTAGGTTCATGCCCAGTAGGTCTGATATATTCTTGTCTGTTGTGGTAATCGCAGCTTACCACAATTAGGGGGTAACAAGCTTATGATAGATGACTCTCAAACACTTCTTCTGTTCCTTCTCCTGGAGGTGGCTAAGGCATTCTGTAATGTTCTCCAGATAATTTAGAATGTGATAAACGGGTCTCTGTTCATTAGGTTCTTCTTCATCATGGTTCTCTTCCTCAGAGACACCAGAAGTCTGCTTCAGGGTCGTCTTCTGCTATATTATCCTCAACACTATGATCTGTTAGTTTGGATCACTGTCCCTCCTTATTTCTGTCTGTACCTTCATGAGATCCCTTCTACAACGCAAAGCACCCACCAAGATAGAAGAAAAATACACACATAGTAATGAGATAGTGAAATTAAAAGAACAATGTGTGAAAATAAGAAGGAACGGCAATCTGCACATTTTTATTGAGCTTAGTGTTAAGGACGATGTAGCAGAGACGACCCTGGAGCAGACCCCTAGGTGTCTCCAAAGGAGTGCACCATGATAAAGATGAACCTAATGAACAGAGACCCACTTAACACATACTAAATTATCTGGAGAACATTATGGAATGCCTTAGCCATCTCCAGGAGAAGGGCTGGAAAAAGCTGTAGAGAGACATCACTCATAAGCTTGTTCCCCTTAATGGAAGGCAAGTTGAGATCACTGCAACAAAGACAAGAATATACCAACCTACCTCCAACAAGGGTGCCTTACTTCCTTTAGACCTTAATTGCCATATCATTACTAAGCCTAACCTCTTGATAAAAGACATGAAATCAAGTTATTACCCGACTCAATACAAAAATATGAGATCTGTCATTTATCCATACCACAGATTCCCTACAATCTATACTGCTTGCTGAATCCCTCACAGACCTGGGTGTCTGCATTAATAACATCCTCAGCTGCCAAATGAAAGAAGCTGCCAAAGAACTAAAACAGAATAAGAACACCATCATGAGCTGGGCAGCTAAAATAGAATCCGTTGTCTTGATTAATTAACAGATCTGAGTACCACCAAACGCTTGATGAGATCCTGCCTGATTAGACAAAGTTCATGTGGCTTTCAAAGAACCCTGTAGGTGATGCTTAGGGAGAAGTAAGTAGAATAATTGAAGTCATAAATACAGCATCTAATGCCACACACCTCCCGCCCATCACTGGAGAACATGGCATAGGCTACGTGCACGGGAATGTTAAGATGCATAAACCTGCGAACCTCCTACACTCTATCATTAGCCAAAACCCCACACCTACCAATAGTTTAGTTAAGCACCTTAATCAAATTCTTACGCCTTATGTGGCCAACCATCACACATCCTCCGTTCATCAGTTGAAGTCATGAAAAGATTAGGGGCTCCCTGGAGTTGGAGGCCTCCCTGGATGTTGAATCCTTATTTACCAGCTTCCCTGTAGATGAAACCATCGACCTAATCGTCGACCATGTCTACAGTGACCCCTCCTTGCCCTAATAAATATCCCTGAAGGGTTCCTATGGGCCCTTCTTAAGATATGCAAAAAGGAGGTCCTTTTCTCCATTCATAAGGACCACATGAGCAGATAAAAGACGGTGTTGCGATGGGAGTGCTTTTTGCCAACTTTTATGTGCGTGCAGTGGAGGAGTGGGGTTTTTCCTATATCCATAAACCACGCATCTGACATGTTATATTAATGATATCTTTATACAGGCAAAGGACGAGAATGAAGTAGAAATGCTCCACCATGCATCAGTGGCGTCGCTATGGGGGGAGCCAGGGCGGCCCGGGCCTCCCTGTCAGATGCCTGCCAGCCCCCCGCCCCCTTGAAATTCCCTTTGTAGCTAAACTTTAACCCTTTGGTGGTCAAAAGCAGATAATATTATTTTGATAAGATTTTATCCATTCTAATGGCATTAATATTCTCTATTTGATCCATTTACATGCCACTGGAATGTTTTATCAGTATTTGAAATATTTTTAGTTTATTTATTGTTGTGCTATATATCTAATGACATTATTTTGGTTCTTGTTACCTTTACAACTTATATAGAGCTGAGAAATGAGTGGATATAGTTATAGGTTTTTAACACAAATGACATGCTTGTTCGTGGTATTTTGATCCAACTTAATGTTATCAACTTATGTAGAAACTATAGTTACAGTTTTGAATAAGCACAATGCAATTTGCTACTACTGCTTAGAGTTAGTTTCCAGGGAGAGAAGATGAAAAAAGAGGGAATGGGATATGTTGAAATTTTGAAGAGATTTTGGATCACACGTCTTTCGTGTTATTGATGATATGCACTATTTTGATATATTTATGACAAGGATATTATAACATAGTTGAAGATTAAAACATAATAATAGAAATTAGGCTAGTTTTGAATATAAGGTTGTGAGAAAATTGAAATTACAGTATTTGATACATTTGCATATAGTAAGAGTTGAAAATTAATTGAAAATTGAGCTCTATAATTTCAAATACAGGTTTACTAATTACTAATACTATTATTTTTCTTCATTCACATGGATATGTACATACGAGATTAGTATATTTTACTAAATACAGAAATGGTACATTAGTTTTGTGTAACTTTCTTGGGGCAGCCCAAAAAGTATCTTGGACCCCACCTAGGCCCACCCACTGATGGAATGCCAGCTACGCCACTGCCATGCAGTACAAAAGCGGATTGAACAACACTACTGCGGTGTGTAGTCATGGCCAGCTCCCCATCCTTGACAGACTCGCCTCAAAAACTGACAATGACCTATGAACACCTGCTTACAGAAAGAAGACTAACCTCAGCCTTTGTCTTAACATAGATAGTGAGTTCCCTTCAAGATATAAGAACACCGTCATCAGAGCCTTCATAAAAAGAGTTTTAATGCAATGTTCTTGGTAGGGCACACACCGAGGACTAGACCGAATATCTCAAATACTCATAAATAATGGGTGTTCCAAGAAGCCAGTTAATTAAGAGATATGCAAGGCACTAGGTCGGTGGTAAACAACAGTGAACAGCCACAGCCCGATCCACAAAGTTGTATTAAACTTTATTATAAGGAGAGGTGCACTCTAAATAATCAGAGGACGAATGTGCTGTAAAGAAAATTATCACAGAAAACATGATTAAAAAAACCCAGTCCCACCATCGAGAGATCCTCATAAGCAGACTAATGTGTACCGTTTCATGTGTCCAGTCCGTGGATGTCCCGGCTCCTATGTTAGTATGACCCCCATGAAACTGGCAAAAAGGATCCCCTGTCATACCCAAGCAGCCCTAAAACACCATTTAAGAGAGGTGCACTCACTAGCATCGCAAGATACATGATAGTGGGGAACACAGAAGCAATTGGAAAGGCCCCTGATCCGAGGTACCTACAGCTACCAGAGGCATTATTATTATTATTATTATTATTATTATTATTATTATTATTATTATTATTATTATTATTATTATTATTCAAAAAGTAGTAACTAAAATTTTTAAAAATATTAACAGAAAATTAATAAAAATTAAAAACTTTCAAGGAATGAACAAATAACTATTGTTTTAAGTTAATGGAGTGACAAAGAAAAGAGAATGGTAGAAATTATTTTCTAATATATATACTGTATATATACACATATATATATACACACATATAATATATGAGGGGCGCGGCGTAACAAGGTGGCAAGCGCCACCGCGGCCGAACTGGTTTTTTTATTGTGAGCGAGCAGCTAAAGTACAGCACTATCCTGTACACACACTTTTGTCCCCTTATGTTACTGGCAAAAGGTTCGAAAATCCATGCAAAACAAAGGGAAATTTCGCCCTTAGCGAGTTCTCACTGCTACATCATAAGACTCGTCATAAAAAGGAGGCAAGCGGCAACCAGTGGAGGTGCGTGGGTGGATGTTTTTGTTTTATAATATTTTCATGGAAATTTTACTCAGATATGTTATAATAATAATTTTAGAGCATTATTAGGATAAATATTTTAGGTTGTTTTCACAAAAACATGCTTTAATTGCCGTATGAAAACATTTTCATTGTGTTCATTAACACTTTACAATCTTACATTACCTCACTTTTTGTGGTTGTGGCCGCTAAATGACAAAACATACTATAATGATTTTTGCATATGTAATAGGCGAATAAATTTCCTTTAAAATGAGGTATGATTCATAGAAATCGTTTGGCTGGTTTTTCTTTTATAAGCGTTTTCATAGTTGGCAAACTTTAAATGCGTTTTTATCACTTTTTAAAAAACGGCGCTTGGCACCTTATTACACTGCGCCACTCATATATATATATATATATATATATATATATATATATATATATATATATATATATATATTATAAGAGGTGTTGGGATTTGTAGGTGTATAAACAAGTTGTCTGTGAGGTCAACATGTGTATAGAACTCTTATATAGGGCGTTTGCTACTATCCTCGGCTTCAGACATCTGCGTGGGTCTAGGCCGACGCAGATGTCTGACGCCGAGGATAGTAGCAAAACGCCCTATATAAGAGTTCTATACACATGTTGACCTCACAGACAACCTGTTTTTACACCTACAAATCCCAACACCTCTTATAATATACCTTATTAGTCATATTTGATAAAGAATGAAAAAATTTAGGCATAATACTTATATAGCAAAATAAAATAAAATAAAATAAAAGATTTCAAACTAACGTAAATGAACATTTCATAATATGTTCATAGTCAGAACTGGAAGTGTTATATGTAGCATTATCATTTTTATAATTTTTCGGCGTTTTATGCAATGAGAATTATGACAAAACTCCAATAAAAAAAATGATAGGGGAGAGAGGGAAAGTGTGCATGTGTACTAGCATGGTCTGACGGTTATAATTCAATTAAAATTTTTCTTTTCCCCAGTGGACGGATAGCGGATAGGCAAATATGAGGGTACGACTGTACATACCTACACATAACCTCATATGACTGTTGTACATATACATACATAAACATACACACACACACACACACACACACACACACACACACATATATATATATATATATATATATATATATATATATATATATATATATATATATATGTGTGTGTGTGTGTGTGTGTGTGTGTGTGTGTGTGTGTGTGTGTGTGTGTCTACGTGTTTTGTATTGTAATGTATGTATGTACAGTCGTACCCTCGTATCTGCCGATCCGGTATCCACTGATCTACTTACCGACGGGTGGTCACAGGGGAAAAGAAAATTTTTAAATGAATTATGAACATGATCAAAACAAAGTGTCAGACAATGCTAGTATTCACCTGTTTAGTTGTTCACGTTTGTGAGTGACTCAGTAGGTAGGCTACTTTAAAGGTATTCTTTACATTCGTTTGCAGTTGATTGAAAAACCGATATATTTTCTAAAGAGTAACTTTTCTGAATAAGTAGCCTACTTTGAAAATATGAAAGAGGTATACCGGTTTAAATTTAGATCAAAGCATTAAAATCAAAGTTATTTATTCTGACATTCCGTTCATCAAAACGTGAGTGCATACGTGACACACACACACACACACACACACACACACACACACACACATATATATATATATATATATATATATATATATATATATATATATATATATATATACTCTAATAAATTGGATGACAGCAAAAAACAAAATAACACGTCAATCATCTTTGATCTAGGCTATATCTAAACTTGTAGGCTATACCTCTCATTTTCAGTTATTCTTTCATCATCGGATTTTATTCATAAAATTTACTTCTTAGAAATATATATCTGTTTTTCCCATAAACTGCAAGCCTCCTTTGACGATATTTCTGCAAAAGAACACTGATGAAACTGGTGAACAATTAAATATGTGAATCTATCTATCTATATTGGCAAAAGAATAAATGAATCATGCAATTAAAGCTATAAATCCAAGCATTTGGTCACTTTGTCATTCTGCGCTCATACTGGCATAAGGCTGAAGGCAGGCTTCATCTAAACTCAGTAACCCAGGAGCCTACTAGAGGTAGCCTAGTTGCTGCTTTGGATAGAAAAAATTCCATTTTGGTTACCTGTCATTCTCTCTCCATGTCTCCATTTTACTGTCTCCTTCTTTTGTTTTTGTATACGAATATAAAAGTAGCAACTATTCTTATTATTTTCTTTGAAAATTGTTAGTATGGTTAACGACAATTATCACGTTATGTTAACCATAAACTGTGATAATTGTTGTATCATATTTACGTTACCTAAGAAAACGTTTTCTATTACAGTACCGATAAAGAAAACAAGTTTCAATGTCCTTGTCAAGGTAGACATTACGAAAGTTTCTTGTGTTAAAGAGAAAATTATAAATTAACTAAACCACTGAATAAATATTAGAAATCGATTAAAAATGTACACATACATCAAAAGGTTATGCTTTAGCTCAAGTGTAAGCAAATTAATAATGAAACAGACGGGTCTTCATTTAGGATATTCTTAATGATACATGAAAATTTGAAAAACTCGGCTCCCCTGACCTGTATAATATCACTAAATCTGAGGACAAAATTAACCGATTCCTCAGAACATTGAAACAAAACAATATTATAGACGAACGTATGTACCATCGTTTGTTTGTTACAGGTTCTTCATACGGTATTATGTATGGGTTGCCCAAAGTACACAAGACCGATGTCCCAATGCGTAGGCTACCATTCTCTCCTCTATTAATACAGCCGAATTCCTTACACCTTAACGTGTTCAACCTACTTCAAGGAGGATATTATCAACAGGACTCCGACTTACTCATGGTTAGCCTGGACGTCGAATCCCTGTTCACCAATGTCCCTGGGGGGAAACAATTCAGATTGTTTTAAATAAGCTTTTCCCTGATGACGATGTCATATTCCATAATTTCAACAAGAGTCTTTTTAAACAGTTTTTAGAGTTGGCCGTGCTGGACACAGCCTTTATTTTTAACGGCATTTGTATAAACAGCTGGAAGGGATGGCAATGGGAAGTCCTTTAGGACCTACGTTCGCCAACATTTTTATGAACTCTGGAAGAGCGCATAATGGACGTCTGGCCCTTGTCTTGCCTCTTTTTATTTTATAAACGTTATGTTGATGACACGTTTGTCTTATTTAAACGAGATTTTGATGCAGACTCTTTCTTGGACTTCTTTAATACCCAACACCCTAACATAAAATTTACGCTAGAAAAAGAATCTAACCGCAAGCTCCTATTTTTGGACGTTCTTGTTTCCAGGAGCTGGGTAGGATTCTACACTGGCATACATCGTAAAGGTACTTTTACGGGTCTGGTTATGAATTTTTATAGCTCTTGTTATTTCAAATTTAAATCAAATGCTGTTTCTACCCTCCTCCACAGGGCTTTTACTCTGTCATCTAACTGGCTCACTTTTCATGACAAGATAACAATTCTTACTAATTATTTCAGGAAAACAACTGTTTTCCATCTAAACTATTTTTTAAACAATTAAATATTAAATAGTATGTAGAATAAAAAGATGACGCCACCTACTCTATATTACACTGTCCCTAAGATGAATTTGTACGCAGCGTTCCCCTATGTACAAGATGATTCTTTCAGAAAGAAATTTCTAAACAACATTCAAAAGGAATTACCGGCCCTTAACCTCAAATTCATTCCGAAGAGTCCCCGAACAGCTGGCTCTCTCTTCAAGTTTAAAGAAAAGCTCAGTCCTTTATTTACATCCAACGTTACAATATATATATATAAGTACAAATGCCCCAGATGTAGTCAGGGGATCTATGTCGGATGTAGCCTACTAAGAACCTGTTGCTAGTTCGCATTGATGCTCATAGAGGAGTCAGCTTCAGAAACGGGAGCAGATTATCCAGCCCTGAACAGTCTAAGGAATCATTCGGAGATATGTAAAACTTTTATAGAAAATAAAGACTTTTCAATAATAGGACAGGTAAAAAAAGAAAATGATTTAACAATACTTGAATCTATTATTATCAAATTGACTGTACCACCGTTAAACTGCCAAACATCGTCCACACAATTGTTTATTGCCTGATGGTCTTGTTGAGCAGTTTCTTCTGTCTGTAACTGTATTTAGTTTTTTTTTTCTCTCTCTCTCTTTTGTAATACTCAATGCGAGTACAGTAGTTGGTTTTTAGTTTCTTTCTGGTAGGTCGTCACCAACCTTTTGCTTGTTCTTTGAGTAAAGGTTTTAGTCATTTTATTCTGAATGTTTTATTGTAATTCTAATTTGCAATTCTGATTTGATTAGTTTACTGATTACCATATTCGTTGTTTGCAGACTAGCAAATGCAACTATGAGGAGTTGTGTAACGTCGGCAAATTATAATGAAAATGCATAAGGATAGTGCTTATCCCTGACCCGCCTTGGATTGTTCTTCGAGCTGTTACTCCGGAAGTTGGATGTGTGTGTGTGTATATATATATATATATATATATATATATATATATATATATATATATATATATATATATATATATATATATATATATATTATATTATATTATGTGTGTGTGTATATATAAGCGAATCCCAGGAAAATGGCAGGCAGAAGTACTGAACTTCTGCCTGTCATTTCCCTATGGGATTCGCTTATACACTGAAGTCACGTGTATCTACAGTACTGTGATTTTTTAACCATATATGTGTGTATATATATATATATATATATATATATATATATATATATATATATATATGTGTGTGTGTGTATATACAGTATATATGCATATATGAAGATAAAAAGGTCCGTAAAACACTATTTGAACGTTTCAACCACATATTTCGAGCACTTCCTTTGTAAGGACGGGAGATTGAGTGACATACTGGCCGGGTGTTTACTGGTTTATTGGTAGTTCCTTACTGACTCTAAATGTACAGTTGTTGTTTCAGATTTAGCTAGCCTTGTGCCAGCACGGGCTCTTGCTCTGCGGAGATGTTATTGACGTGTGCGAGCGGTAAAGTAGCAACTACACACAGACAAGTGAAAACGAGGTAAAAGATTCAGACATCTGTGTTTGTCGGCAGACAAACAGATGGCGATATTGATAGACATAATAAACGTACAGTGTTAAAACTTACATCAATGGAAAGGCCAGGAAATTCTACATATGGCCAATTGCATGAGATTCGAGACAGATTAATGAAAACAATGCAGTAGCATAATATATGTGAAATGGCGAGACGTTTGGCGTCTTCACAAACAGAAACATACACACAGTTTGATATAGAAGATTCGTTGGAACATTATGAGTACATGATTAGAATGCTTGCATGGCAATGCAAGTAGTGGTGATTGTACATACATCAAGACAACAATGGTTAGGGAGAAACAGACGGAAACATTGTATGATTGAAGTCGCGTTCCGTCAGAGAAAGAAAATGAGTTTCTCTTGTTTTGTCTTGTCCACTCCGATGGATGACGATTGACGAACACACACGTGTGTTTGGAAGAGACGCCGTCGGGCTCTTACACCTTCTGTGCCCCTGTTCACTGGTAAAACATTTTACCAGTGAACAGGGGCACAGAAGGAAGTGCTCGAAATATATGGTTGCAACGTTCAAATAGTGTTTTATGGACCTTTTTATCTTCATATTAAACTGTGGTGTTACAGTAAAAGACATTCATATGTATATACTGTATGTATATATATAAAAATGTATATATATGTATATATATATATGTATACATGTACATAAATATACATGTAGATATACAGTACATAGATATATATATATATATATATATATATATATATATATATATATGTGTGTGTGTGTATATATATATTTACTTATGCATATGTATATATGTGTATATACAGTATATGTAATGTATATTTATGTATATGTGTGTATATATATATTTACTTATTATGCATATGTATTTACTTATGCATATGTATATATGTGTATATATATGTAATGTATATTTATGTATATGTATATATATATTTATGTATATATGTATATATGTATATATATGTGTATATATATATATATATATATATATATATAATTTATATTATATAAGAAGATATATATATATATATATATATATATATATATATATATATATATATATATATATGGATAAAGTATAGTATATATAATATATATATGTATATTTATATGTATATATGTATATATACAGTATATATATGTGTACTGTATATATATATATATATATATATATATATATATATATATATGTATTTTTACGAATTTCCCTGGGTTTATGGTATTTTTACTGGCCGGCAACGGAAACTTTATTTAATTGGCCTTGGAGTTCTGACTTGTGTAAAGGGAAATCGTAAAAAACAAAGACCAAGGGATGATTTTAGGACTTTTTCAGATCCGTGGAATATTTTGAAAAAGTTACTAATGTTAATTATTTAATAGAGACATCTGAGAGAAGGAAACCGTTTCAGCTTTGCCATGTAATTATGATGAAGGCATATAGGGAATGGGAGAAAGTTATTCCCATGGCAACAGTTGGGGGTGCCGTAAGTTTTGGTAATGATAATTTTCTTTTTCAGACGGTAAAAATTTTGATGATACTTGTTGTGGTGGCATTGAATGGCTTTCTGATAAGAGTTTTTACAAAATTTTTCTAATATGGCTTCTCATTTAAGTAGTAATTGAACAAAATCTTTTAACAAATTTATATTTAGTTATAAGGAATGGTTTCAAGTGTTCCGGGACAGACTTCTGTCCTTGAACATGATGTTGATGCGGGTAATGCAACACCTGTAAAGCAATCTCCTTACAGATTGAATCCTTTTGAAAATGAGGTTGTAGCTAAAGAGGTAGATTATATGTTGATGTAGAGTCTGATTGAAACCAGCAACAGTCCGTGGTCATCGCCAGTTGTGCTGGTAAAGAAACCCAACAGGGACTTCAGGTTGTGTTTCGACTATTGTAAGGTGAACGAAGTCACTAAACCTGACTATTATCCATTAACCACGGATTGAGGATTGTACATGTAGGATGGGTAAGTCAAAATATATCAGCAAATTCAACTTCTTAAAAGTTTATTGGTAAGTTCCTGTCTAAGCGGGCGAGGGCCTTGTCAGCCTTTGTAAATCAGCAAGGCTTATTTCAATGTAAGGTCATGGCGTTCGGTATGAAGAGTGCTGCTGCAACTTTTCAAAGGTTGATGAATACTTCAGTACATAATTTGGAAGGATGTGTCGTCTATATTGTTAACATAGTAATTTATAGTGATGACTGGGACACCCATTTAAAGCGTATTAAAGCATTATTTGATGTTCCGAAAAAAACTGGGTTGGTAATTAATTTTGAAAAAGAGTGAGTTTGCCAAAGGTTGGCTGTGGTAAGGTGGCTCCTAAACAGGCAAATATTGAGTCCATTAAGAATTCAGAAATTCCTTAGTGTTGCAGGGATGTTAAAAATTGCTTGGGTTGGTGGGATATTACCGTAGGTTTGTTAAACATTTTTCTGTCATTGCTGAACCTCTAACTAATTTGTTGCGCAAGAATTTACCGTTTAATTGGACCAATCAACGCAAAGCGCCACTGAACAATTAAAACAGGTATTGGAAAATTTCCCTATTTTGAAAGCCCTTGATTTTGATATTCCATTCTCACTTGCCATTGGTGCAAGTGATGTAAGTGTTGGAGCAGTGTTGTTGCAGAAGGACGAACAGGGAGTTTCTCATCCTGTCGCGTTCTTCTCCAACAAAATTATCTCCAGCTCATCGAAGGTATCCAGCGGTGGAGAAAGAGATATTAGCTTTAATTATGGCTGTTAACCATTTTCAAGTTTCTCTTTTTTTCCACAGGATCTTCTATTAAAATACATACCGACCACAATCCGTTGACCCTTTTTAATAGGTATAGAAGTACAAATCAACGATTAATGCGTTGGAGTCTCCTGTTACAGGACTGGAATCTGGAATTTGCCCACATTTCAGGTGAAAACAGTAATGTTGCTGATGCTTTATTATGCATTGTTGAAAAGGAATAAGTAGGTCGGGAATGGTTACAGGGGTCCATGAAAGTGATCAGGTAATCTCAGTATCGTTCCATTACGGTATGTGCGCTGACGGAGTAAGTTTGTGTAAGCGATATATAAGTGAGGTGATGGTATTTAGTGTGTAATAACCATATTGGAAATCTTTGTCCTTTTGTCTGTGGTGATATGACGATGTAACAGTTTTAAGTCTTAGGTTAAGGTTTACTTAAGATGAAGGATACTTGTAAGCTGAAGCGGTTGTACAATATTTATTGATGGGGTTTGTTGAGGTGGTTTAGTTTTAAGGCTTATAACTATGCTTCACTGTTTTAGCGTGTTTGTCTTGCGCAGGGGAGGCCCGTGCTGGTCTTCTCTGTGTTGTTGTATGTATTTTTAAAGGACGCTCCATAATAGTGAGTGCAGTGAATCACTGGTATAAAGAAGTGTTGTTTGTGGAAAAAGTGATACAGCCTAAATTTGGAAACCCGCTTGGTGATATTGAATGAGTAAGTGTGAAGCTCAATTGTTTAGTCTGGGTTTGCTCGAGTATTGTGTGCATTTAGTTGTGGAAGTGGTTTGTGGGTTTTGGGTTGAAAACCTATGGTAATATTAATTTGAGGTATTGCTACAGGGGGTGTTACTTTTGGTCTGCCAACCTTGATACTTACCACGCCACTTCTGAGCGTCCAGGGGTATTGGTTATTATTCCATTTATGTATCATTTTGAAAACAAGCTTTGTTGATAGGCAACATGTTTTGTAGCATTATTGATAGGCTTAAGATCGCGTATTGTATGTTAATATATGCATAATAGTATTATGCTATTTTGTTATCATTGTGTGTTAATTTTTGCACCAGAGTATTGTGCTATTTAATGTTAATTTTTATCATTTTATGGTGCTTTATCAAAATTTTTTTTATTGAAATCTGGTTAACGTGAAACTTGACAAAAATTTATTGTGGTAAATTTTTTTTCTGTTGGGTGGGGTGGTGTCAGTATGCTGTCCTTCTTCCTTTCGTTTTTGGTACATTAATATAATATTTTCTCATTTTAGTTATTACGATCTCACTACCTCGAGATCAACAGGTTCTTAACAAAACAAGCAACTGGGCTGTAATGACTGACGAGAGGTGACAAACGAAGGAGGGATGAGCAGAACAAAACCAAAAAGTGACCTTAATAATTTATTTACAAAAAATATACATATAAGTGAGTCAGGTTCAAAATTATCAAAATGTATGAGTCAGTCCAAAAATGAAATCAATTAACATAAACATGAGCTAAACCAATAATTACCGGAGCAGCACAAAAAATAATTAAATAATTATGTCAGTATGTGTTAAATTTAACGTAAATTAATTTGTTTTGAATAAGTCACTTTGGCAGTAATTATTTTTTTGGAACGTAATGGCCCTGTTTCCTCCTCCCCGACATTTCTGACTTGTTGTATAGTTTTAATTACAATGAGCTTGTTTTATTTTCACGTGTGGTGTTGGCTTCTCATCCGGAGCTGTATTTGGCACTGTCTCGCCAGGACTGTGTCAGTCGTTTCTGGACCATTAACATTGTGAGGGCTTGACTTATTTTGGGATTAACACTGGATTACGAGATCTGCCTTTCTTCAGTTGCTGCTGCTGACCTTCTTTGAGAGATTGATTATTCTACAGTCTGCGCCCTTGGTTCAGTTATTTTGCCAAGGGGACCTCTCTGCCAACTGGTAAGGTGTGATTACCTGTCGGACAACCGTGTCCATTGATTGTCTTGCGACATTAAAGTGATTCATTCTTCAGTCTGCGCCCTTGGCCCAGTTATTTTGCCAAGGGGACCTCTCTTACGTTTGGTAAGGTCTTAAGAATGTATATTATTCCCCTTGACCCGTGATTTGAAGGCTGTGTTAGCTACTACCACCGTTTAGAGCTCACTTAAGGGAAGCAATTTATTTTTCGTTAGTGATAAATATTTAGTGTGTAATAAGTTAGGTTATTCTGACTTTTCGACATTCTATTACTTTCAGGGCCCTCTCTTTAAAGTGTAATTGCATAGTCTGTCTTAATTTGGTGTAAGTGTGTTTGTTATTCGATGTTTTCAGTGTGTGGTTGATTTTTGTGTTTATTTAATGTATTTTGTAAGAGGCTCAGTGGTCATTTCTTTCTAAAAGTTTGTCTTAAATATTAAGGTTTTATTTTCAGTTTTTTTTTATCCTCCTTGATTCCATCTCTGTACACTCTGTTGCGGCCATTCCACCTATTGTGGACTTGGTTGTTAGTGACTTTATTTGTATTTTAAGAGACTTGTGTATGTTTTATGGGCGTGGGCCCATAACAATTATTAAAAGCATCAGTACAAAAATGAAATTAATTAAACATGAACCAAATCAATAATTACTGGAGCAGCACAAAAAATTATTTAAATCCATAAACAAATAACTTGGCCAACACAGTAAATACATTTAACAGAGTCAGTTAAAAATAATGCAAAACATAAGTAAGGCAATTGACCTCAATAATAAGAAATAACCATAAGGTTAATCACACAATAACCACAAATGTTGTTAAATATCATAACCATAACAGGGTTGAACAAATACAATAATCACAACAGGAGTGAGGTCATGTACAGAAGAATGTTGAGTTGTTGAAACAGACGAAGGGATCCTCAACATCTTGCAGACCGACTCACTACGGACGGACAACGACAGAGCCGATACGGCAACCGTCTAGCCCTCAGGTACAGTCTTCCAACACCGGACGCCCACGACAGAGTTGAAACAACAACCATCACGTCCATCAAACAAGGTGCCACCTCAAAGTCTGTTTGCTGCTGAAGGATGTGAACCCAGAAAAAGTCGTCTATCCAAAATGGACTCACAGGTAAATAATACCTGCTGCTGCTCTGCTGCCAAGATACTGAGTCTGACTCGTTGTTGCTACGAACTTGACTGACGCTGTCAAGCACATCATGACAGACGTCAACTCACCAGCACGAAAAAAAACACACACACACACAAATAAAGGAGGCAACAACCCACCAAGGAAGCAATCGGCAAACGATTGTTCCTCACATTAGTATTAAGCCAACTGGGCAGAGTTTCTTAAGGACTTTGTTTATCCTCCTCACCAGCCCTTTGATTTTTCTCAGGCAATTACAGTTTTGTTATTCTTTTCGAGCGATGTCACCTTAGCTTCTGCTTCTCGAGAGGTTACGTCTTGTCCCGACGAGACAGGTGCGAGAAGCTGCTTCTAAGCCGTACTGAGAGGTTGTGGGATTGCCTGTTGAAGACATTTATTTAAAGGACACATATATGCATTTCATAGCTTCAATGCTTTAAGATGTTATCGTGGAAGGTTAGGAGTGAGAGCGAACTAGGTCGAGAGATTTGATGCAAGATTGCTGAAACGGTGCATATTTTGATTCCTTCAGCTCTTTGCGCAAGAAGCTCAGTAATATTGGAGATCAGAGAAGAAGTAGAAAAAGAAGTTCAGAGGTGGGAGTCGGAAGGCATTATTAGGCCGTCCAATTCTCTGTATAATTTTCCTTTATTAGCGGTTCCGAAGAAAGACGGTAGCATCAGAGTTTGTGTAGATTTTCGTAAATTGAATGAAAAAACATGCCCAGATAGATATCCTGTAGCTTGTTTGCCTGATTTGTTTGTTGAGATCGGTGGCAAGAATATATATTCATCTATAGATCTTATGCAAGGGTTTCTACAGGTTCCGCTTTGTGAGAGTAGCCGTAAATATACAGCATTTTCGGTACCAAAGGGACATTACGAGTTTAATAGGATGCCTTCCGGATTACAAGGGTCCCCAATAACATTTACTAGACTGGTTAACACAGTACTTCATGGCTTGTTAGGAAAGTCGGTGTTTGTGTACATGGATGACATTCTCATATGCACAGATACAATTGAAGAACATCTAAAGGTGTTAAAAGAAGTCCTCAAGCGATTACGGTTCGCTGGATTAAAGGTCAAATTGGCCAAATGTGAGTTTCTGAAGAGAAAAATTGTCTATTTAGGACATGTTATCTCTAAAGAGGGAGTCAGAGTGAATGATGAGAAAGTTAAAGCCATTGTGAATTTTCCAGTTCCCAAAACCAGGAAACATTCGTTCGTTCCTAGGTATGTCGGGTTTCTTTCGCCATTTTGTGCGGAATTTTTCTACAATAGCGTCTCCATTGACAGATTTGTTACAAGAAGACGTTAAGTTTGTTTGGGGTGACAGTCAGCAATTAGCTTTTGAGAAGCTTAAGAACGCTTTGGTGAACCCACCAGTTTTGAAGTTTCCAGATTTTAGTCAACCATTCACCTTGGTGACTGACGCGAGTCAGGAAGGTATAGGTGCGTGTTTGATGCAGAAATTTGAGGGGAAATTACACCCAATTGCTTTTTATAGCAGAAAGTTCAAAACGCGTGGTAGTAACGAAAGGCTGATGTCAGTAGTGGACAAGGAGGCTTTCGCAGTCATCTCTAGCCTTGTTCATTTTAAGATGTTGTTGTTGGGAAATAAAGTTGAGATTTTTACAGATCATCAACCGTTGTTAGAGCTTTTTAATAAGCCAAATTTGTCACCCAAGAGAGCATGTTGGTTCCTGACATTGAGAGATTTTGATGCAAACCTCAAATACATTGAAGGTAAGCATAATGTAGTTGCAGATGCATTGAGCAGATATTTTCCAGTCGAGGATGAGGGAGTGCATTCCGAATCCTGTGCAGAAGAAGAGAGTAAATATTTGGTGTCTAATGTCTCTGATACTAGTAGTTCTGTGATATCGCATGTAGGAGACAAACACGTTCCTATAGTGCATGCTTCGGAGAGTAAGAGTGCGTCGGCAGTCTCAGAAGAGATTGTTGTTCGTGATAGTGAGGGTAATGCCGTGTGTTATATTACAGGTGAAAATGTCACTTGGGACATAGGCTTGCTCGAACAAAAGCAAGATGTGTTAGCATATTATGATTTATATTGTTCGTGTTGTGTTAGTGGCATTGCAATCGTCGCTTATGTCGATTTGTCTTTTGCATTTAGTTTTCTCTTTGGCCAGTCATGGCGCCACCTGCATGTAAACAAACCGTGTTTTCGCTGTTCCCGCTTCTTTTCAGTCTAAATAAAAATCTACCGACGATAACACAAGTGTCTCAATCAGCCCCTTCCTGGAACTCTGTTAATAAGTGAAACTAATCCTAGAGGATCTAGAAATTAGTAAGGTCAACAGGTTATGGGCCCAGAACACATTGGGATTGATTGAAAAGTGTGATATCGTCTAGATATAAGAAAGTGCTAGCCTAAGCTTCCCTTGGAGACTGTTCCATCAACAAGTAAGAAGATGGCCAATTATGAAGAAAGGGAAGAGACCTCCAAGAAGATTCTTCTACAGTGTGACGGGGCTAACTATTACCCGTGGTCGAAGAGGATCGAAGCAAGACTGATTGACAAGAACTGTTGGAATGCCATTGACCCTGGGTTTGGGTATCACATTCACGATAATGAGAATGAAGAAGAGGCCTTGGCAGAGCTCAACCAAGAACAAGCCAGAGTCAATCGCCGAGCTCGGGGAGTCATTATCGAGGCGCTGCACAGCTCCACTCTCTACGATGTTGGTGAGTTTAAATTTGCAAAGAAAGTGTGGGACACACTCAAGGAAATGTATGGTGAATTTGGGATTATTCACACCATGTTGTTTTTCAAGGAAATGGCTAGGTTGGATAAAGTGCCATCAATGCCAATGGCAGATTACATTTCCAAGATGCATGAGTTGATTCAGAAGGTGAGAATGGGCGGCATTCCAATAAGTGACACTTGCTTTGCTGCTTTCTTGCTACTTGGGCTACCACTCAAGGAGTATGATGCTTTTGTAAGATCCTTCGAGAGTGATCTGGATAAGCTCACATCAAGAAATGTGAAGAGCAAACTTGTGATGGAAGAAAGGCGACCATCATTGCACAACAGAGTGACATCAAGAAAAGAAGAAGCTGTGGCATTGAAAGCAATGGCTAAACAGCATTCTAAGCAGAAGCAGAATCAGCAGCCTCAGAAGCAGGACACCTCTGGTGACAGTAAAATGAAGTGTTACACCTGTAAGGGGCCTGGACACAAGGCGAGGGAATGCCCAATCTGGAAGAAGTTCAAGGAGGAACGCACGAAGAAAGGGGATGCCAAGGCCTCTGTAGCTGAATTTGAAGAAATAGAAGCAGTACTTCTATGTGGCGAAGTGGATGCACATGCCTACATGTCAAAATCATCGGTGGGAAAGTGGTTTCTGGACTCAGGTGCATCAGATCATATGTGCTGTGACATTTAGAAGTTCAAGAACATCGACCTGCAACGCAAGGGATCTGTGAAAATAGGTGATGGACATAGACTTTCAGTGGAAGGGATTGGGGTAATCGTGATTCAAGCCAAATGCAAGATTGTGCTTCAGGAAGTGATGTATGTCCCTAACCTATACTGCAGTCTGGTGTCTGTACAACAGATCACTGCCAAGGGTGCTTCTGTATTATTTGTGGGCGACCTAGCAAAGGCATCTAAGGGTGGCATTGAACTTTTCGTTGCTAGGAAAGAGGGGAAGATGTACATTATGAATCTGGATTGGCCTAGTAAAGATAATGAGGGAGCTACTGTGGCATTGCCTGCTCAGGTATCGATGCAGACCTGGCATCAAAGAATGGGTCATCTCAACTATGACGCCTTGAAGAAAATTCCAGTTCTGGCTAACTTAAAGAAAGAAGAATGTGGAAAATGTGAAGCATGCATTGAGGGAAGATGACAAGGCTGCCTTTTCCTGCAAGTACATCAAGAGCATCTAAACCTTTGGTGTTAGTGCACACCGATGTTATGGGACCTTTAATACCCCTTCATTTGGTGGGTCCATTTATGCTATTGTGTTCACGGATGATTACTCCAGGTATCTGACTGTAATGCCAATGAAGTCTAAGGATGAAGCATTATCTAGACTCATTCAGTACAAGACCAGGATGGAGAATCTCACGGACCACACCCTAAAGAAAATTAGATCTGACTTCGGAGGAGAATACTCTGGCAAAGAGCAGTTGGACAACTATCTGGCTGCAAACGGAATAGTGCATGAGAGGAGTGTGCCTTACTGTAAACAGCAGAACGGGGAGAGCGGAACGACAAAATCGGGTACTTATGGAAATGGTGAGGACCATGTTATCTGAAGCTGGAGCTGACAAGAGACTGTGGGCTGAAGCTGTGTCAACTGCTGCCTACAACCGGAACAGGGGACCGAGCAGTGCCATCGATTATAAGATACCTCTGGAACTGGCAACAGGAAAGGAACTCACAAGCAGTGATTATGAATGCATGAGACCCTTCGGATGCAGAGCTCAGGCCATGAGAGAAGTCAGAAGCAAGCTTGATGGCAAGACTGTTGAGTGTGTCATGCTCGGTTATCAGGAGGATACAAAGGATGGATACAGGCTTTGGAACACAGAAACAGGAAGGGTAATAATCAGAAGGGACGTTGTATTCCATGAAGAGGTTTTCCCATGGAAGAAGAAAGAAGATTCCAGTGATCAGGGGAAGCAGAAGATGGACAATCTACAACTCTCGAGTGAGTCAGACTCCGAGGAGGAAACAGAGGAAAAACAGGAGCAGAGGGGAGACGGGCTGGACAAGGAAGGCAGTGAAGATGACGGGCATGGAGACGTAAACAATGAACAGATTCCTGCCTTTGAAGAAATTCCAGTACTGCCTGAAGATGAAGAAGAAGAAGTCCCAGTCCTGCGGCGGTCCGCGAGAGTGCCTAAACCAAAGAAATGTCAGTGCCAAGAATGTCAAGACGACCCTGAGTGTTTAGTGGTCAAGCCAGATGAAGAGACCACTATCACTGAACCAAAGAGTGCCAAAGAGGCCCTAGCTAGTCCCCAAGCAGAAAGATGGAAATATGCTATGGGAGAAGAGATTAAGAAACTGACTGAGATGAATACATGGGAGATTGTACCAAGGCCACCAACCAGAGTCATTGGGTCAACATGGAAGTTCAAACTGAAGACTGATGCTAGTGGCAGACCTACAAAGTACAAAGCCAGGTTGGTTGCACAGGATTTGCCCAGAGATATGGCTTTGACTACATGGAAACCTACTCGCCTGTAATCAAAAGAAAAACCATCCGGTTGATGCTCGCTGTGGGAGTGGAGAAGGAACTGATGTGTGAGCATGTCGACGTAATATCTGCCTACATCAATAGTGATATCAAGGAAGAAGTATACTTGGAGCAACCCGAGGGTTTTGATGTTGACAAGAGTAGGATGGTGTGCAAGCTGAGGAAGTGCCTTTACGGATTGAAACAATCAGGACAAGAATGGTACCATAAGATCAAGAAAATCTTTATAGACATGAAGTTCAACCCCTCAGTTGGTGACCCTTGCCTATTCTATCATCAAGAAAGGAAATTGTATGTTGGACTATATGTGGATGACATTGCTGTGTGGGGAAAGAAAGAAGATATTGATTGGTTTAAGAAAGAGTTGAGCCAACAAGTTGAAATACGAGAGCTGGGTGAAATATCTGATTTCTTATCACTGAGGATATTGCGAAAGGACGAGCATAGCATAAGCATCGACCAGTGTGCTTATATAGATCAGATATTGGAGCAGCACGGGTTATCTGAATGCAGAGGAAAACACAGTCCTCTGAGTGCAAATGTATTCTCTATCAACGATGAACCAGACGCAGATACCGATAGTCATGAATATAGAAGAGCCATAGGAATGTTGCTGTACGTTGCAAACGGGACAAGACCTGACTTGAGTTTCGCTGTCAGTTATCTCAGTCAATTCTCGGCCAACCCAAAGAGAAAGCAGATGGCTACAGTGAAATATCTGATAAAGTACCTAAAACACACCCGTGACTACTGCATAGTATTCAGGAAGAGTGGGAAGGAGGCATTGATTTTTTCTGATGCTGACTTTGCCAACAACAAGGTGGACAGAAAATCGTTCAGTGGACTGGTGGTGTGTGTTGCAGGAGGACCTGTGGAGTGGAGGTGCAAGAAGCAAACTGTGGTTGCCACATCCACACAACAGGCGGAGTACATTGCTATGGCTATCGCTACGCAAGAAGCACTATGGCTATGTGGTATTTTAAGGGAGATCGACGCAAGTGATCTTTGCATGGTGCCATGCATCCTTGCTGATAATACAGCAGCAATCAAACTTGCAGAGAAGGACATTGTCAACGATAATTCCAAGGGCGTGGATGTGAAGTATGTGAAGTATCACTTCATAAAGGATGTGGTGAAGAAGGGGTTGGTAAAGTTGCAATATGTGGCATCTCATGACAATCTAGCTGACCTTCTAACCAAGGGTTTGACTGGGAGGAAGACACAGGAGTTATGTGCAAGAATTGGACTTATCATTCCTTAATGACAGTCAGAACCATGCCAAAGTTTTAATTTGTCCTTTTGATAAATTTTTTTTGCAGCATAGTAATCCTTTGCCAAATGTGATCGTGACAGATGTAGTCACGTTTATCCTTTTGTATTCTTTGCAGCAACAGTGTCTATTCAGTTCTTATGTTACTTGCTGCTTGTTCATATTACTCAATTTTTTTGCCGCTGTGTTATTCTTTATCTGCAATTGTTTTGTTTTTGGCTCATGTGCTAATCATTGCATTTTTGCTGGTTTTGTGTCGTTGGCTATCCAATTTTTTTTGAAGTGTCAGTTCTTGTAAGGTTCACTGCATTGCAATAAAATCAAGGGGAAGTGTTAGCATATTATGATTTATATTGTTCGTGTTGTGTTAGTGGCATTGCAATCGTCGCTTATGTTGATTTGTCTTTTGCATTTAGTTTTCTCTTTGGCCAGTCATGGTGCCACCTGCATGTAAACAAACCGTGTGTTCGCTGTTCCCGCTTCTTTTCAGTCTAAATAAAAATCTACCGACGATAACACAAGTGTCTCAATCAGCCCCTTCCTGGAACTCTGTTAATAAGTGAAACTAATCCTAGAGGATCTAGAAATTAGTAAGGTCAACAAGATGAAGATAAATTGTTGTCAGATGCTAAGGCATTTCTTAGGGGAGTTTCACCAAAGAAAGGGTATAAGTTGCCTTTTTCTGGTCTAGAGTTGGAGAATAATTTATTGGTGAGGAAAGTTAAGTATAACTTGAAGTACTCAAGCATGGGTGAAATTACACAAATCATTGTGCCAGAGAGTCTAGTACCACAAGTTCTAGACATTGTACATTGTAAATTTGGTTCTCCTCATTTAGGTGTGGACAAGACGTATGAAAACGTCAGGTCAAAGTTCTTTTGGAAAAACATGTTTACTGCAGTAGAAGCCTTTGTGAAGAAGTGCGCTATTTGCAATGCAAATAAGCCAGCGACGACAGTGTCGTGTCATTTGGGTTCATATCCCATACCACATAGGCCATTTCAGAGAGTGCATATGGATATTCTGGGTAACTTCTCAGAGTCCGCTTATGGTTATAGACATTTATTAGTAGTTGTTGATGAGTTAACTCGTTTTGTTGAGATTTTCCCACTGAAGCACAAATCAGCTGAGGAAGTTGCTATAGCGTTCTTTAAGGGGATAGTTTGTAGATATGGTGTTCCTGAATGTCTGCTCACAGACAATAGTAGGGAATTTGTTAATAAGACTTTAGACGGTCTTGCTAATTTACTGGGAATAAAGAAAGTGTCTATAATCCCGTATAGACCAGAAGCGAATGGGTTATGTGAGAGGGCGAATCGGAAAATAACTGAAGCTTTGCGCATGACGGTGGGGGGTTCCGATACACATTGGGACAGATCTTTGGATGAAGTGCGATATAGTATCAATACTATGACGAATGACACAATTAAGTTGTCTCCAGCAGAAGCTTTGTATGGGTACAAGTTGAAAGGACCTTTTGATTTGTTGCCAGAGCGAGTTCAAGGTGATGTTACGGTCACTTCGTTGATAAATACAGCGAGAGAAAGATTTACACGTGTCGGTAAGGAACTCGAACTTAGTTCGCGTGCAATGGTAGAGATTATTCAGGGAAGTCACGGGTTGGTTTTTCTAGATATGACAGAAGAATTCCACATGATGCAAGTTCTAGGTACACAAACGAACATCAGAATTTTCACAAGATAAGTTTGAAGACGGACGTAGGATAATGAGCAATCAGGTCTTAGAGTCACTAGAACCTGAATGATTGTAATGGATTTTCTAATGGCATTGAAATTTCTATTTTCATTGATTCTGGTAGCTCAGTTAACTTAGTAAATGCTGACCTTTTTCACTCCCGAAGTTTCCAGAGTGCAAATTAGTCCCTACTAGTGAGACAGTGTGTGACGTTACAAGCGAGGAAACTGAATATTTTAGGTTCGTCATTTCTTACGCTTTGTATCGGTGGAAAGACGATAGTAGAATCATTTTTGGTCATAGAAGGATTAGCCTTAGGTGAAATGGTTTTGCTAGGACACCCTTCTTGCATGCGACATAACATCAACATCAACATTCTTACGGGAGTTCAGGGGATTACAATAGGTGAGCCAGGTTGTTTTGTTCCATATATACACAGGAAAAAAACTTGTGAGAAACCTAAGACGCAGTCTGAGACATGTGTAACACAGTCATTAGAGAGTGAAGATATTCCGCAAAAATCTTTCAAAGGATTCTTGTTGGAAGATATTGAATTGCAACCGCGAGTTCCTACATTGGTTAAAGTGTCAATGAAAGAGAAGAATTTACCTTCTCAAGTGTGCGTTGTTGAGGGAACCGAGAAATTCAAAGACGTTGTGAGTACGGTGTCAGTAAATGAAGTTTCAGTCGCAGGCGTGACTACAGTAGAATTAGTTAGCTATCAAGATTCAGTGAAAAAATATCACAAGGGTACTTATGTGATTGATTTTGAAGAGTTTAATGAAGAACATAAATTAGTGAGTTTTTGTGGAGACGGGAATATGTTTCCTAACGAGGAGCAACAGTTCCGAAGTCAGGTTTTGCATGAACATTTGGCTAAAGTTGATTATCCTGAATATTCAGATAAAGTAGAGAAAGTGTTGAAAGAATATCTAGATATAATTGCTTTGAAGGGAGATAAATTAGGAGTTACAGATGTTTTAGAACATTCAATCCGCCTAGAAAAATTTACCAATCCCATATATATTCCAGCATATCGAATTTGAGTATTTGGATTTTTTTTTTCAGTTTCTTTTTAAAAATGAAGGGAGCTGTATTGTGAGTAATTGTAGTTGTTAAGATCATGGGAGCGATTGCCATTACGTCAATTGCTATTTTGTTGAGAATTAGTCAGGTGTTGCGAAATATTTGCTAACCGGAGTAGAACTTTCATGTCTTTTACGAGATATGATACCTTTTAGTGTTTGGATAGGATTCTCGAGTATTTTTTTTCTGTTGGATAGAATTTTTTTATGAGTGAGTTCCGTAGAGTTATTGTGCTTAATAGTGAGTTGACTGTGGATATTCCGGATACACACTTGGAATTAGTTCACATTAAGAGTGTTTGACTTTTGCATTAGTAGTTTTATTTGGTTCAGTAACATGAAACCTTTTGTTATTAGACCTTTTCCAAGCGCTTTTGGAGACTCAGTAGTGATATGGGATGGAGTAGAGACTATGTTCATTTTGGGAGATCAATATCAAGGTTCGGGAGTTGATTATAAGACAAGTTGTACTTTAGTTAGAGAGAAGTATGTGTGTGACAGTAGTATTTTCCAGTTGCGAGTTGTATCTGTCGGTGGTTGTGAATTATCATTAGTTCATGGACAGACTCCGACAGAATGTGACTTTAGACAGTTCCTGCGAGATTACCACATTGTGTCCACCAGCACCCTTACTGCCATGTTTTGCAAGGAGTGTGCAGTTACAATGATGTGCCAGGGCAACAAGTCGACATCATTCGTTCTTCAAGGATCCAAGCTGTTTGATGCTGCATGCCGTGTGATGTCAACGAACTTCTTGGTTATCAGCCATGCTGTATTCAACAGTTTCGAGAAGATAATTATGCGTCATACGCATAACGAGCATTTGGTAGTGGCGGTACCTACAACCAAGGTGCCAATGACTGTTCCACCGTTGGAAGACATCGACGATCCCGTGATGTTCGAGTATCAGGAATATATTATGCCGACAATTTTAATCGTCTTAATAGCTATTTTACTGATAATTCTTGTTGTGGGGGTAGTAAAGCTTATTCGTGTTTGTAAGATTACATGTAAAGGCTCTAAGAACACAACCCCAGTGACTTTGGAAGTGCGTCATGAGAGCAGTCCTTAAAGCTGCAGTGCAGTAGACATTGCTAATTGAGCATAGCTCTATTTTGTTATGGTTTATACATATGTTTTTTTATTTTTAGTTCGCCATTAAGAGAGCGAGACGCTCTTATGGGGTGGCCGAGCTCTATTTAAAGGACACATATATGCATTTCATAGCTTCAATGCTTTAAGATGTTATCGTGGAAGGTTAGGAGTGAGAGCGAACTAGGTCGAGAGATTTGATGCAAGATTGCTGAAACGGTGCATATTTTGATTCCTTCAGCTCTTTGTGCGAGAAGCTCAGCAATATTGGAGATCAGGTGATCTCCGAAGCGCTATGTATATTCGTGAGTACATGCGTTACTTTGATCTAGATTATGCCAAAATCTGCCCTAAAAGTGAGTTTGATCGTTCATTAACGTGATAGAACTGCAGTTGTCCAGTCATAACTTTGAAGTGGTTCCAGGCTTTGAAAATCGGCAGATAAGGTAGAGTCTCAAATCTCTGTTTTTATGGGAGAAAATTGAACTTGTGATTTTTACCATGACTTTCTAATCATTATGAACTTATGAACTGGTGTGGGAAATTTAATATGGATATTCATACCTCTTTTATATTATTATTTTGGTTATGTTACGTTTGCCATATCTTGGCTATGCATTTTACACTTTCCATTATTGTGTTTTGTATTTCATGTATTTTTGGGAGTTTTCTATCATATTTAATTCTTTCGACAGATGTCTGTGGACTTGTGGAAATAGCTGGGTGGTTTGATAAAGAGGACACATGCAAGTCATTTGCAATGTCAGTCTCTTTATGTGGTAGACTTTTTTTTTTTTTTTTTGACATGACGTTTAGTGTTGATTTGGGAGTATGTGAGATTTTGTGTATTTCCAGGCTATTAGCCATAATGAGACTTCTTTAGTCAGAAGTGCTTCACAATTTTGAGTTTAGTTATCTGACTTGATAATTCATTTATTATGCATTTTAATCTTTGCTTTGTTTTATTCATTTCTTGTTGGGTTATTTGAATAATAAACCTATTTTTGTAGGAAAGATTGTGTTTCTTTAAATAGTCCATTTAATTACTTGTGAGAATGAGTGAGGTCAGAGAGAGAGAGAGAGAGAATCGGTAAACGGTGAGGGGGAGAGAGGCTGAGAGACAGAGGGGGAAAAAGTGCTGGTGAGATCAGGGTCGAACCTTTTTACGTCTTTTTCCTGAAGTTAGATCGCTAAGATCACGCTACATACACTTCCAAAAAAAAAATGTTGATCTGTTCCCTGTAACACATTACATACAGCAGCTATTGATTTTGGGATCACCTGCCCTGCTGGATTGCAGCAAACCCTGTGGTTCAAAGCTATTCTTCCAAATTACTGGGAAGATTTATGCCTTATCCATCTTCGCCTCTGGCTCAGTATTATTGCCAGAGGGTACTCTCTGTTATCCGGTAAGGTATAATATACCTGTTCAAGTCGTCGGCAAGACGAGAAAAGAGTGTTTGGCGCTGTTTTTGCCTGACGGCCCTAGTTTATCCAAACCTGCCCGGGATAGTTATGTGTGACGTCTTGAGACCTCAGCGTAATATCAAACCTTTATTTGTTTAGATGAGTTAGCCTGTAAATTATTTGGATATTCTATTTCTTTTCGATCCTCTCCTGCTTTCTGGACCACCTTTTGCAGTATAAGCGTGTTGCATTCTTTCCTTAATAGCATATGTATTTTTTTATTCATATGTAAGGGTGTTTGTGTTTTTTTTTAATTCATGCATGAAAGAGGTTCAGGTGTCACTTCTATCTGAGACTTTTGTATTAAATATTAAGTGGTTTTTTTGGTGTTTGTTTGTCCCTCTTGAATCACTTCGCACACTGTGGTAGTCGTACGGTTGATTCCACCCACTATGGACTTCATCGCTGGTTAGGTGATTACTGAAATTGAGTGAAACTGAAATTTACCTGTGTAGTGGAGGACTGTCCATTACAACACACACACACACATATATATATATATATATATATATATATATATATATATATATATATGTATATATATAAATCTTAGCTGAATGATGAATAATATTGCCAAGACCTGGAAGAACATTCTTTATTATTCGAGCTTTCGAGGTATAAAACCTCATCGTCGGGCTGAAAAACCGACAAGGATGAGAATCAATGAAATTACAATAAAATAAATTATATTAATTTTCAGCAAAAATACTAACCAAATATATTGTAAAGTCCCCGCTCAACGGGTTCTCTGCAATGCACATCCCGTTTTCTGTGGTGCCTTCACGCGCGACCTAGGGTCGGACGGACACAATATTATTATCATTATTATGATTTGTATATTTATCTGTTCATTTGACCTTGCACCACGTATATATGACAGAGTATTTTTATGTCTAACCAGTCATTGTTAATCAATATGTTTTCTATATGTACCTGTCCTGTTTTGTGTAGAGAAATAGTTTGACCTCAGGTCACCTGTAAATTTTTGTACCCGCGGTCTCTGCATTATACGCAGACGTCCGCACACTGCTTTATAAGCAGGTCGCTTCATCAATAACCTAGCAGTACTTGTCTTCCTGCTCATCATTTTGCACCTCTCTCACAGTGGTGACCCCTGGAGTGGTTCCTGGAGCCATTAACAGACCAAAACGGCAACTTAGTCTTGGCCCAATGAACCAACCCACGCCCCTAACGGGCTACTGACCCTCGTCGGTAAATCACCGGCATCATTAGCAGACCCACACGGCACGCTCCCAAGCGTGTATTGACACGAGTGTTCCCCCACACTCCAAGTGAGAGCGCAGAATGAGCATGGACACAGACATCCCCAACCACATACAAATTACCGCGAACTTCTCGGAGGCAGACGTCTCCCTCGCGCAACCCCCTCCCGCACGCTCCTCCACGCCGGAGCCTGCTTCCCATGCGATGCCCCTCCTGACGGACCAACCAAGGGCGGCCCTCAGCATAAAGCTGCCACCACTCACCCATCAGAACCCAGCATCCTGGCTGTACAGGGTCGAGGGGCAATTTATGGTGGCAGGCCTGACCAATGAGGTGTTGAAGGCGGACATCGCCATCAACGCCCTCCCGGAGGAGATATACAAGAAGGTCGCCCGTGGGTGATGACAACATCGAGCCCTGCCACCTTCCAGGATTTGAAGGCCACTCTTGTCGAGACCTGCTCCCTGCCGGTCTCCGGGAGAGCCGCCCACGCCCTAGACCTGGTGCCATTAACCCCCGGCAGGACACAAACCTCTTGGAAACATGACATGCCCTCCAGGACTTCCTCCTCTTCCCCGAGACTGACAGCAGCGGCAGGTGCAAAGAGATCAGCCTGTTGAGGGGGATCCTCCTGTGGCAGCTACTCCCAGAGGTCCGTGGGCAGATCACAGAACCATACACCCTGCTGGTCGAGGACCTGATCAGGATGGCACAGCAGCTGACAGACTCCATGAGGGCGGCGAAGTGGGCATCCACGCCCACACACCCCATCAACTGCCTCCAGCAGGAGGACCCCACCACAGAGGGCATCAACGTCGTCGACAGGAGGAGGCCATCCCACCAGCAGAAGAAGGAGAGGCCGGGGCTTTGCTATTAGGCCTACCATCAGAGGTTCGGGAAAGCTGCCCGAAATTGCGAAGCCCCCTGCCTTTTCTCCCCTCCAAAAAACAGGGAGGCAGTGGCCACCCTCACAGGCCGCCATGGCAGCAGCATCCGAAACACCCAGGGGGCCCCACACCAGTAGGTTTCTACGTCCGCAACACTATCTCCGGCAGGATGATGCTGATCGACACTGGGGCCATGCGGTCAGTGTTCCCGCCTTCCAGAGAGGACCGCAGACGTCTGCCGGACCCGGCTGCCTCCCGGACGGCTGCCAACGGGTCTCCCATCCTCTCCTACGGCACCAGGCTCCTGTCGTTCTCCATCCTCGTCCGGAGGTACAGTTGGAACTTCATCATCGCAGACTTCCTCGTCCACTTCGGACTGGCAGTCGACATCGGCTGCAAGCGCCTGCTGGACACCGAGTCCTGCCAGTCCCTGCCCTTGTTGCCGGGCCCCAGGGAGCCCACAATCTGTTCCGTCGCGCCCCACCAGTATGCCTCCCTCCTGAAGGAATTCCCAGAAGCTTTCAAACCCAAACTTCGTCAGGTGCCCCGGGCCCCTGCCAAACATAGGATAAATCATCACATCAAGACAAGGGTCCCCCGACGCATGTGAAGTTCCGGAGGCTTCCCCCACGGTGCCTTCAGGAGGCTAAGAAGGCCTTTGCCGAGATGGAATGGATGGGCATATGCGAGAAGGCTCCCAGCCCATGGGCCACCCCCCTTCACTTGTTGCAATCCATTTTGAGAAGGGAAAGGAACAGTTCAAAACTTTTGTGGATAAAATGCAGACTGATATTCATTATTTCTACCAGCCAATCAAGAAGAACAAGGCTAATTTTTTTAGTGCAGGGCCAAGAAAAAGCAACCAACCTGAGACAAAGCCACGTAAGGAGGATGGTCACCTGTTCTCCAGCCTCTTCATCTCTTGTCAAAACCGAGGATGTCATTTATAAGAATTGTTCAAGCATGAGAACCAATCTTGCCTTCCATCTCACAGCAAGAATGGTAAACTGCACTCATGTACTAAGTCAGATCTTGTGAATATTCTCCAAAATAAAGTCAAGATTCCAAAGTCCAAGCCAGAATCTGATGTACTCATTGTTGATGGGTCCTCCAAAATACCTAAGATATTCTTCCCTTGATAGAGCACTACAGAAACAATCATAAGAGAACTGATATCATTTTTGATGTATACCAGAAGACCAGTCTCAAGTCAAAAGCCAGATCAAAACGAGGAAAAGCCATCAGGAGGAGAGTTACAGAAAAGAGCGAAACACCATCAAATTGGAAAAGTTTCCTTCGTAACAACACAAACATTTCAAAGCTCTTCCATTTTCTTGCTGACAACATGGCTAGAATGACCACAAGCAATGAAGTTCTTGCAACTAGAAAGGAAAATATCCTCACGAGTACCAATTACACCAGCATATGAGCGTGGAGGAACTGGCACCCTGTACTCACGAAGAGGCCGACATACGAATATTTCTACATGTCTGGCATGCAGTTAGGGAGGGCTACAAGTCTCTGATGATTGATGCAAATGACACAGACATTGTGGTAATTGCCATATCTCTGATACCTTCTCTCACTGCAGTGGGACTCGAAAAAATGTGGGTCTGATTTGGCAAAGGAGAGAGCACTAGGTGGATTCCTATACATGATCTTGCGTCTACTCTTGGACCAGAGAAGGCTAAAGGAATGTTGTTTTTCTGTGCTTTCACTAGGTGTGATGTTGTATCAGGTTTCAATGGAAAAGGAAAAAAAAGACAGCTCTGCAGACATGGATGTCTTTAATGAAGTTTCAGCGACATTTGTAAAACTCAGTCACAACCCATCTGGAGTTGAGGAGTCTGATCTACAAGTACTGGGGCAATTTGTAGTTCTAATGTATGACAAGTCTAACACGACCTCATCAGTAGACGAGGCAAGATTGATCTCTTTGCCTAGCAGCAGAGGTCATATGACTTAATCCTGCCAACTAAAAATGCACTATGGGAGCATGCAAAAAAAGCAGCCTATCAGGCAGATCATATTTGGGGACAATGTGTTAAATGTGACCCAGAACTTCAATGTCCTTCTAGGAGGGGATGGAGGAAAGAGGATGACAATTGGAGAATTGTGTGGACCATACTTGAACTGATTTCTTAATGTTACCGGGAATTGACTAAATGTGGATGCATGACGGACTGTGGTGGAAGGTGCACATGTAAAAAGACAGGATGAGGCTGTACTGCACTCTGTAGCTGCCCTTGTCATGCATCTTCAGGAGTCTAAAGCACTGATGTTCAACAACGATAGAAGGAGAATAGACACTAATATATACTTATAATCATAATTCTCAAGTTTGGACACAGTTAATGATGAGTTAGTATATTTGTCACATATATTTTTTAATTGTATCTATGAGCAAATGGCTATAAATACTCACAAATGTCAAGTTATATGGAAAAATATGTAGAAATACCAAGAAAGTTAGACTATTTTGCTTATTAGGCTTACCTGGCAGCCATCTTGGAAAATGGCCTACAAATTGGAATCCTGGATGGCAAAGATTGTTCTCCCAGGTACAGTTTGCAATTTTATGGCAAAGAACCCCGTAAGTTATCCCAATAATGATTGAACTTTGTGTATTTATACAAAAATATATTGGCATTTTTCATGATAATCAACATATGGTGGCCATCTTGGAAAATGGCCATTTAAGGGAATTTCAGGTGGCTAGCACTTTTTCATAAAGTCTAACCCCCAATGCGTATTTCTGCCAAATTTCATGCTTGTATCATCAAATGAACGACTGTATGGCTTATCTGCTCCACTAAAGTGCTCATGCATAGTCATGCATCACCACACACGCTCATGTGTCGTATGTAGATACTGTGGGATGTAGCCACTTAAGTGAACTGGTGACAAAAGACATAATTAAAATGGTGACTAATTAGTTATGGGGGGGGGCGTTGAAATGGGAAGAATCCCACTTATAATTTTGTTGATTGTTTGAATGTTTAAGGAAGACGTTCATTTACCGTTTTCCTTTTCATTTTAGGATTTTCCCTATTCACCATGTTTAACCTATTATATGTTAGATTTACAGAATGAACTATTTGCGTAGAACACGGTTTGATTCGCACGCACTGGACGTGGGGTAATTAATATTCATGAGAGAGAGAGAGAGAGAGAGAGAGAGAGCCGCTTGCCCACGTCTACCAACATTTCCAGGTAACTCGGTTATTTTCCATAACAGATTATTGGTAGTAGCGGTAATACACCTTTTATAGTGTTATGTATTCATGCAGCAGAGTGAAGTATGAATGGTAATGGTAGTTAGGATTTAGGTACATGGAAACACTGTAGAAATAGAATTTAAGCATAGCTGGGGAGTTTAGAGGTGTTGGTAACTTCCTGTAGCATAGAGGAAAATTGCGAGCTTGTATTTTTAGCAGTGGGTGTGGTCAGTTTAGTTCAGTTGGTGTTGCAGTGAAAGTCGTTTATCGAGTGCTTTAGTGCGGGACTAAACATAATCATATATTTTTGTGCTTTAGTTTAAAGGTGTGGTTATAATTTCGTGAATATCAGGAGTTGTAGAGATTGCAGTATATTCAGAAATTTCTCTTCTCTTTCTTTTTTTTATCGAGTTACTTTGGGCGGAAACATATCTTTCTTATGTGCATGTGGGAAATGGGTTTTACTGTGTATGAGATATAACATGTAGTTTCTCTGCTTGGAGACAGTGGTCTGTTGCCGGGGTCAGAAATTTTTTGCACAGAGGCAAGCAGTGGCGATCTCGGGGGGTGAATTCTGTTTCTGAGATTCTTTTTTCTTCTCTTCTTGTGGGGAGATCTCTTGAGTTAACCTTGAAAAAATATGACATTGACGCTCAGCTGATTGTGCTCATTAATGATTGTGAGCACGCTGTTCATCACCGGGACGGGGTATAAAAAGTTATTTACTTCCGTAGTGTTTTTGTTTTTTTAGAGGGAATGGTGCAAGATTTTAATCTTACATGCTTTTGAGATCGGGCAGAATTTTATTGGGGGTGTGTGATTCCTTTGGTTTAGACAGAAATAAGAGTGAAAAAGTCGGGATAATGGCAGTAGGGGCGTAGACAAGTAGCCTACTTTTTTAAACCACAGGTTAACAACATTTACGTCACATCCAACCCTTTGCAGGCTTGGTAAATGGAAGTTTGAGACAGCTAATGGAGATATTTATAGAACGTGTTGATAATCATTTAACTACCACAAAAGTCACAGATGATACAGATGCATTTAATGAAGCTAAAGGTTTCCTTGCTTTAGACGTTGGAGACATCGGTAAATGCTGTTGCAGTTTTGATTTGGGATGATTTAAAGAAACTTCTGAGGACTGCATATGGGGCGGATGAGTGTGGAGATTTGGTCCAGGATATGAGAGCATTTTATAAAATTAGGAAGGGGCAGAGTTCCATGGTGGATTATAGCTCACAATTGTTTGATGCAGCCACAGATTTCGTTGGGAAATTGAGAGGCTCGGATCGGGTAGATGGAGATCCTATTTCATTAGAAAATTTTCAGAAGCTACTGCATTTCTCGTGGTTGTTGCATGATGTGCCAGACGCGATAGTTAGCAATTTGATAGTCCGACAGAAGCTACTTCTGAGGAATCTTTTATCTTTTCCCAAACCAGGAATCACTTGTAGAAATGCACATTTTTTTAATGGGATGCCTGAAACCTCGACAATAGGCCATAGGAACTTCCCGCAGAGAGAATCAAACCTCGCTTATAATGGTTTTTGTGGTAAAGTGAAGAGTTATAGAAAATGTGCGGATCATATGCCACAGTTTCATTGCTTTAATTGTAATAAGTAGGGGCATACTAAGAAATATTGCCGAACCAAATATTGTGGCAAGTGTAAGAATCCTCCACATAACTGGCGGCTTTGTCCATTATTCATAAAGGGTAATGACAGACCAGTATGTCTGAATTTTAGGAGTTGCTATAAGAAAGCTCCTTAAGAAGGATATCCAAAGAAGTCCCAAAATAGAAATTTTTGGAGGGCGGAACAACTAAAAGGGAAAGGATAAAATGTTCATGTCACGTAGGACTTCTAAGAGATATAGGCGAACGGAAGCCGGTGGTGTATGGAGGCATAGCTGGGTCTAGTCTTCTGATTTGTGTGCATACAGGGGTAGCCTATGGGTCAGTTTAGTGGACTTTAACTTTTATCAAAGTTCCCTCAGTTTCGGCTAAGGCGTTCCGAGGATAAGGTGTGCCATGTCCAAGCTCATAAACTGGACGTTGTAGGAGCAACGGATATTCGTTTCTCGCCAGGGAACCAGTTGATGCAGGACTCCGTTTTGGTGGTGAGAGGAGTTAACTTAGGAAACAAGATTTTACTGGGACATCCAACATGTAGGAGGAATGGGATTTCTGTATACCCTAGTGAGGGAGGTATAACAGTTGGTGAAACTGGAGGTTTTATCCCTTATATAGGTGCTAAGGAAATGGAGGGGAATATATCTGAAATGGAGAATAATGATAAGTGGAAATAATGAGGTAACAGGGAGAAATAATCAATCATAGGGAGAAAGTGAGCCTAATGGCGAGGGAAAGAGGATATAAAAAGGTGTTCTAATGGAGGATGCAATTTTAGAACCAGAAATGGTTGGTATGGTGAAAGTAAAGGTGAGAGATATAAAGTGAATAAACAGGTGTGTGTGGTGGGGGGCAGTGAGAAACTTAAAGGAGTAGTGAGTACAATTTCTATAAACAAGGTGTTGAATAAAGGGGTTATATGGGTGGAATTGCTAAACTGCAATAAGTCAGTTAAGAGGTATCAAAGAAGTATACTTATGATGTGGATTTAGAGGAATGGAGCAAGGAAATGGAATCAATAGTGGTAATTGTTAAAACTTGGTTGGTTTGGAAGCAAAGATGATATCTTCATTATCAGTTGGCTTTTATTCACTGTAAGCATGTACAATACAAGGTTTACATGACGACAGAATAAGCCAAGAATGGAGCACGGAGTTGCTAGGCTTTTTGGAGTTCCAACAATCTGTCAGCCACCAACATCAAACAGTGGACTATTAATACGATACAGCCAAACACTTTTGAAAAAGATATTACACAAATGAATGTCACTACTCCTTTAAAGAAACTCAATAAAAATATTATAGACCTACAAATTAGGCATAAAGGAAAATGCAATTTTGCAACATCAACATTCATGACAACATCTAGCGTTTATGACAGCACTAGGCTCACAAAGAAAATTAAAAACATACTCAAGGTGGACATTGAGCGTGTTTTTCAAAACTAACACACACCCAACATTGACCTGAGTATAAAAAATTTTTCTGTAGGCATACCTTTTGTGAAAATATCAGCTAACATGTCAGAGGTAGGACAGTACTGTATCTCAATTTGATCAGAAGCAACTAGATCACGAACATAATGATATTTTATACTTATATGCTTAGTCTTAAGATGGTCCTTGGGATTCTTAGCAAGGCATATTGCAGACTGATTATCTTCATATATCAACATAGGACCTCCATTACCAAAATGTAATTCATTAAAAAATGACTTTAGCCAAACTGCCCCTTGAGCAGCATTAGACAGAGCAATATATTCTGCCTCAGCAGAACACATGACTGTTTATTTGTACGCCATGATATTAAGCCACTGCTAAGTGTGAAACAATATCCCGATGTAGATTTGCGATCATTTTTATCTCCAGCCCAATCTGCATCTGAGTGCCCAACACAAGAACATGAATTCTGTTTAAAATACACAATATCTAAATCACACGTGCCCTGTAAATAACGAAAAATTCTTTGTACAGCAGACCAATGATACCTTGTTGGATTGGTACAGAATTTGGCAACATTACATACAGCAAATGTTATATCAGGTCTAGTTCTAGTAGACAAATAAAATAAACTACCAACAGCAGACTTGATAAATTTCACTACTGAACAAATCTGATTCTTCTGTAGCCTTCTCAAGGGTACAATTAACTTCAACAGGAGTAGACACAGGTTTTGATTTATCAAAACCAAATCTCTTAAGTAATGTTTCGGTATAAGCAGACTGATTAATACAAATCTTATCACTGTCTTGAAACACTTTAACACCAAGAAAATAATGCAACTTACCCAAATCTTTCATTTTGTACTTGTTACTTAATGCTGCTTTAATTTCTGTTAAACAATCCAGAGATTCACAAACAATTACGATATCATCAACATACAAAGCAACAATAAACAATACATTATCAGAAAAACTAGTATAAATACAGGAATCTGTTGAAATTTCAGTGATTTTAGGTAAGCATCCAATGATGAATTCCAACATTTTGGAGCCTGCTTAAAACCATAGATTGCCTTATCTAATTTACAGACAAAATTTTCCTTCCCTCTTTCAATAAAACCCTCAGGTCGAGTCATATACAATTTTTCTGAAAGTTTGCCATTCAAAAATGCCGATGACACATCCATCTGGTGAACATGAAGGTTATGCTGAGCTGCCAGAGCCAAAAATGAACGGACAGACTCAAACCTCACCAATGGACTAAATGTTTCATCATAGTCAACCCCAATTTTCTGAGAAAAACCTTTTGCCACTAATCTGGCCTTGTAAGAACACACATTTTCATCTGCATCTACTTTCTTCTTAAAGATCCATTTACAATTAATGAGTTTACGTTCTAATGGAGATTCAACTAAGGACCATACATTATTCTCGTGGATAGAGTCCATCTCATTTTGCGTAGCTCTTCTCCATTTTCCAGCTTCTGGACCACAAAGAGCTTCTTCAACTGTTGAAGGTTCATCCACTTCTCCTATACATGAATTAACCCATTCTCCTAATCTGACAGGAGGTTTCCTTTCTCTAGCTGAACGTCGAACATTTATTTCTGGATCAGCAGACTCATCAATATCACTCTCAGGTGATGCTTGAAATTCAATGTACTTTGGACTACACGGTGAATCCTCACATGGTGACTCCTCAAAAATTACAGACTTAGATTCATCAAAAATAACATCTCTGCTATGAAAAATCCTTTTTGTGTCAAGGTTGTAAAGATGATAGCCTTTGGTTGTAGAACCATAACCAAGCAAAATGCACTTCCTTGATTTAGAATCTAATTTCTCTCTTTCATCCTTTGGAAAATGGACATGAGATATACAGCCAAAGGTACGGAAATGTTTTACATTGGGCTTCCATCCATTCAGTGCTTCATATGGTGTCTTGTCTTTCAAGACAGAATTAGGACTTCTATTACGCACATATGCTGCAGTTGACACAGCTTCAGCCCAAAAAGTCTTTGGCAACCTTGCATCAGATAACATGGCTCTCACAGCCTCCACAAGAGTCCTGTTCACGCGTTTTGCAACCCCATTTTGTTCAGGAGTCTAGGGAATTGTCTTTTCATGACGAATACCTTCATCTTGCAGATATCCTTCAAACTCAACAGATGTATAGGCTACTCTCCACCATTGTCTGTGCGCAAAATCTTAATTTTCTTCTCATACCGGTTTTCAACAAGAGTTTTCCAACTCCTCAAAACTCTAAAAAATCCCCTTTACTCTTCAAAATATATACCCAAACATACCTTGAGGCATCATCTATAAAAGTAACATAATAATTTCCACCACCCAAAGAACCTGGGTTCATCTTACCACAGACATCACTGTGAATTAAATCTAAAACCTTACATTCTTTTCTAACCTCTCCAGTAGGAAATGAGGATCTATGAATTTTACCATCAGAACAATTTTCACAGACATATGTGTCATTAGTAATTTTGCAATCAATGCCACTAACCACATTTTTGGAAATCAACTTTCTCACATTATTCATTCCAAGATGACAAAATCGTCTATGCCATAAGATTTCATCTGAATATACATTTGAACAATGAGCAGCTGCCTTTTAGAAACAA
Organism: Macrobrachium rosenbergii; assembly: GCF_040412425.1. Lineage (NCBI taxonomy): Eukaryota > Metazoa > Arthropoda > Malacostraca > Decapoda > Palaemonidae > Macrobrachium > Macrobrachium rosenbergii. The sequence continues at coordinate 65,150,569 of NC_089752.1, forward strand.
TCAAGCATATATAATTTTCCTAACTTTTTCCTCACAGCTAGCAACTTATTTTTCTTACTGAAAATTTTGCACGAATGTTCATAAAATTGTGTCACCTTACCTCCTAATGTAACCTGAGAAATAGAAGTCAAGTTATGAGCTAAATCTGGCACATACAAAACTTTTTCAAGTATACGGTTTTCTAGGTAAATTAACTTGCAAAGACACAGAGCCTTCACCAACAGCTGTAAGTGGTCTCCCATGACCCACTTCAATTTTAACAAGTGTTCTTAGATTTACAAAATTAGAAAAGAAAGACATCATTACACATATGCTGAGTAGCACCTGAATCAAGTACCCAAGAGTCATTACATGTATCACTAGTAGATAAAGCACTTACAAAATACAGTAACCCCATCATCACTACCTTGCCCTTTGGCAACTAGGCTTTGTTTAACCTTATGATCCTGACTCTTTTCATTATTCTCTTTCCTTTTCTTGCACTTTTCAATAAAAATATAACAATTTTCCTTTACATGACCTGTCTTGTTGCATTCAAAACACTTAACACTCTTATTCTGCTTAGCAAGTAAAGACTTAATTTCACTCTCGTGCATAGGCTTAAGCCTATCACCTTTAATTTTATATTCATGCAGCAACCTCTCAGTGACCGATTCCCATGAAGCAACTTTTTCCATAGCTTCCAGAGCTGTTACTAAAGTTGAATAATCATCAAGAAGTGAAGCTAATAAATTTATTACAATGTCTTCATCTTCTATTGGATCACCAATAACTGCTAATTCTTCAAAAATTTCTGCAAAAGTTTTACGATGCCCTTGTAAATCATCACCAGGCTTCAGCTTCAGACTGTATAATTTTCTTTTTAGCCTGAATTTATTGGCCCATGACTTTCTGAAATGTATCCTGCAGTTTCTGCCATACCACTTTTGGGTCTTTAGGATCTTCATAATCAGTTGGCTTTTATTCACTGTAAGAATGTACAATACAAGGTTTACATGACAGAATAAGCCAAGTTGCTAGGCTTTTTGGAGTTCCAACAATCTGTCAGGCACCCACAAGGCCACAACAAACAGTGGACTATCAATACGATACAGCCAAACACTTTTGAAAAAGATAATACACAAATGAATGTCACTACTCCTTTAAAGAAACTCAATAAAAAATATTACAGACCTACAAATTAGGCATAAAGGAAAGTGCAGTTTTGCAACATCAATATTCATGACAACATCTAGCGTTTTTGACAACACTAGGCTCACAATGAAAATGGAAAACATACTCAAAGTGGACTAAAATAAACTGAACACCAACAGTGATGGGGAAGCGAAATGAATTTACAGAGGCTGGAATGTAGGTTAGAAAGGAGATATTTAGAAATCATTTGGGTGCGTTAGACTATAAAGAGTACACTATAGAGGGGTTAGGGGAGGTTTTAGTCGAATACCCAGATGTTATTGCTCTGAAAGGAGATAAATTGGGGTTGACAGATGTGATAGAACATAATGTCCATTTGAAGGAGGATATGAACCCAATATATGTTCCATCATATAGAATACCTTTTAGATAAGAGAGCGGGTTGAACAAGAGGTTAACAAGTGGGAGGATGAAGGTATAATTCGACCTAGCTCTTCACCATTTAATTTCCCTTTGTTAGCAGTACCAAAGAAAGATGGTTCAATCTGTGTATGTGTGGATTTCAGGAAATTAAATGAGAATACCATCCCATACAGATATCCGGTGGCATGTTTGCCAGATTTGTTTGCAGAGATTGGAGGCAAGAATACCTATTCATTAATTGACTTAATGCAAGGGTTTTTGCAAGTACCGTTGAGTGAAGAGAGTAGAAAGTTGACAGCATTTTCAATACTGAAGGGGAACTATGAGAGTAACAAGGATGCCTTTTGGTCTGTCAAGTAGTCCTATTACATTTACGAGGCTAGTAAACACAATCGTCCTTGGGATGTTGCGGAAAAATGTATTTGTTTATATGGATGATATATAGTTGCTACGGACTCTATAGAGGAACATTTAGAAGTACTTTGAATAAATTCTCAAGAGGCTTAGGATGGCAGGTCTGAACGTTAAACTAGCCAAGTGTGATTTCCTGAAGAAGAATAATGTATATCTAGGACATGTCGTTTCAAAAGGTGTACAAGTACGAGTGAGAAGGTCAGGGATATTGAAAATTTTCGTACGGCCAAGAAACAGAAAAATGTTCACTTACTCATAGGAATGGCAGGGGTTTTTCCATATATTTGTGAGAGGATTTTCTACATTGTCAGCACCTTTGACAGATATATTGAGGGGTGATGTACAATTTTCATGGGGTGAAGCTCAGCAGGTGGCTTTTCAGAAAGTCAAAGATGCTTTAATGAGTCCTCCAGTTTTAAATTTCCCTGATTTTTCTCTACCATTCACATTAGTGACTGATGCCAATCAAGATGGCGTAGTTGCATGTTTAATGCAGACATTTGAGGGTAAGTTTCATCAAATAGCTTTTTGTAGCAAGAAGTTTAAAACACGGGGAATTAATGAAAGGTTCATGGCGACAGTAAACAAAGAGGCTTTTGCAGAGGTGTCTAGTTTGGTTCATTTTAAGATGCTGCCTTTGGGGAATAAAGTAGAAGTTCTTACAGATCATAAGCCATTGTTGGATCTTTTTAATAAGCCTGATCTTCCTCCTAAGAAGGCTAGGTGTTTTTTTTTTTATGCTAAGCTTAAGTACATTGAGGGCAAACATAACGTGGTGGCGGATGCTCTTAGTAGGAATTTTGTGAACACAGAGGATGAACAAGTGTGTAGTGCAGGTGGTGAGTGTGTGGATTGGGATATCAATGTGGTGGAGAAAAAAACGAGATGAGGATAAGGTTTTAGTGGAAGGAAGCAAAGGCCTTTCTTAGAGGTGGGTTAGTGAGAAAGGGTTATAGATTGTCTTATTCAGGTTTAGAATTAGAGGGTAATTTGTTGGTGAGGAAAACAAAATATAAGTTGATGAGTAGTGAGGATAATGGGGATACAACACAAATCGTGGTACCAAAAGAGTTGATTCCAGTGGTTTTGGAGATTACACATTGTAAATTTGGTAGTATTCATTTGGGGATTGAGAAGATGTATCAGAAAGTCCGTAGTCAATACTTCTGGAAAAATATGTTTTCATCAGTGGAGAAATTTGTGAAGGACTGTTCTATGTGTAATTCATGTAAACCGGCAAGGGTTGCATCGTGTAAACTTGGTCTTTCCTATCCCAAGCAGGCCATTTCAGATGGTGTATATGGGTTTGCTTACAAACTTTTATGAGAGGGAGTATGGGTGTAAACACTTGTTGGTGATTATAGATGAGTTAACGAAGTTTGTGGAGATTTTCCTTTTAAGAAATAACATGGCAGATGACGTTGCAGTTCCGTTCTTTAGTGAATATATATGCAGATACGGAGTACCAGAGATACTTATTACAGATAATGGGAGAGAATTTGTAAACAGAACGTCTTGCGGAAATTATGGGGGTAAAGAAGTAAGTAAGCTAATAGGAAAGTGCTCGAAGCTCCTAGAGTAACAGTGGGTGGTAATGATAATAACTGGGGTAGATATTTGGATGTAGTCAGGCATAGCATAAATACAATGCTTAGTGGCACCACTGGTATGTCACCTGTGGAAGCATTATTTGGTTATCCAATTTGGGAAGCGTTTCATTTGTTGTCAGTCCCTTCACGTTTTGATGATATGATTAAATAGTTAATTGCTACAGTGAAAGAGACATGCGCGTCTTAGAAGTAATCTTCGACACAAGCAATGGCCGCGAGAAGTAATATGAAATATGACAGTGCAAGAGTTGTAATAGGGGATAGAGTGTTTCTGAAGATAAATATTGAAAATTAATTAAATTACAAGTTGGGTCCCAAGTTTGAAGGCCCGTTTCGTGTTATAGAAGAGAAAAGGGGAAAGAGGTTCATAATTCTTAATGAAGAAAGGGGAGCAGCAAAATTGACACACATATCTATGATTAAAAGAAAACTTAATGTTTGGTGGGGGTTTGTTCGTTTTTTTTGGAGGGGGGTGTTTATTATTATTTTTTTCTCTTCATCGGGGTTAAGCAGTTATTTGCGGTTTTTTTCTCTTTCCTCTGTTCTCAGACACTGATCTTTAGCATTTGTCAACTCCTTTAACACACTTATTCTCAGAGATTAAGATTACAGCGGACATGAAAGCTTTGTATCATTTACCATTTCGTGTGGTTAAAGTAGGAGGCGTAAAAGGGCGGCAGTCGCTTTAGCTACAGTAGAGGGGCAACAGCAACAGTCGTAGCAGTAGTTGGCGGAGTAGCAGTTACAAGTCTTGCACAAGCTGAGGCATTGGAAGCTAAGGTAGCTGATCAGGGTAGAGTTTTGGAGAAATTATGCAGTAGTAACACCGAGTTACGCAAGCAGTTTGAGGGTTTGAGAAATACATACAATGTGTTACAATTCACTATTGAGGTATTAGAGGTGACCTAGACTTGACAACAGCTTTGTTTACAGTTCATACTACAGTTTTGAATATTGAAAAGGAGACCGAACCTTTGTTAAAGTAAAAGCAGTAATAGTGGTTTCATAAGGGCGTATCTCTGAAGATATTTTACCTATAAGGGTGTTAAGACTCTACTTTGAGGAATGCAGCTTACATGTGGGGTTCCAACATAATTTTCACAGGCAGTGATTTATACAGATATTACTGGGTAATAAAGGTATATTTGTCACATAGAGGGTTGATTGTTGAACTTCCAAGTGACAGGGGACCATTTCTTAGTTATATTTTAAGGCCTTTTCCTAGTACATGTAATAACTCAGCAGTGATGTTAGAGGGAGTAGAGGCTGCGTACATTATGGGTAGTAGATATCAATCTTCAGCTATAGATTATAAACACAGATGTACGTTGGTCCATTATAAATATGTTTGTGACAATAAGGGGTTTACATTAACAGATATCACTTTAGGGGGTTGTGAGTTTCAATTGACACATGACGTGATAGCTACAAAGTGTATTTTAAACCAGTTCCCAACGACTATATGGTGGTTCCCATGCAAACATCCACAGCAGTCTTTTGTAGACGCTGCAGAATCACTAAGATCTGCGAGAACTCTTCCACATCATTCCTTTTGGAGGGGTCGCAGTTGTATGACGGAGGATTCAAAATAGTTTCTACACAGTTCATCATACTTAGCAGAAGGGTTTATGATTCGTTGGTAAACATCTTTCTACAACATATGCATTGTCTCCAAGCACTGAAATGACAGTGACACATGAAGCTGCAGAGTAAATGAGGAATAAGCATGATTTGTATTGAGATCGACATAAGGTGGTGGCCGAGCCCTGCTTCTATAAGTATGTGTCACTATGTGACAATGTAGTGTTCAGTGCATTCCAGCGCACAGGTGAACACCTGATGGTCTGCGGAGCTCAGCAAGGAGTGCCTGAACGAAAGTCACCTTTAGATACAGCTGTATCAGCGACACATGGCTGGAATGGCTCATCAGCGTTTTGTCTCGAATGTTCTAGAAGCTCTGTTTGTTTTAGATCCGGATATGGGTGTGTCATGAAGAGGGTGTTCGTACGTTTGTCGGTAATGAAAAGTGGCTTGTAGGGTAAATGTTGAGAGCTTTTGTGAAAAGTCATACATTCGATTTGGAGGAGCCAAGTGAGATGAACTTCCTGGGACCAAATTCCTTGTTGTGAAGGTGAGTGTTAAAGACAAATAATAACTTCACATTTTAGTGTCCTGTCATTTTGTTGTCATTTCTTATCATTTATTTTATGGTACTGTGGAATGTCACAGACTAAGTCTAATGAGAGATGATTTCTCTCTACAGATGTTTCATGCAAGTGCTCATGGATAGTCATGTGTGTCATGTGTAGACACACCTACATGGCCACTGTGGGATGTAGCCATTTAAGTGAACTGGTGACAAAAGACACATAGGTAAAAAGGTGACTAATTAGTGATGGGGGGTTGAAATGGGAAGAATCCCACTTATAATTTTGGTGACTGATAAAATGTTTGGGGAAGACATTCATTTACCTTTTTCCTTTTCTTTTTAGGATTTTCCTTACTTACCATGTTTACCCTATTATATGTTAGATTTACAGAATAAACTATTTTTTGTAGAACATGGTTTGATTTATACACACTAGATGTGGGTTAATTAATATTCACGAAGAGAGAGAAAGAGAGAGAGAGGGGGGGGGGGCAGTCCCTTACCCACGTCTACCAACATTTCCAGGTAAGTCGGTCATTTTCCATAGCATATATATATATATAGCCTATATATAATATATATGTATGTATGTATGTATATAAAAAAAATATTCCCTTGGTTATCTGTATACACAGTATCCATAAGTCAACATTATTTGCAAGCGGCCAAATCCCAAAAATATATGTGGGTACACATACAACAAATGAAAATAATTAAAAAACAGTCCACTTGGTTTTTGACACTGCATGGGCAGAAGAATGTGACGGTAACACTGTTAACAGTTCACACAGAACACTGAGAGAGGGGTATTGTGAGGGGGGGGGGGAAGGAAGGTGGATTAGGCTGAGGTAATCTCATCTGGGGGACTGAGTGGGGAGGGCCCTCATCTGTCTGGGAGCTATCAAGACTGTTATTGGCTTTGAAGCAACAACGTAATAAAAAACAATAAACGTCATTTTGTTTACTGCCTTTTGAGTGGCTGATAGAGATGCTTCCTAACTACAATGATCTCACAGAAGTTTTGTGGGTAGAAAAGCACTCATGTGCTTTGGGAGCTTTCGTGACTGTTATTGGCTCAAAAGCAACGTTGTCACATAAAGTCTTTTGTTTATTTCCTTTGAGTGGCTGATAAAAATGTGTCATGAATACATCATAAAAGTTTCCTTGTCTCACTGGCTGCTTGCAAAGATACCAACTCACTTGTTCTGGGGCATGCTTCATTGCTTTGTCCACTTGCACATCACTTCTTGGTAATCTCATATTCAACTGTACTGTGTGGTGCCTTGTGTCGCAATGCAATCCATTGATTTTGATGATTTTGTGAGTGTTTACAGCGTTGCAGGTACTGTTTTTGCTGTGTGGTGTTGTGTACTTTATGTATGGCCCTACCTCCTAAGAGTCAGAACGGTGCTGATACTTCAGAAGAAGCTGGAAATCATTAAGAACATTGAGGCTGGCAGGTCCATGACCTGTATCATGGGTGTGCAAGCCAGTCTATCTTGCAAGACATCAAGAATACAAAGGACAAACTGAAAAAATATTTGACTGACTTTTGGAAGACTTCCAAGAGTGAAGCCTGCAAGAACATAGCCAAGTCCCGCCATGAGGTGGTTGAACAGTTGACCTTGATCCAGTATCGCCAGCAGCAGTCAGACGGGATGCATGTGTGTGGTGCTGAACTGAAGGCTACTGCTATGAAGCATGCAGGTCTGCATGGGGTTGTGGAATTCGGGTGTCCAAGTGTTGGCTGTTTGGCTCAAAATTCAACATGGGAGGAAGGAATGGAGGAATTTTGGACACAAAGACTTGATGAAAAAGAATGCCTTGTTTTCAGTCAAATCTGCAACACTGACAAAATTAATCTGTTCTACTACTCCTTGCCCACTAACACCTTGGCTGAGGAGAAAAAAAAAAAGAATTTACACATCACCTACAAAGCTTTCTAAGCAATGTGTGTCTGCTTTGTTATGTGCAAGTGCTTCTGGTAGCCATTGCTGCAGACCAGTCATAGTTGGATATGAGAACCCTGTGCCCAAGTGATTTGGTATCTTTTGGTAAAGGCTTGATTCACAACAAAGACTGTGTCTAATTGGTTCCATAACCACTTTTGCAAGGACGTTATTCATCATCGAACATAGGACCTCGACATTGCTAGACACTGAATAAAGGCCTTGCTTCTCACCGACAACGTGCCTGTGCATCCTACCGCAACCCAGATGGTTGGTGACAAAGGTTGTATTGGGGTCATGTTTTTGCCTCATAACATGATTGCACTTATACAACAGATGGACCAAGATGTTATTGTTATAAACACCTGTACCAGAGGAAGTTCCTGGAGGATATGATGGTGGTGTTCCAGGACAAGGAGTTTAAGGAGCAGGGTTTGGATACACTGGGGCATTAGACTCTGGAGATTCTTCAAAAGTATTTGTTGAAGTCTACCATCTACAACTGTGGATGCTTGGAGGGACTTCACTGTGCTGACTTTGGGGTACACATGGAACCATATTATAAAGTGAAAACAAGGTCTGATTGACTTCCAAGGTTTCGATGTCGATGACTTTTGTGGCCAGCTTGTGAAGGAAGGCAACAATTTTCCTGAGGAGGAAATACGAGAAGGGCTGGATTACTGCTGGTGAGATGGAAGAGGAAGCATTTGAAAAAAACAATAAGACTGATGATGATTTTAACAAACACCCAACTCAGACCTACAAGAAGATGAGGAGTCTTAGATGACTTCATTGAGCTTTGTGAGAACCCCAACATTGACTGCAGCTGTTTTGTCAGGCCCTTTATGTTGGCTGGAGAAACTCGAGAAATTCACCGGCTGGTGATTGCAAAGCAGAATTGTCATTCTTTTTGTCAGAGTACAGTTAACAGTTTCCTCAAACCCCCAACCACGTGCACCCTAGCCCACCATCATCAATTTCTATGGTAACTCCATCACTCACCTCAGAAACATAAGCAAACGCTTCAGAGGTCTTTGCTGATGTGCCACGTTCTTCAAGCCAGGAATCTGATGTGTGTGTCTACCACTTCTTAAAGACCCTTTCCACACCTCAGTGCTTCTTCTGATTAGTTCATCACTTCATGGCTCCATTTAGGACCAGTAGAGAGAGGAGGAGGAGGAGCAGGGGGAGGACCTTTAAACCCTCCTTGCAGATTTTTCAAGTCCAGCCCATGTAAGCAGTTTTGGCATTGCTCACAGGTAAGAGAGAGAGAGAGAGAGAGAGAGAGAGAGAGAGAGAGAGAGAGAGAGAGAGAGAGAGAGAGAGAGTTTGGTTTTTATTTTGGTACATTACTGTACAGTGTATTCTGTGTTGTTTAAAAACATATACACAGTATAGTGTATATGTATATAAAAGGGAAAAACAATTTTACATACTTCCGGACTGAACTTGACATAAGTATAAAAACCATGGTAAGACAAAAATAAAAAGGCACTGAATATTTTAATGTCATCAAAGTAAAGAACACTCAGTGTGAGAAAAATGCACATTAAAACTGCATTTATCAAAATATACAATGGTATGGACCTCAACAAAGCAGACGCCTGTACTTACCAGATGCAATATTATGATTATTATTTACTATACTGCCATGTTTTATGTGAGGCATTTTTTTAATAAATCTCTTAATTTGAATGTTAAATGTAAAGTACAAGTTTTGTTTAGGTCAGGAACTTTGTTAGCTGTAAGATATCAGAAAATATTCAAGGGTGTTTGTTACTTAACAGAGTTTAGTACTTATCAGAAATCCAGACCTCCAGAGAGTCTGTGAAGCTGAAGTGTTATTGTACCGGTAAAATAATTACTTACATTACTGACAGCTATTTCTCAGTGCGCAAGTATGGGCGTTATAAACCTGAGGCCGTGACACTATGGTCAGGCTGCATATAGGCCTACCCTAAATCTGAGTCACTACAAGTTTAATATCACATAAGAAAATGAAAAAATATCCTATTCAAATTTATACTAACTTGCAGCTATGGCCACTCGACACACCAGCTATCAACAGCATACGGGTTGAAAGTGACTTTTGTATTATTCACTATTTGCTTGTTTCAAGAGGGTATGCACTTGTAATATGCACACTTACTAGCTTTATGAAGTTATTTTTATAATCGAAACAAATTAAATTTATCCAAAATTTAGAACAACTATGTATCACACATGAAGTTAATTTCCACAGAAATTTTCAAGAACTTATAAAAGAATCATTTATGTCCCTATTTGCATATGGTTATACACTGGCCTCTACAAGACATGTTTTTGGTGGCCTAATTTCTAATACATACTTACTCCTAAGCAAAGAGTGCAAATAATTTCCATCAAAAGCTGAAGAAATGTCAACAATCTCCAGCTTTCAGTTCTATACTTTCAGAATCTTTTAGGTCTTGCTTTTCTTCCGGAGGTAGTGTTTGAGACGAATCTTCACTTTCGCCCTTCCCATAGAAGTGGATGGTCTTGTGAAGGCTAAGAAGTATTATTTCTGTGATCAGGCAGCCTGCCATCAAAGCTGAAAGTTATAGTTATCATTATTATTATCCATAATAAGCTAGTATTAAGATAGAACAAACATAAGAGGTCATTTACGTGCAAACTTCACAGACTAAATTGACTGAGTGAAAAAATGATTAAGCTATAATATAACAAATAACAAAAGATCCAATCACTTGCATGAACTGACAGCTCATTCTTATGACCATTATATATCCTTACCTGCTGGAATACCATGGAGGATATACCTAAACTCGTTTAGGTTATATAACCAGCAGAATCCCTGTTTACCACATGTACTTTGCCACAACTGACAAGAGTAGTCTGCAAAGAAAGTCTTTCAATTAAATTTCTAATTATCGTCACCATTGTGAATCACTCAACCATCAATATAGATGCGCAAGTGAAAAAATATAAATATTTAATTTAGTATTTACATTTTAAATGCTTACCTCTCCATTATATAACTTTTACTACCGGCCAGCAGGAGTTCGACGGACTGCAAAAGAGCACTCGGTTTTCTTTGAACATCAGTTTTCTATCTATCTATTTCCCCCATCCCCACCAAGGTCATTCTACTTTTGTCCACATTGAATGTGGGGAGGTATTATATACTGAAGAAGGATGTATTAAAAAATTAATACTAAATTAAGCATTCATATTTTTTATATGAACGTTACCTCTCCATTATATACCTGAATCCTACATTTGAAAAAGGAGGTGGGCAAAGTGGAAATCAGCTAACCCCTTAAAGGCTACGTAGTAACAAAAAATTATGTACAAAACAAGTGTTTGTTTACCCTATGAATTCAACTCATCGACTATTATTGCTACCTTCGGAGGATTGTCACTCAGGTGTGAGAACCTCATCATGAATATACCTGAGGTCTCTTTGGAGGGTGCCCCCTCCAGCTGAAGGAGAGGTAGGGTTACTGTGCCCTGCAGAACCAACGATGGATCACTAACAGGTACCTACACACGAGAAGGTACACTTCCTATACTCAACGTTTAGTGCCTCCAAGGTTCCCAAAAACTACAGCCGGGATTAAAAAGTAGTAGGCAGAAAAAGGCTAGTGATCATTTCAGGACATATCCCCTGCACAAACCAGAGGAGTTCATGCTTTTCAATAATCACATTGAATCTCCATGCCATGAAGATAAATCACAGCAAATATAGAATTACCATGCCACTTAGTGACTTCAGTAACTTATCCAAGGATAAGTTCTCCCCAAATTTAAAATTTGTAGCCACTGCTCCCATGTCAAGTGGCTTACTTTCCATTAACAATACAAATTAGCCTGAGACTTAACCAACCTAATGAAAAGGACATTACATTCCTACTCATCAGAGGCTCTTACTACCGAACACCATACATAGATCCTTTACATCAGCTTTACTACCTTTACTGCAATTTAGAGAATCCTTAAAGTTCTTACTGGACCCACAAAGGAGCCAAGTTCCTCGGGCCCCAGTGATTACAAGCCAGGCAAAGAGACTGTTGTAAGTAGCAGCCTAGCACGAAACCATTCTTAGCCCAAATAAGGCAAAAAGTATTGCCTTGTCTTTAGCAAAGCCTACCTTAACTGACAGAGCTTGTGGCTATCTCACTCTTTAGCTGTAGCTACGGCTACTATGAAGAGTTTCCATAGAAACCTCACTAAAAGAAGCTTGTTCCATAAGGTTCAAAGGGCAACAACATCATGAACTGAAGAACCACATACAGATCCAAGATAAAGTGCATACCAGAGACCTGAGAAACTCTACCTTAACGTCTCAAAAGACATCTAGATATCTTTGTCCTCAGACAAACCTAGTAGCCGAAGCCAGCATAGACCTTTAGCCTTAAAGGTTGCTACCAAAAGTTTTTCTCATGCTTGAGAAACAACAGAAACCTTATCTAGTTGTTTATAGAGGTACTGGTACTGGAAAAAAAAACCCTTAACATGGCACCATGACCTATACATTGACCACTGGGGTTGGCAAAATCGATTATTGGAGTCTCTCTTAGCACTGATAAAGGCATTCCTGAACAATCTCGCCTTGAGTTCACAGGAGCCTTGGACCATCTCCACACAGTCATCTGCAGCTTGAGGAATTGTGATGGAACCTTTCTCTTGGCTGCTTCTGTCCACCACTGAAGGAAACGGGAAACCCGGCCTTCCTTGGCCACCTGAGGCCATCAACGCCAAGAGAAAACTTAGAGTCGCCTAATTCAATGATGACTTCCCGAAACACAGCAAAAGGATGAAAGGCATTGCAGTCCAGACCTGACCAGGGAACAGCTTAGTGACTGCCCAATCTAGAAGATCTTGCACTGGTGAACAATAAACTGGCAAACAAAACTCCACTTGGTCTCACACAAGTCAATAAAAGGGGATCCCTACAGCCCACTGTCTGCTGCAAACCTCGGGATGTTCAGCCCATTCCGATGCTATTACTTGATCTCAGCAGCTGAGTACATATGCTTAAACTTTCATAATGAATAAATTACTTCCAGCAAGGTAATAATCCAGGATTGAGGTTACATGCACCAGTTTGACCAAAAAAACAACGAAAATTGGGCAATGCATTTAGGCATAGTAGTGTTTGCTCCCCTTTGTGCACAAAATGATGTAAAGTTAAAAATTTTAGCAACCCTAAGATGGGAAATGCCCCCAAATTTTGTTTTTGCTCTCCACCCAGGGACTCTTCAATGCAAAAGCCAGCATTCCGCAAAAAAACCTTAGAATTCCCTTACCATTTCACAGGCGCTAGGGCTGCCAAAAGAGGGTTCAGTGCTTTGAACAACTTTGCAGGCAAAACCTCAACTTCATCAACTCTCCCAAAGGAGAGTTATGGTGCACCAGGCACCTCAATTACACCAGATCTAAAGACCTCCGGGGTCCAGGTTGTAAGCAACATCTGGTTGAGCATTACCTAAAGTGCCAGAAACATAAAACTAAAATCTCTAATAACTGGACCCAACAGCACTTAGAGTGGCTTAACGAAGTTGTCTCTAGAAGTGCATGTTCATGGAATACCTCGAGCCCAACTGCAGAGGAGAGAAACTAACCACTGCCTCTGGAAACATTAGTAGTTGAACCTCTTGTATACTTGAGGATAGATTCTCAGTCCACACCTGAAAAAACCTTATTCTTGCACGAGATGGTTTATAGTGCCAACCCAACGTGAAAACCTGAAGCATGTGGAAACTTAGGAAATTTCAGCATGTGGGAGTTTTAAAAGATCTTCCAAAGGCAATAAATCCCAAAATAAGTCCTCCTATAGCCACCAAGGAACTACTAGGAACATCCTAGTGTTCCTGGATCCTATAAACTTGATAGGTAACTCTCTTCCAATCAGAAAATAAGAAAGATGCCAGGGTTCATAACCAACTAATACTGCAGAAAAACACCTGCTAAACCAGGCTGAAGGCCTGGAAGTGGAAGTTGTAGACTAGCATCTCTTCTGAGTCATAGAAGAGGCCTACAATCGGTGCTTATTACAGTTCTTACAGAAACTAATACTGTATAGCTAAAAATTCAAAGACCATTCTGTAGGCATAGTCAGATTCCTACTGCTTAGTTGGACCTAGAACAAACTAAGGAAATGTCACAACCTTCCCTGCTTCTGTCCAAGGAACGACCTCTGAGTACAAAAGATATTTAAAAAATATTCAATGGACAAAAGATATCTAATGATGTCATATATATACTGTGTGTGTGTATATATATATATATATATATATATATATATATATATATATATATATATATATATATATATATATATATATATATATATATATATATATATATATATATATATATACAGATATATATGTGTGTGTGTGTGTAATTGTAATAGCCACAATGCCCTCTTAGCTTCTTGAATTCTTCGCGCTTTTTTTGGATACGCTTGTCACTAAAAAGCCTTAAGATCCAAGTGCAAGAAATTGAAGCCCACTTGGCTACGATGGTGAGGATAGGTTTATTCCTGCTCTAATAAATATCTCTGAAAACGACAGGTATATGTATGTATGAGAGGCAATAGACTTTTATCCTTCTCGTAGTCAGGTTGGCAATATGACCTCCTTGTGATTATGGTGACATGGGTTCGTTTCTCGTTACCAGACATCACAACCACTTCAATTTCTTGCACTTGGATCTTAAGGCTTTGTAGTGACAAGCATATCCAAAAAAGCACAGAGAATTCGAGAAGTTAGGAGGGCATTGTGGCTATTACAATTACAGGTAGTGTTTGAGTTACCATAATTCATTTTACGAAAATTCGCTTTTACAATGGGGTTAGCAATTAACATCGATATGACAATATTTTGAAATTACGTATTTTTAAATTTCACGCGCAAATGGCGCAGGCAACAGCATATAATCAGGCAGCATACGGTGTACGATATGTTGGCCCAAGAGGCTGGAATAGATACATCAATTCAATAAGCTGACCTCACTTGCTCTCGCTGTGTAGGAAATTAAAATATGTCAGTGTTCGTTTGCGATTTTTGTGCGTTTGTAAGTAAACTCTAAAACTCAAATTTGTATCAGAACAGGCAGTGCTCGAGTTACGATAGTTCGATTTTGAATATTTAGAAAATATTTTTAAATTTCGTGCGGGCGCAGGCACCAGTGTACAATCAGGCAGCAAGAGAGGCCAACTTACAATAGACCAACTTCTTTTCCTCCACCTCTTTATTCCATCTTGTTAAAAAAGTAAAAGAGAATGATAAAAGTACTGTTAGTAACGTTATATTCTTGCGTAAATGCACACAGCCATAAACAACCGAACAAGAAACTGTTGTTTTGCTAATGGCTGAATCGGATAACAACTGTTTTGCTTGTATTTCAACCATCGTACGGTTAAACAATTACCCTAGTTGTCGGGAATTTCGAACTGATCATTCGAAGTCCCCGCCATTTAACTTCACAAGTGTTGCGTTAAATTGGGGCAAAACTGAGGGATCTCGCGGGCAGTTCATTGTGCAGAAAGTTGTCCAATACGCGACAATCTCGCGGGCAGTTCATTGTGCAGAAAGCTGTCCAATACGCGACAGAGTTAAGAAGTAATTCTTAAATGCCTGGAGGGGAAGGAGCGCGTCTTATAGTAATGAAGACACTATGAATTTTCATTAATGAATATGATTTGCTATTCCCTAGTACGAGCTAAATTGTCTATGTAGAGATTTGGAGCCAAGGACTCCGTAGCCATTCAAAAATTTGCAGATTACGGCCTTCAGCCAGAACTTCGAGTCACTTCATTGATCCCAGATGATAACTTAACTGTCATTCTTCCTATTCACAAGTAAAGTAGATTCATTGATCTCTGTAATGCCTAAATAACCGATGATTCCCGCCTGAATTACAAGGATTCTGTAGTTTACACGGGAAAGCGTAAGTTTCTTTTGAAGTAGGGCAAAGCGACGCCTCATTCCTGCCCTAGTCCTGAACGTCGTAAGTACCGTGATGTTTTAGTGTCTCTCGATTCTCTGGCAGCCATTGCCATACCAGGTCGAATTCCGTAGTAACTGTGAGTTATCTTTATCCATGTATAGATGTGTCATCCTTGCGATGAGGGACTTGATTTGCGCAGCAAACGAAAGCTGCAAGTGTAAGAATGTCATTTAATTGTAGTTTAGATTAAATAGTTCTCGATTTGTTGTGTTTTTCGTCCAGTCGTGGACTTAGTGTCTTTCAAGCACGTGATATCAAAGACCCTAAGGGCTACCAAGTAACAAAGCCCAGAGAGCTTTCAGGTTCCTTGAATTGGATTGGTGAGAGTAAAAGAAACTGCGTGTGCAGTGGAAATTTGCTATTAACGATTAATCAGTGTTGGCTCTTAGTGCACATTGGCTTAGCCGCCCGTGATGCTCTTTCATTCATGTTCAGTATTGTTAATGGGTTTAAATGTTTATTTTTTGTAATAAAACTGTAATTTGATGACCAAATTTTATTGAATCCCACCCAGATAGTTTTAGAGAGTGCGCCTCCTCAAGGCCTTGTCATCGGCCCATAACATCAGGCCACCAATCAGAACAAAAATAATAAAAGTCGAAGAAAATCCCGACATTTGGTCCTTCGAACCGGATGACAAGTGCTCTCTAGAGCTTGAAGGGAAATTTCAATAAAGTATGGTCTATAGGGTAGCCCTGATAGGACACAGTCAGCTCCCACCGAATCTGCCAGTGTTCAGATAACCAGATTGAGATCTATAGAAGGCCAGGAGGTCTGGTCAGTCAATTTTTAGCTAGTAGTCTATCATTCTGGCAGAGACAGTATGAGTTGGTCGTGTTATGTATAGGAGGAAACGACCTGGCAGTCGATCACCCCAAAACCGTTTGGGATAATTTACGTACTCTTATCGAACGCTTGAGGAAAATTTGTGAAATCATTGCTATCTGCGACGCAGAGATCAGAGAGTATCTCCCTGATAATCGTTTTGCTATCAATTCCGTTGAATATGTCACGAAAGTAAAGAACTTTATTGCGAGAATCTCCAAATACTGCAACAAAAGAAGTCGATGCGAGTCCGACACTTGCCTATGAACTCCGTGCCTACCGCTGAAGGCAAACAAAGGGACAGAGTCCATTTTGATTCAGAAATCCGTAACGCGTTCCTCAATCGTTTGATGAGATTGATCAGGAGAGAGAGAGACAGACAAAACAACTAGGCTCAGTTTGTTCCGATGTGCAATTGGCCACACGTGCCACTAATCTTTGTACCCCGTCTTTCTAACGTAAGAAAAATCCTAGTTTCCTAGTTTACATAACCCGCCCCCCCAAGAAGTAGAGTACATTATCCAAAATGGCAGTGGCTATGATTGTCCACATCGAGGCATCGCTGAGTCTCACAGCGGACTTACTGGCCGAATCACAGCGTGCGTTAGTAGAAACATATTCTGAGAGCGTGTACCAAAATTTGGTCACGCAGTTGAGACAAGAAGAAGGTCAGCTTCGAGAGCTGTACAAACGTCAAGTCGTAAAGTTAGAATCTAGCTTAGATGCCAGAATCAGGCAAGCCTTAGCAGAAGCTGTGCGAGCTTCTACCCTTTTGTTGAATCGAATCGATAAACTGAAAGTCACTCAGACAGGGAATGTTTCCCCCCCCAAATTGAAACCGCTGCCTCTCCCCACCTTTGAAGGGGAAGTGCAGGAATATGCTTCTTACAGAGAATTGTTCACGATCCACGTGGATCGAAGGGCAGATTTGGACGACGTGTCCAAATTTACTTACTTGTTAGGGACTCTGGGCAGGGATCCGCTTAGGATCGTTAAATCCCTAAGTGTAACCGCCGCGAATTACCAGGTAGCGTTAGATCTCTTGGATAAGCAATATGGTAATGTACACCAAACGCTTGTGATCTTGCATCGAAAACTTGCCAACATATTCGTACCCTCGTTGAACCCCGTAGAGCTGAAGAAGTTCAGATTTGAGTTAACAGTGATCATTGAGCAAATAAAGAGGCTCAGTACTAATGATATAGGCCATGGCATGGTCATGAGCCTTATCAATCAGAAGTTGTCAGAAGGTAACCTCTACCGAAAGGTGGTCGAACACCTCAGAAAATGCGACTATAGTTTAGAAGAATTTTTTGAAGCTATAGACTTCATAATTCGCATGTTGGAAGATGACACGTTACAGCGAGGCGAGAAATTAGAATCTGATAAGAAAAACGATGTCAGCGTTAGACCCAAAACGAAACCCATGCAGAATAATTCTTGTCCCTTTTGCAATGAACAGCACCCGCCTCACGGATGCCGCCGAGTAAGTGACGTGGCTGCCAGCCGCCACATTCTACTAAGGAAGGGCCTGTGTTTTAATTGCCTTCAGTCAGGTCACCGTAGTGATAGATGCCCTAACCCCAATTCATGTAAAAGTTGTGGAAATAATCATAATACTTCCATTTGTGATAATAGCAGCTTCAGAAAAGCACATTCCGTTCCCTCCACTTCGTCCCGAAATAATCCCAGTTTAGTAAGTAACAGTCAAGCTACAACCTCCTGCCCTGTAGTAAATGCGACGCCCAGGCAGCACGATAGAAAACCCCGTCCACCCCAAGAGAAAGTAGAATCAAAACCATGTAAGAGCGCCAAGTAGCCCAAACATCTAGTGTAGATCTTCCCTGTACGATTTTGCCAACGGCCATGGCCGAGATCCATCACAAGCAGGGGAGTAAATGGGTTCGCTTGTTTTTGGACACTGGGAGTCAACGAAGCTTTATCTCCGCTAAAACTGCAAAGCAGTTAGGCCTGCCAGTGGTAGGCAAAGTGGCGTTGAACATTGCCCCCTTTGGTTCAGCAGAAATCAGTGGCCAGTATGACGTTGTGAGTTGCCGGGTAGAGATGGGTAACAGAATTGTTCGAATGAAACTAGTTGTTCACGAGAACGTAGACGCCCCGATTCATAACGCAGGTTATGTAAGAGTAAGACAACACCTAGTAGGGAAGGGAGTCACGTTAGCAGATCCTGACAGTAAGAGCGATAAATTACGAAACGTGCACATTCTTGTGGGTGCAGACTACTTTAATTATTTCATTATTGGAGTAGAAAAGATTGACGGAATAAGTCTTTTTCTGACCCATAATGGCATGTCGCCATACGGGAGAGTGCCACAGTGGCTATTAAAAGGTCACAAGATAGATCATGTGAGAACGCTCAGGGTATGTAGGGTCGCGAGCGAACCAATTGCATTTGATGTTGATGAATGGTGGCATTTGGATACCGTAGGCATCGCCCCATCCGAGCAGTACACTGTCCGTGAAGCGGAAGCCATGCGAAAGGTTTCGCAGAGTGTAACGAAGAAGCCTGAGGGATATCAAGTAAGTTTGCCGTTCCGTTCAGAAGGTAGGCCAGAAACAAACTTTAGAAATGCTGTAGCACAGCTGGATTCGCTGCAAACCAAATTTCAGAAAGACAAGGAATACTATAATCAATATCAGGGAGTGATCGACAAATACCTGGAGGCAGGATTTATATATGAAGTAAAGATCCAAAAATAGAAGGATACTACATGCCGCATTTCGGCATTAAAAAAGATAGCCGCACGACCCCCCTTAGAATCGTATTCAATGCCTCATTCAAAGCTAAGAATAATAAATCCTTAAATGAATGCCTGTTACCTGGGCCTAATTTAGTAGAGTTGGCCTATAATATGCTTCTAAAGTTTCGAATGAATAAATACGCCATGCTTGCAGACATAAGCAAAGCATTTCATAGAGTACTATTAGATCCCTGTGATGCCAGATATACAAGATTCCTGTGGCGAGAGGTAGCAGGTCGAGCGCTGACCTTCGCTTTCAGAGTCGTGGTGTTCGGCATCACGGCTAGTCCCTTTTTGTTACAACAAGTATTGAGTCATCATTTTAGTTTAGAAGGAAGACCTGAATTAAGCAAGTCATTTTACGTTGATAACTATGTTAGTACCTTCGAAAGTCTGGATGAGATGAAAAAAGAACAAGAATCTGTCCATGCAATTTTGGATAGGGCCAGAATGCCGTTAGAAGGGTGGGCAACGAACAGTATAGCCCTCGATAGCGAGAGAGAGTGGAAAGAATCTGTGAATGTGAGCGTGCTCGGGCTGAGATGGGCTCGAGACGTCGATTGTCTGTGTGTGAAAGAGAGTGAGAGGATTCGTGAGTTGGGGGAGGGATGGGTACCTACGAAACGTAGGGTACTATCTTTGCTAGTGTCAATTTACGATCCGCTAGGTCTAGTCAGTCCTTTATTTGTTAGGGGAAAGCTGTTTCTCCAACAACTTTGGGAACAAGAAATTGGATGGGATGACGTGTTGTGTAAGGATAAGGCTAAAGAAGCGCGAGAACTGTTAGCAGAGTTGAAATCAGTCAGTGATTTAACATTTCCTAGAGTGGCAGGAGTCAGAAGATCCGAACTCCATATATTCACCGATGCCAGTAGTAGGGCATACGGTGCTGTAGCGTATGTCAGAGATAAAGAAGGTAACGTAACATTACTCACCAACAAAATGAGAATCACTCCGAAAGGGATGCTCAAAATCACCATCCCTAAATTAGAACTTTTAGCCTTGCTGCTAGGTTGTAGGCTAGCGAAAACGATTAAAGGACTAATAGAGCCACAAGAGATTAGTATCTGGTCAGATAGCAAAGTGGCATTAGCCTGGGTGGCATCCCCGGATGCCAAGGACAACAAAAATATCTTTATATCTAACCGCGTGGCAGAAGTTGTTTTTCTCCGCCAGATTTGTGATTTCAGTGTGAAGTATGTGCCCAGCAAACAGAATCCTGCTGATGTCGTGTCTAGGGGTGCAACAATCCAGCAATTGCAGCAGAACCCTCTTTGGCGCCAGGGTCCAGAGTTCTTGAGAATCGCAGGAGAGCCTGTTCCTTTCAAAGAGGCAGATCTAACGAATATCAGAACCGTGGTGGAGCGGGTGCAGGAACTGAGGGAAGAAACAAGCTCTATTCCCCAGGAGGGATATGGGACCTACTACTCAGGGAGGTTGAGTTCCGAATTTTGATTAGAGTAACCAGATTAGTGTTAAAGTTTGCAAAAGTGAAAAGGGATCCTTTTCGAGCTCTTGTCTTATTAGAGCAAAGATTCTATTTACCTACTGTGTAAGTGTATTTGGAGGGTGAGGTCAGACCCCCTCGTGAGATACTGAATTTTGTGAGTCAATTAAATTTAATTATAGTAGATAAATTGATTTGCACTAGGGGACGAGTGTCCCAAATTGATGAGATGAAACATTTAATTCTTTTGCCTGCCAAGGGACACTTAGTCAGAGCATACTTAAAGTATTTGCATTGTTTGCACCTCCATTGAAATGTCAATACGCTAATGGCGATTTTTCGACAGAAATGCTGGACGCCGGGCCTGAGGTCTATTGCTAAGAAAGTTGTACGGAAGTGTCCAGAGTGCGTGCTAGCCTTCCAACCGTGATGAGACGACCACCGCCAACCCCCCTGCCGAAGGAAAGGATCACCTTGCGGAAACCATTTGCCGCAGTCGGCGTGGACCACACCACGGCCATACAAACAGAAACACGACCAGGCTATATCCTCCTCGTGACGTGCATGGCCACCAGGGCCGTGTATTTAGATTTCTGCCCCTCCTTGGAAGTGGAGGAATTTGTTCTAGCTCTTCGAAGATTCAGTGCTACGCATGGAGCCCCGACCTTAATCACTTCTGATAACCACCAAACGTTCAAGACGGCCAGCAACCTCCTTCAGGGACTTTATGAAGAGGATGAAGTCCAGCAGTTCCTGCGGAGGACTGGTGTAGAATGGCGATTTCAAACCCCCCGTGCGCCGTGGAAAGGCGGTTTTTTCGAACGTCTGATTGGTGTTACGGCGTGCCCTTCAGATTGCCCTCGGGAGAAAGTATCTGCCGGAGGCCCACGTATTAACTCTAGTGAAAGAGGCGGAGGCGGTAGTTAATAATAGGCCGTTGATGTATAGCGGTGACAAGTGCGAGGACGAGGTCCTCACCCCCTCTCATTTAATACGAGGTCACTTAATTAACTTAATGGCACCTGTTTTACCAGATGAAGACCTTAATGCTACCTTCACCTCCCGGAGGCTAAGGGATCGATATCTAAAGCTAACAGACACTTTAAAAGCCTTCCGGGAGAGGTGGAGGAATGAGTACCTAAGTGCCCTAAGAGCCCGACACGATTGTCAGTCTGGGGAATCCACCAAGCTACACCCCGGAGACATCGTGTTAATAAAGCAAGAAAATCAAAAGCGGGCAACGTGGCCCCTTGGAGGCGTCGTGGAGACGTACCCGGACGACGACGGTGTCGTGCGTTCGGCCAAGGTATTGTTCGAAGATGTTGAGTCCCTGCGTGCTGTCAGCCACTTGGTCTTCCTGGAACTTGCCCCCTCAGATGACGATGATGGCGTTGGAGACGAACGGCGTGACGATGTTGATGGTGCGACGGAGGAGATGGTGCGTGACGACGACGGCAACGAAGAGGTCCGAGACGAGGGAGCGTACAGCCCAGCAGTAGGTGTTCCAGGAAATGTGACGTCTGGGGACGACCAAGGGATGGCACTGGCTGCAACATCCGAACAACCAGCCACAAAGGTCTTGAGTGACGTAGAAGACACTGACGATATTGGTAACGATTCGAGCGATACCAGTGCTGTAAGTGAGAGTGCTGAAGTGAATGATACTGAGGTATCGAGTGGTAGTGATGTTGACGTTCAGTTAGGCGGACAAAGACGTTCCACACGCCCTTTGAGAAAGGCTGCTGCTAAGCAGCACGAGTTAATGAAGCGCTTAATGGAAAGCGACTATATCTAAGTTATAGCTAGAAACAGAAGAAAGAAAACGGGAAGGTCCCTTATTCTAGTAGGCAGGGAGGGTGGACCCAAGTAAGTGTAGGTGAGTTGAATCCTCGGAGGATGGAAGTGCGTCGGGTCAGCGTAAGGTAGTGGGAGCCCCCTCTTGCGCAAACAAGTCGGCGTTGTGCAGCGGAGATAGCCCCACCCTCAAGGTAAATTACCAAAATGTATATGAGTAATGAGTACCTCTTATAAGAGAAGTGAAAGAGTTTTGAGGGCATGTGTCCCGTGAAAGAGTACATACTGATTCAGTGTGATCTATGTTTCCTTAAAGGCGAATGGCCTATCGAACTGGTTATGCTTGTTGCACACATTCTAGAGTTGTTATTGAAGACGTGTCGCCTAGAATAACATGCGTGTTGCATGAAGAAGGTTAAAGGCAGATGGCCTTATGAGAGTGTATATTCATGTTTCCTTGATTGTGATTTTCCATTTATGCTTTTGATCTTATTGCAGGCTCATTGCCTATTGAGTTTCTATGCAGATTCATGTCTACCTTATGTGAATGGGTACATTTATATGTATATATCTGCCATTGATATTTTGTTTATGTGTGACATTGATTACCCCGGGGTGTGATATTGATGTGATTTTTTTTGCCATGTCATGTTTTTTGGTGTACTCTGTTAGAGTCGCTGTGGAGCGCTACGCAGCGAGCCTGACTGAGTAGTGTAGGAGTGGTTACTCCCCCCCGAGCTCAGTCTTTCCTGAATTGTCCAGCATTTCAATGCCCCATACTTCAGTGTGGAGTATGTCGGGAATTTCGAACTGATCATTCGAAGTCCCCGCCATTTAACTTCACAAGTGTTGCGTTAAATTGGGGCAAAACTGAGGATCTCGCGGGCAGTTCATTGTGCAGAAAGTTGTCCAATACGCGACAGAGTTAAGAAGTAATTCTTAAATGCTTGGAGGGGAAGGAGCGCGTCTTATAGTAATGAAGACACTATGAATTTTCATTAATGAATATGATTTGCTATTCCCTAGTACCAGCTAAATTGTCTATGTAGAGATTTGGAGCCAAGGACTCCGTAGCCATTCAAGAATTTGCAGATTACGGCCTTCAGCCAGAACTTCGAGTCAATTCATTGATCCCAGATGATAACTTAACTGTCATTCTTCCTATTCACAAGTAAAGTAGATTCATTGATCTCCGTAATGCCTAAATAACCGATGATTCCCGCCTGAATTACAAGGATTCTGTAGTTTATGCGGGAAAGCGTAAGTTTCTTTTGAAGTAGGGCGAAGCGACGCCTCACTCCTGCCCTAGTCCTGAACGTCGTAAGTACCGTGATGTTTTAGTGTGTCTCTCGATTCTCTGGCAGCCATCGCCATACCAGGTCGAATTCCGTAGTAACTGTGAGTTATCTTTATCCATGTATAGATGTGTCATCCTTGCGATGAGGGACTTGATTTGCGCAGCAAACGAAAGCTGCAAGTGTAAGAATGTCATTTAATTGTAGTTTAGAGTAAATAGTTCTCGATTTGTTGTGTTTTTTCGTCCAGTCGTGGACTTAGTGTCTTTCAAGCACGTGATATCAAAGACCCTAAGGGCTACCAAGTAACAAAGCCCAGAGCTTTCAGGTTCCTTGAATTGGATTGGTGAGAGTAGTAAGAAACTGCGTGTGCAGTGGAAATTTGCTATTAACGATTAATCAGTGTTGGTTCTTAGTGCACATTGGCTCAGCCGCCCGTGATGCTCTTTCATTCATGTTCAGTATTGTTAATGGGTTTAAATGTTTATTTTTTGTAATAAAACTGTAATTTGATGACCAAATTTTATTGAATCCCACCCAGATAGTTTTAGAGAGTGCGCCTCCTCAAGGCCTTGTCATCGGCCCATAACATCAGGGCACCAATCAGAACAAAAATAATAAAAGTCGAAGAAAATCCCGACACTAGTTGTGTTACAAATGACGTTCAGTAC
Source organism: Macrobrachium rosenbergii (assembly GCF_040412425.1). Classification (NCBI taxonomy): domain Eukaryota; kingdom Metazoa; phylum Arthropoda; class Malacostraca; order Decapoda; family Palaemonidae; genus Macrobrachium; species Macrobrachium rosenbergii. The sequence goes on from NC_089752.1 coordinate 65,175,037, forward strand.
AATTGGACATATTTTTACATTATACCTTTATTCGCTTTGGAGAAAAGATCGGCAAGGAAACATACTGCTAAATTTAAGCTGCAAGTTGTAGCTGAAGCTGAGAAAACAATGTTCAAGCTGCTAATGGCTATAAATTATCGTGTAAAGTCACCTACAGAGCCGTCAGCGGAGTCTCCATCGAACGTGTCATTCGCTAAGTCTCCGCTGAGCAAGTTTTCTATGGTGACTTCCCAGTTTTTCGCCATACAATTAATCACGCCTAACGTGCCAGGTCACGCGATTT
>NC_089752.1:65182819-65277819 GCF_040412425.1 Macrobrachium rosenbergii
GTTGTTCACCACTGCAGTGATGGACAACATCGACCACAACCCATCTGCAACTACTGCCACTACCTCCTTCCATGGAACTAGCATCTCCATATTTCAGCACCCCACCAAGGAGAACACTGGACAGGAAAGACAGCAACTAAAGTTTGCACCTGAGAAAGTGAGGTCGGTGCCTGAATTGCGGACACATTCACAAACATCTCACCAGCTTCCTTTCAAACAAAGAACCCTGTGCCACCAAACACTGCAATACCAAAGCCACCCACAGATATCTTGGGGCCACAGCTTGCACTGGAGTATCAGTGGCTAGACAAGGTCATAGTCACCCAGGAAATAGATGATGCAGTGAATCTGACGTGGTCAGCTCATCACGCTTCAATGAAGAGAAGCCCAGAATTTGAAGTAACCATAACTTCATTGCTTCCTCTCCTGCGTGATCAGGCTCATTCTGTTGCTACGATCAAACACGTGATGCAGAAAGTGCAGGATGTCACTGATTTTCTGAACCTTGGCCAGATACCCATAATCACAGCTGATCAGCCAATCTATGCCGTAGCAAAGCAGGTGCAGTGGCAGTGGCCTGATCAGTATGGCGAAGACAAGTATCTGGTAATGTTTGGTGGTCTGCACATTGAGATGGCAGCAATGACATCTCTTGGTACTCTTCTTCATGGCAGTGGTTGGACAGGAGCTCTGGTGGAGGCAGGAGTTGCTTCATCTGGAACTGCAGAATCCTTCCTGTCAGCTGCAAGTGTAACCAGGACACGGCAGATGCACCAGGTTACAGCCTCTAGTTTGTACAAACTCCTGAGGACAGCATACACTGACTACTGTGCTGAGAAAGCAAACAACAATGAGCAGGCATTAGAGTTTGAGGAGTGGTGTGACCTTCGAAGACAGCAGAGTCCACAGTTCCACTTCTGGCACATGGTGTTGTCTATGGAACTTGTGATATTCCTACTGATCAGGTCCTTCCGTGAGGCCAATTTTGTCCTCTACTGCCAGGCATTGCATGAGCTGATACCCTACTTCTTTTCCAACAATAATACAAACTATGCTCGTTGGCTGCCTATTCACCTCAGGGACATGCTTACCCTAGAGTTCACACCCAGAGTTGCACAAGGAGTTCAAGGCTGGCAACTTTGTTGTGCACAAGACCAGTCGCCAGTTCTCAGCAATGGCTCTTGACCAAGCTCATGAGCAGACCAATGCCTTTATAAAGGCTGATGGCGGAGCCATTGGGCTGACTGAAGATCCGTCAGCACTCAGAAGATGGATGGTGGCTGGCCCAGAGATCATCCGCTTGGTGTCTGCATACGAAACAGAGGTTCAAAGTAAGGAGTCTAATGAGCAGACAACACACCATGAACAAACACCTCATGCGCAGAAGACATTCTTGGAGAGAGTCAGCAAGCTGTCATTGGCTTTGCAACACTTGGGAAGTCCTTTTCAGGAAGAGAGCCAGGATCTGTATTCCATTGACAACAAAGACATTGCCCACCCCAGCTCAGCAGAACTTCTACAGACACACCTTGACAGAGGCCGAACTAAATTTCAGAAGTTTTCAGACTCTTTGGCAAACAATGCAGTCTCCTTCTATGAGCCGATAAAGAAGAACAGAACTGACTTCTTCAGGCAAGAAGCTGCTCCTGTAGAACAGTCAAAGCAGAAACTTCTGAAGGAGGATTGCCAGCTTTTCTCAAAGCTATTTATATCCTGTCAGAGCCGTGAATGTGATCTGCAGGAATTCTTCCAGCACGAGAATCAAACATTCCCAGCTTCCCTTAGTGAGGGTGGTAGGCTGTACACATGTCAGAAGTCTCAGCTGACCTCGGTCCTGGAGAGTCATGTTACACTAGAAGACAAAGAACCAAAGACTGATGTCCTCATTGTAGATGGATCAGCTTTGGTCCATGCCTTGCCACCAAAGAAAGGAAAGACCTTTGAGGGCTATGCACTTTGCGACTTCTTGCCTGTGATACAATCCTATAGCAGCAAGTACACATCATCACATCTTGTATTTGATGTATACAATACATCCAGCCTCAAAGCTGAGACCAGGCTCCAACGTGGTCAAGGAGGAAGGCGCAAGGTGACAGACAAGAACACAATTCCATCCAACTGGCGCAATTTCCTAAGACACGATGCCAACAAGACAGAGTTGTTCCAGTTCCTGGCAGACAAAGTTGCCCAGATGTCTGCCACAAATGTTGTCATTGCCACGAAAGGGTCTGCTGTCCTCAGCACTCATGAGGCTAGTCTTCAGGGACTGGAAAAGTGCTCTCATGAGGAAGCTGACACCCGCATCTTTCTCCATGCCAAATATGCCACAGAACATGGAGCCAAGACCATCACGGTTAAAGCAAATGACACAGATGTTCTTGTCGTTGCAGTCAGTGCTTTCTCCACTCTCCACAATCTAGGGCTAGAGAAGCTATGGGTGGCATTTGGCCAAGGCCAGAGCCTGCGCTGGATTGCTGTGCATGACCTGTGCAACTCTCTGGGCCAGGAGAAGGTGAATGGCATGCTCTTCTTCCATGCGTTCACAGGCTGTGATACAGTGTCAGCCTTCCGGAGCAAGGGCAAGAAGACCGCCTGGCAGACATGGAACATCTTTCCAGAGGCCTCCACTGTGTTCTCCAAACTGAGTCACTACCCTCTCAGAGTGGAAGAGAGTGACCTGAAGGTCCTGGAGAGGTTTGTCATACTTATGTATGAAAGATCCAGCACTGCTGGCACTGTGGATGAGGCTAGACTTGATATGTTTGCCAGGAAACAAAGGGCATATGAGGCCATTCCACCAACCAGGGAGCTCTCCTCCAACACACCAAGCGTGCTGCGTACCAGGCTGGTTGTGTGTGGGGGCAGGCCACCCAGTGTCAGCCACAGCCAGAGAACCCTGCTGAGTGGGGATGGCAAAAGTCTGGTGAAGCATGGCAAGTCCTCTGGACAACCAACTCGCCCTTAGCCAAGAGTTGCCAACAGCTTACCAAATGTGGGTGCAAAGCAGGCTGTCGGGAAAGGTGCAAGTGCTACAAGCTGGGTCTTCCCTGCACAGCTCTGTGCACTTGCAAATGTGAAGTCTAGATAAATATTGCCCTCTCTTCAGTAGATAATCTAGCTTGAGCATCCAACGTGTCATGCTATGCCTACCTTCTTATCCTCGAATTTTTCAAAGGTGTAGGTTGAGAGACCTATACATAGATTGGTTGCGTTTAGTCCGTATTTCTCTTCTTTTCTTTTTATGGTTACAGTCTTAGGCACAATGTTGTATGTGACCATACCATTACTATTTCAGTTGAAAATAGCATATTAGTTAAACTGTCTGATCACATGAATATACCATTAAATAAAAACAGTTGGTCTCTATGTCTGCTAGCGCTGTGGATAGAAAAAAAAACTTTTATGGCAACCATTTTGTACGCCATCTTGGTTACAATTCATTTAGTAAGGGTTTTCAATAAAATGTGTGGTATGGAACATTTTTATAACCTAAAAGTCGAGGTTTAAAAAAAAAAAAAACTGGCATATTCCATCCAATAGATGCTCCCAAACCAGTGAATCTCAACATAGATGGCGGCCATTTTGAAAAATAGCCGCCATCTTGGATTTTCAGGTGGCCAGCGCCCTTTTCTAAGAGAGCGTAGTCTTAGGAATGTTTGTGCCAAATTTCATGCTTGTTTCACTATCTGAACGATTTTTACAGCAATCTGCTGCACTATTATGGCAGTACTGGCATCCTCCTTCAATACCGGACACTCACGACAGAGTTGAAACAACAGTACTCTCCGCTGCTCTGCTGCCGAGACTCTGATTCTCAGGTACGAATACCTGCTGCTGCTACCCCAACTGCTGACTCGCTGCTGCCCTGGACCACCGGTCAAAACATAATACCAATAATGAGAAAATGGTAAAATAACAATCATAACAAATGCAAAATCAGGCAACATAAAGGAACGGTACTGACGTCCTCTTCCAATACTGGACGACCACAACAGAGTCGAAACGACAACCATCTCGTCCTCAAATACAGTACTGACGTCCTCCTCCAATACCGGACGACCACGACAGAGTCGAAACGACAACCGTCTCGTCCTTCAAGAAACAGTCCTCCAACAATGGACGATCGCGACAGAGTTGATGCAACCACCAACGCGTCCATCGAAGAAGGTTCCACTTCAAAATCTGCTGTCTGTTGCTGAAACAGACTCTCTGCTGCTCTGAACCTGACTTTCAGGTACGAATACCTGCTGCTGCTGCCCCAACTGCTAACTCGCTGGTGCCCTGGACCTGACTCATTGCTGCTATGAACCTGACTCGTCGTTCCACCCTCCAGAACCTGACTGACGCTGTCAAGCACCCCATGACAGACGTCAACTCCTTACACAAAGGAAAAAACAAAAAAGTAAGGAGGCAACAACCCACCAAGGGAACAATTGCCAAACGATCGTTCCTCACATATACATACATACATACACACACACACACACACACACACACACACACACACACACACACACATATATATATATATATATATATATATATATATATATATATATATATATATATATATATATATATAATAAAAAACAGTATGGCCAGCAGAAACTTCAGCATTTTCAGTTATAAATTCATTTATTTCCATCACCAACGTTTCAGGATACAAATCCCATCTTCAGGACTAAAAACAGAGAAAATGAAAAATCTATACGTCAAGAGTTAAAGGAAATGGAGCACAGAAGTAAATCATTCTTTAAAAAATAGATAAATAATAATGAGTACATCAGTGAGCTTTCAATTTTAAAAGCAAAATGGCAAGTAATTAAACATGAAATTGACATCAAAGAACAAAGCTACTAAGCTTACTGACGCTAACTTTCAGGAGAATTAAAAAAAAAAAACCGGAATGGTAACAAGAAAAGAGCACAAGTGAACCTCTGAGAAAATTATATTATTCCCAAAGACAGAAGAAAATAGAATTCAACATCATTCTAACAAGCAAAAAATTTCTGTATATATTTACAAAGAGTAAAAAAGCAAAAACAAAAAGACGAGAACTCACCGGCACAGAAGCATGTAAAAGACTGAATAAATTATTTATTTTTTGACACCAGGGAAGGCAAATACAAAGAGACGAGAAGGTAGAATGGACGAATGGTCAATTAGGCAATGTTTAATTGTACAGCAGTTGAATGGTTGTTGGGGTTGGTGATGGTTGTTTCATGAAGAACGACTTGAGAATGGTTAATGACTGGTTATCCATTGCTTGATTATTATTATTATTATTATTATTATTATTATTATTATTATTATTATTATTATTATTATTATTATTATTCAGTAGATGAAGCCTATTCATATGGAACAAGCCCACATGGGCCATTGACTTGAAATTCAAGCTTCCAGAGAATATGTTCATTGGGAAGAAGTAAGGGGAAGTAAAGGGAAATACAGAAAGAAGAGATATTACTTACTAACAAAGAAAAAAAATGAAATTGTATCAAAATGCAAGAAGAATAGTAATAGGGTAGTAATGCATTTTCACTTGAACTTCTGAAGTTCCATTGCACGATATCCTCTGAGAGGTTGTTCCACAGTCCAACGGTGTAAGGACCTCTGGAACTGAGAAGTTCGACAGCGAGGCACATCACAACACATCGGTGCTGCTGTTCAGTGAATCTGGTTGCTCTCAGCAGATACAGGGGGATCAGGGATCAATTGTGAATGTGAAAGATCTCTGTTGAAATACAACTAACTTTGAAAAAGTAACAAACAAGGGACCATCCGTCAATGGTCCAAGTCATAACTGCTACTATTATGAAACAGAAACCTACCACCACGAACCACTCTATCAAAAAGAGATAACTCTGACAGAAGCAGACATCCACACTGGGGAACAGTATTCCAGTAAAGGAGGTACAGATGCCCTAAAACAGGTTGCATTGATTTTACCGCTGTTATAAATATATGAGACCTTACGAATAACACCTAACTTACGTGCGCCATTCGCTGAAACTTTCTCAAAAGTTAGATGTGAGACAAAAGTTACATCTAGAATAGTTAAATCTTCAGACTCATTCAGCCAAGTTCCATCCACCTGAAGGGGAGGATGGGATGGGAAATCTGTACGAGACCTGCTAATCAATGGTGTTTTCGTTTTGCTGGAGTTCAGCCTATTACCCCACCGATTACACCATTCCCTGAACCGGTCCATGTCCCGATTGAGGCTGAGGGCAGCTTCATTTCTCATAAGTGGAGACTTTACTACACCCACAAGTGTTGCATCATCGACATACTTGAACAATCTTGTTTACCAGGCCAACACCCATATCACTTGTATACACTAAAAATAACAGCGGACCAAGAACACAACAGGTCTGGGTTCACTAAAGACCCCGTCCAAAGCAACTTGCTGCTGCCTACGTGTGAGGAAATTTTAAAGTAATCTTAAAACATATCCACCCACTCCAAGAGTCTGAAGTTTATAAATAAGTGTTTTGTCATTTACTAAATCGAAAGCAGCCCTAAAATCTATTTTAATTACTCTGCACTCAAAACCCTTATCAAGGTTCCCTTGCAAATGGCATGGCATGAGATAAGATTTTGAAATCACTGTACAGAATATTATGTTTACATTTTACTGTTTGGTTGCGTATTGCAGAGAATTCGTTCGTGGATAAAACTCATCCTGTCTGGTGACTGACATCCTGATGACAATCGATGTGAACCTACAACAGCTGACTGGAATTACCCACATAGGTTCCCAAATTACATTTGGAAAAGTAAATAAATATATTGTTTGTTACGGAAATATGTATAAATCAGGTATTTGTAGCATTGGATCATTGCTGTATTTTTCTTGTTTTCTTATATACATGTAATTTTGTTTACATTTGGGTTTGACTCTGTTAATAAATGTAATGTATTTACCTTTATATTATTATAAAGTTATTTTACTGGAGAATGCAAGTGAGTTGTTCGAATGGTAATTGTATGGTTGAAGGACCGTTGTTTACATTTGTTTCTCCCATTACGAAAGGTGGGGTCGGGTGGTGTAACCTGATCCCGCGGGGAAAAGCTTTGAACACGGCTGCGAGAGAGAGCGGTCCTCGATTTGGTGGACCTGTTGGATGGTCTCTTTATGGATGTTACTGGAATTGCTCTTGAAGATGTCACTGCGATGAATAGTAAGTACGATTTCAGGGAAGTCTTGGAAGTTTCGCAGTCTTGAGATTGCTGGCCAGCACACTGGGTAGTTTGGGAATGCCCTCTAAATACGTATTCCCTACTGGACACGTATTGCTTATCCCTCGTCAAGCCTTGACGAACATACAGGAGATTGTCTGAACTCGTCCACAATTGTGGATAGCTTCAACTCCAGTGGTCAGTCGACGCAGGATTCTTCAGTGTACAGATATCTTTGTGTGTCTTCTAAGAATGTCCCATTTATATTCAGCTGTGGATATCTAACCAACGGACTTTCAAGCCCTGACGAGCCTTGGCACCTTCAAACTCCACCTTCATCGCAGACCTACGACCTCAATATTAACCTTGTACATTCTATGAATACATTTTAAGTTGTTGTAAATATAATCTAATTTTAAAATTTTCTCTTTCTTTACGCCTACCAATTATACTGAAGGAATCCCAATAGATGTAATTTTTTTCATTATTTAATGTTAACGGGTGAAAGGGTCTGGAGTCAGTCATAAACAAGACACGCCCATAAGATTGTTGAAGATCGCAACAATTCTGGTCGGGTGCCTTCGAACTTGAAAAGACTTCTGATTTTTAAGGGTTTCTTGAAAATAACATTAAATTGAACGTATGGATACATACTGCTAAGTACGACAGTGAGTTCTCATTTTACATGTTCGAATGTTGAGCAAAAAGGCAAAGATATATACAATTCTTTTTTAGGCACATTAAAAGTGGATGTCTTAGGCTTAACAGTGTCAATTAAAAACTCTCCTAAGATTTTCTCAAATAGGTGGGTGGGATGGATAATAATTTTTGCTAAAACAGTTTTGCAAGAAAATTACTTCTTCATTAAATCTGACCAAACTGCATGATAAATTATGTTCTACATAATAAAGTCTTACATGCATTAAGTTTAAAAACCAACGGACAAAAGCAAAAAAAAGTTGATCCCAAACCAGTAACAGTCTTCTTCCTGAAAACACCCGTTAAAAATTTATCCTTACATCTCGAATTTTGTTGTATCTTAAAATGTTAGTTCGTCTCGATGTTTTTGCTTTTTACTTTTTGTAAGTATATACAGAAATTTTTTGCCTGTTAGGATTAATGTTAAATACTTTTTTTTCTTCTGTCTTTGGGAATAATGTAATTTTTTTTATTCTCCTGAAAGTTAGTAGCCTTGTTCTTTTGTTGTTAATTTCGTGTTTAATTACTTGCCATTTTGCTTTCATCTAAAACTTAAAGCTCATTGATGTACTCATTATTATTGTATATTTATTTATATTTTTATAGAATGATTTACTACTGTGCTCCATTTTAGTCTGACTTATGATGTATACATTTTTCATTTTTTCTGTTTTTAGGCCTGAAGATGGGATTTGTTTCCCAAAACGCTGGTGATGGAAATAAATAAATTTCTAACTGAAAATACTGAAGTTTCTGCTAGCCATAATGTTCCTATTATAGATTTGACTTTCTAGAAGCGACAATGCCATTCAATATATATATATATATATATATATATATATATATATATATATATATATATATATATATATATATATATATATATATATATATATATATATATATATATATATATATATATATATATATATATATATATATATATATATATATATATATATATATATATATATATATATATATATATGTATATATATATATATATATATATATATATATATATATATATATATATATATATATATATATATTTAAGGAAATATATCAATTCATAACTGCCATACTATAAGATGTGATGAAAGAGAGATAGCTGCAAGATGGTACTAGGTCAAGCGATCAGTCGCAAAATCATTGCATTCAGCAAATAGTTTGGTTACTTCAGCTGTTTGGCTGGATGAACACACAATATTGGCTCTGATATGTGAGACAGACGACCGAGCTGGTAAGCGAGTCGTAAGAGTTCGTCCGTTAGAAAATATAGGTTGTGTGTCTAATTCTGCCCAAAAGTAAGTCTGATCGATTATTAGCGAAGCAAGAGCGTTATCGTCCAGACGTAGCTTTGAGTGTTCCAATCTCTTAGAAACTGGCAGAATAAGGTAAAGTTCAGACTCTTCTTTTTTCTGTGTGAACTGTGAACTTGTGATTTTACCATATTTCAAGACTCTTATGAACTTGTGTGGAAAGTTGAACATAACCATTCATGCCCCTTTAATATTCTATTTTATTGTGTATTGCTTAACCATTATTAATCATGCATTTTAGACTTTCGTTATTATGTTTTGCACTTGTATATTTTTTGGGAGATTACTATTGTGCTTAATTCTTTCGACAGATGTCTGTGGTGACACTGTGGTGACACTGTGGTGACATTATGATGATATCTGTGGAATTGGTGTGGTTATAGAGAAGATAATGCAAACCTTTGCAATGTCGGTGTTTCTCATGTGGTTGACTTAAGACTAGACTTATGATGTCTAATATGGAGTATGTGAGAGTTTTTGTGTTTAAAAGGCTTAGCCATAATAAGACTTTTAGTCAGAGTTAGATTATTTTGACTTGATAACTCATTTATTATGCATTTTAATCTTTTCTTTGTTCATTCATTACTGGTTGGGTTGGTTTGAATAATAAATCTATTTTTGTAGGAAAGATTGTGTTTCCTTAGATGATCCATTTCTTTTTTTAGTATGTTCGAGAGAGAGAGAGAGAGAGAGAGAGAGAGAGAGAGAGAGAGAGAGGGTCTATGTGGGCTGAGTGTCAGGGAGAGGTACCAGGGTCGAAATCCCCATGCTTTCCTGTCGATAGATCGCAAAGACACGTTACGTACACATTTCTACACGAAATGCTGAATCCGTTGTAGGGGGTATAACAGATTAATTTGGTGGCAGCGGTTAAAAAGTTTAATTAATAACAGCGATGTTTGAGGTTAAGATAGCGAAATAGGGAGATTAGAAATATCTGCAAAGCTTAGCCGAATGATCAGTGTTGAGGCTTCGTGCGATGCGGGAGAACTATATTCTGAGAATTATGCACCGATACAGTGATTTTTCTTTTTTCTAAGTATTCGAGAGTGGTGAATTGTGAAAATAGATCTGGGTGATATGTAGAGTAGTTTGCGGTTAAGAAAACACCCAAATAAGTGTGAATAGTGGCGATTGTGAGTTAATTAAGAGTATGGTGACTTTACAAAATCACCTTCTATCTCTTTTATCTTTTTGTTTTGCTTCGAGCTAGCAGCTTCCCATTCTCGCACAGAGTTCCGTTTTCTGTTAGCACGAGTGATAAGGCAAGTCTTCCGTTTTCTGTTCTTTTTCATTAGGAGTGTTCTCTTCGCCTCTTTTTTTTCTTTTCATGTTTTACGATCGGGGGCGTGTGATCATTCACAAAATGAATGACTCAGACACAAGTACGTCACAATCAATTGTGACCCATAGGCTGACGAACTTCAATGCAGGCATTACAAACTTTAAGGGCTTAGTTGACGGGAAGTTAACTCAGAATGTGGAGACATTTATTGAATCAGTAGAAAATTATCCGAATTCTAAGAAAATTACAAATGGCGCCGAAACTTTAACAGAAGCGAAAGCTTTTCTAGACTTAGACAAAGGGGACATTGGAGAACGAGCACGCAGTTTCGGGTTCAGAAAGTGTAAAACTTGGAAAGAACTTCAGGAATTTTTACGTGCATCGTATGGCGGGTCGACGCGAATGCATTGTTCGAATCTGCGGCGCTTATCAGAACTAGGAAGGGTAACAATTCATTAATCGCGTACAGTGCTCGCCTATTTGATGCAGTAGGTGAGTTAAAGAAATCTATGAAAAACTCTCCATGGGTAAATGGAAATAATATCTCCTTAGATAATTTTGAAAAACTGCTACACTTTGCCTGCCTTTTAACGTCAGATGTAATTACAGATAGTTTTGATAAAAGAATTGATCAGGATACAGATGAATCCTTTTTGTTTGCACAGATTAATAAAAATCTATCAAAATGTCCGACGCTGGACAGTAGTTTTGTGAAGGGAGGTGCTAAAATTTCAGCAACAGTTTCAAAACCACAGAATAATGCAAATTCCTCACATCTAGGAAACGATGCAGGAGCGAAGGCATGTGCGCGGGTGGAACCGAAGAAAACCTCAGAGAGATCAGTAACAACGTTTCATTGTTTTAACTGTGATAAAGTAGGACATAGTAAGTCAAATTGCAGAGTGAGATATTGTTCAGCTTGCAAATCTTCTGACCATGGGTGGAAATTTTGCCCAGCCACAAAGAATAGAGAATATTCAGGGAAAACACGGGGTAGTTTTACTAGATATGACAGAAGAATTCCACATGATGCAAGTTCTAGGTACACAAACGAACATCAGATTTTTCACAAGATAAGTTCGAAGACGGACACAGGATAATGAGCAATCAAGTCTTAGAGTCACCAGAACCTAGGCCGATTGTACGTGGTTTTTCTAATGGCATTGAAATTTCTATCTTCATTGATTCTGGCAGCTCAGTTAACCTGATAGATGCTGATCTTTTTCACTCGAAATTTCCAGAGTGTAAATTAGTCCCAACTAATGAGACAGTGTGTGATGTACAGGCGAGAAGATTGAATATCTTAGGTTCGTCATCTCTTACGCTCTGTATCGGTGAAAAGACAATAGTAGAACCATTTTTGGTCATAGAAGGATTAGCCTTAGGTGAAATGGTTTTGCTAGGACACCCTTCTTGTATGCGACATAACATCAATATTCTTACGGGAATTCAGGGGATTACAATAGGTGAGCCAGGTTGTTTCGTTCCATATAGACACATGGAAAAAACTTGTGAGAAACCCAAGACGCAGACTGCGACATGTGTAACACATTCATTAGAGAATGAAGACATTCCGCAAAAGTCTTTCAAAGGATTTTTGTTAGAAGACATTGAATTGCACCCGCGAGTTCCTACATTGATTAAAGTGTCGGTGAAAGAGAAGAATTTTCCTTCTCAAGTATGCGTTGTTGAGGGAACGGAGAGATTCAAAGACGTTGTAAGTACGGTGTCAGTAAATGAAGTTTCAGTCGCAGGCGTAACTGCAGTAGAATTAGTAAGCTATCAAGACTCAGTGAAAAAATATCACAAGGGTACTTACATAATTGATTTTGAAGAGTTTAAGGAAGAACATAAGATAGTGAGTTTTTGTGGAGACGGTAATATGTTTCCCAGCGAGGAACTACAATTCAGAAGTCAAGTTCTTCACGAACATTTGGCTGAAGCTGATTATTCCGAGTATTCAGATAAAGTAGAGAAAGTGTTGAAAGAATATTTAGCTATTAATGCTTTGAAGTGAGATAAACTAGGGGTTACAGATGTTTTAGAACATTCAATCCGCCTAGAGAAAGGTACAAATCCCATATATATTCCAGCGTATCAAATTCCTTTTAAGATCAGAGAAGAAGTAGAAAAAGAAGTTCAGAAATGGGAGTCGGAAGGTATTATTAGGCCCAGTTCCTCGCCTTTTAATTTTCCTTTACTAGCAGTCCCAAAGAAAGACGGTAGCATCAGAGTATGCGTAGACTTTCGTAAATTGAACGAAAAGACATGCCCAGATAGATACCCTGTAGCTTGTTTGCCTGATTTGTTTGTTGAAATCGGTGGCAAGAATATATATTCGTCCATAGATCTTATGCAGGGGTTTTTGCAAGTTCCTCTTTGCGAGAATAGTCGTAAATTTACAGCATTTTCTATACCAAAGGGACATTACGAGTTTAATAGGATGCCTTTTGGATTACAAGGGTCCCCAATAACATTTACTAGGCTGGTTAACACAGTACTTCACGGTTTATTAGGAAAGTCGGTATTTGTGTACGTGGATGACATTCTCATATGCACAGATACAATCGAAGAACATCTAAAGGTGTTAAAAGAAGTCCTCAAGCGTTACGGTTCGCTGGATTAAAAGTCAACTTGGCTAAATGTGAGTTTCTGAAGAAAGAAATTGTCTATCTAGGTCATGTTATCTCTAAAGAAGGAGTCAGAGTGAATGATGACAAAGTCAAAGCTATCGTGAGTTTTCCAGTTCCCAAAACCAGGAAGCAGATTCGTTCATTCCTAGGTATGTCGGGTTTCTTTCGCCGTTTTGTACGGAATTTTTCTACAATAGCGTCTCCATTAACAGATCTATTACAGGAAGACGTTAAATTTGTTTTGGGGTGACAGTCAGCAATTAGCTTTTGAGAAGCTTAAGAATGCTTTAGTGAATCCACCTGTTTTGAAGTTTCCAGATTTTAGTCAACCGTTCACCTTGGTGACTGACGCAAGTCAGGAAGGTATAGGTGCGTGTTTGATGCAGAAATTTGAGGGAAAATTACACCCAATTGCTTTTTATAGCAGAAAGTTCAAAACGCGTGGTAGTAACGAAAGGCTGATGTCAGTTGTGGACAAGGAGGCTTTCGCAGTCGTCTCTAGCCTTGTTCATTTCAAGATGTTGTTGTTGGGAAATAAAGTTGAGATTTTTACAGATCATCAACCGTTGCTAGAGCTTTTTAATAAGCCAAATTTATCGCCCAAGAGAGCACGTTGGTTTTTGACATTGAGAGATTTTGATGCAAGCCTCAAATACATTGAAGGTAAGCATAATGTAGTTGAAGATGCATTGAGCAGATATTTTCCGGTTGAGGATGAGGGAGTACATAACGAATCCTGTGAGGAAGACGAGAGTAGACATTTGGTGTCTCATGTCTCAGATACTAGTAGTTCTGAGATATCGCATGTAGGGGACATACACGTTCCTATAGTGCATACTTCGGAGAGAAATAGTGTGTCGGCAGTCTCGGAAGAGATTGTTGTTCGTGATGTTGAGGGAAACGGTTTGTGTTATGTTACTGGTGAAAATGTCACTTGGGACATACCTTTGCTCGAAGAGAAGCAAGATGAAGATAAATTACTATCAGATGCTAAGGCATTTCTCAGGAGTTTCACCGAAGAAAGGGTATAAGTTGCCTTTTTCTGGACTAGAATTGGAGAATAATTTATTAGTTAGGAAAGTTAAGTATAACTTGTGAAGTAGTCTAAGCATGGGTGAAATTACACAAATCATCGTGCCAGAGAGTCTAGTACCACAAGTTCTAGAAATTGTACATTGTAAATTTGGTTCTCCTCATTTAGGTGTTGACAAGACGTATGAAAACGTCAGGTCAAAGTTCTTTTGGAAAAATATGTTTTCCGCAGTAGAGGCCTTTGTGAAGAATTGCGCTATTTGCAATGCGAATAAGCCGGCGACGACGGTGTCGTGTCGTTTGGGTTCATATCCCACTCCAAATAGGCCGTTTCAGAGAGTGCATATGGATATTCTGGGTAACTTCTCAGAATCTGCTTATGGATATAGACATCTATTAGTAGTTGTTGACGAGTTAACTCGTTTTGTCGAGATTTTCCCACTGAAATTCAAGTCAGCTGAGGAAGTAGCTATAGCATTCTTTAAGGGGATAATTTGTAGATATGGTGTTCCTGAATGTCTGCTCACAGACAATGGTAGGGAATTTATTAATAAGACTTTAGAGGGTCTTGCTAATTTACTGGGAATAAAGAAAGTATCTATAATCCCGTATAGACCAGAAGCGAATGGGTTATGTGAGAGGGCGAATCGGAAAATAATCGAAGCTTTACGCATGACAGTGGGCGGTTCCGATACACATTGGGATAGATCTTTGGATGAAGTGCGATATAGTATCAACACTACGGCGAATGACACAATTAAGATATCTCCAGCAGAAGCTTTGTATGGGTACAAGTTGAAAGGACCTTTTGATTTGTTACCAGAGCAAGTTAAGGGCGATGTTACGGTTACTTCGTTGATAAATACAGCGAGAGAAAGATTTGCGCGTATCAGTAAAGAACTTGAACTTAGTTCGCGCGCAATGGTAGAGAAGAGTAACGCTAAATCGCGGGGAGTAGCTATTTCCATGGGTGATAGAGTGTTTGTTAAAGTGAATGTTCGGAATGATCCGAATTATAAATTAAGTCCAAAGTTCCATGGACCTTTTGAGATTGTAGAGATCAAAAAAGGGAATAGATTTGTAATAAAAGATGTAAATACTGGTGTGACGAAATTGACCCATATTTCGAAGTTAAAGAAAGTTGGGATGTAATGGAACATTTGTATATAATTAGAGGGATAAATGGGTTGATATTTGTATATACTGTATATAATACTTATTGTTTTTTTTTTTTTTGTCTCGTGTTCATTTTAGATGAAGTAGAGAATAAGAGAACTTTGCCAGTCTCTTTAAATAGATTAATTAGAGAAATAAGAATAACATTAGATAGAGTTGATAAAGGGATAGATAAAACGTTAGAATGGATTCCTGACGTTACTCCAGGAAATTCACCTTCTGTAGAGAATAGGAGAAGTAAAAGAGCAGCACCTTTAGTTCTTCTAGGTGTTGGTGTGATTGCGGCGGTTGGAGCTATGTCTATCGGAAGTTTAGTCAAAGTAGCAGAAGTTCAAAGAGACCTAATAGCTCAGGGGAAACAGTTAAATCAGTTGCAAGAAAGTAATGAGAAATTGAGAAGTGGTTTTGAAACAATTAGACATTCTTTGAATGATTTGTTAGTTACAGTAGAAGGTTTGAAAGAAGATCTTGATGTGACAATAGCACTTCTTACGATCCAACATACTTTTCTTAATATTGAGAAAGAAACTGATTCTCTAAGGATAGAAGTGCAAATGCAAATAAAAGCAATTATTGCTGCAGCAGATGGTCGTGTGTATGGTGATATATTACCTTTAGGATACTTAGAAAACGTTCTAAGGAATTCCGCTTATCTACATGGGGCAAAAGTATTATTCACGGGAGGAGATTTGTATTTATATTATAATGTTTTGAGAGTGAGATTGTCTGATCGGGGATTAATAGTATACGTTCCTGTCAGTACCATGAAGCCTTTTCTTAGTTTTGTTATTAGACCTTTTCCGAGTGCTTTTGGAGACTTAATAGTGACATGGGATGGTTTAGAGACCATGTTCATTTTAGGAGATCAATATCAAGGTTCGGGAGTTGATTATAAGACAGGTTGTACCTTGGTTAGGGAGAAGTATGTGTGTGACAGTAATGTTTTCCAGTTGCGAGTTGTATCTGTGGGTGGTTGTGAATTATCATTAGTTCATAGACAGACACCGACAGAATGTGACTTTATACAGTTTCCACTTGAATACCACATAATCTCCACCAGAACTCTTACTGCCGTATACTGCAAAGAATGTCCTGTTACGACGATGTGCCAGGGTAACAAGTCGACGTCATTCATTCTTCAAGGATCTAAGCTGTTTGACGCTTCGTGTCGTGTGGTATCAACAGACTTCCTCGTAATTAGCCGTGCTGTGTTCAACAGTTCCGAGAAGATATTCATGCGTCATATGCGTAACGATCATGATGTAGTTCCAATGCCTACAACAGTGGTACCGGTAACTGTTCCGCCGTTAGAAGAAGACGATGATCCATTGATGGTCGAGTATCAGCAGTATATTATGCCAGCTATTTTGATAGTTTTAGTGGCTATTTTACTGATAATTCTTATTGTGGGAGTAGTAAAGCTTATTTGTGCTTGTAATACTACATGCAAGGGCTCTAAGGAAACGACCCCAGTGACTTTGCAAGTACTTCATGAGAGCAGTACTTAAAACTGCAGTGCAGTAGACATTGCTAATTGAGCATAGCTCTATTTGTTATGTTTTATACATATGCTTTTATTTTAGTTCGCCATTAAGAGAGCGAGAAGCTCTTATGGGGTGGCCGAGCACTATTTAAGGGAAATATATCCAATTCATAACTGCCATATTATAAGATGTGATGAAAGAGAGATAGCTGCAAGATGGAACTAGGTCAAGCGATCAGTCGCAAAATCATTGCATTTAGCAAATAGTTTGGTTACTTCAGCTGTTTGGCTGGATGAACACACAATATTGGCTCTGATATGTGAGACAGACGACCGAGCTGGTATGCAAGTGCGTAAGTTCGTCCGTTAGAAAATATAGGTTGTGTGTCTAATTCTGCCCAAAAGTAAGTCTGATCGATTATTAGCGAAGCAAGAGCGTTATCGTCCAGACGTAGCTTTGAGTGTTCCAATCTCTTAGAAACTGGCAGAATAAGGTAAAGTTCAGACTCTTCTTTTTTCTGTGTGAACTGTGAACTTGTGATTTTTACCATATTTCAAGACACTTATGAACTTGTGTGGAAAGTTGAACATAACCATTCATGCCCCTTTAATATTCTATTTTATTGTGTATTGCTTAACCATTATTAATCATGCATTTTAGACTTTCGTTATTATGTTTTGCACTTGTATATTTTTGGGAGATTACTATTGTGCTTAATTCTTTCGACAGATGTCTGTGGTGACACTGTGGTGACACTGTGGTGACATTATGATGATATCTGTGGAATTGGTGTGGTTATAGAGAAGACAATGCAAACCTTTGCAATGTCGGTGTTTCTCATGTGGTTGACTTAAGACTAGACTTATGATGTCTAATATGGAGTATGTGAGAGTTTTTGTGTTTAAAAGGCTTAGCCATAATAAGACTTTTAGTCAGAGTTAGATTATTTTGACTTGATAACTCATTTATTATGCATTTTAATCTTTTCTTTGTTCATTCATTACTGGTTGGGTTGGTTTGAATAATAAATCTATTTTTGTAGGAAAGATTGTGTTTCCTTAGATGATCCATTTCTTTTTTGAGTATGTTAGAGAGAGAGAGAGAGAGAGAGAGAGAGAGAGAGAGAGAGAGAGGAGGGTCTGTGTGGGCTGAGTGTCAGGGAGAGGTACCAGGGTCGAAATCCCCATGCTTTCCTGTCGATAGATCGCAAAGACACGTTACGTAAACATTTCTACACGAAATGCTGAATCTGTTGTAGGGGTATAATATATATATATATATATATATATATATATATATATATATATATATATATATATATATATATATATATATATATATATATATATATATATATATATATATATATATATATATATATATATATATATATATTATATATATATATATATATATATATATATATATATATATATATATATATATATAAACATTAAGCTACAAATGTCGCTTAATCTCCAATTCATGCTACTTCAGGAATATCACCAAAGGGGAGTTAAAAGTGACAAATGGAATGGTAACTAAGTGAATCAAACACTCGACAGTACACTACAGTGACTTCCAGTCGACGTTCAAAACCACTGGAAGTTGCTGGAAGGTACTGTCGGGTGTTCGAGTCACCTAGGTACCAATCAATTCATCATTTATAATTCCCCTCTGGTTACATTCGCAAAGTAGTAGCGCAATTCCTGAATATTAAGTGATATTTGTAGCTTCGTGTTTGTATATAAATCATGGTGATGTGATAAAAATTCATATACATATATATATATATATATATATATATATATATATATATATATATATATATATATATATCCACATTATATATACACTTATGCATAGACATTACCGACTTTATATGTATATATATATATATATATATATATATATATATATATATATATATATATATATATATATATATATATATATAAATATATATATATATATATATATATATATATATATATATATATATATATATATATATATATATATAAAAGTAGGGAAGATGATTTGTCTGAGAAAATTGCAACTTGTGTTTTACCCAATGTTCACATTGCTTTAAGTTTCTTTTGACTGCTAGGTATTTGGGATTATAAGTGAAACATGACTCCTCCAATCCCACTTAAGCTCCCTGAATTTCTAGATCTTCCATTATTGAGCCCAAGACCTTCATTGAGGCATCTAAAGGACTGGGTACTACTTCCCTTGAGAGCTTAAACTAACTTGTAATCTGATAGGGACCACCTGTTGACACGTGATAAAGTAAAAGGAAGGAACCCAAGCTGACTCTTGCTAGGTCAAAAAAACTTCCCCAAAATCATAAGACCCTGAGGAGAAGACCTCTGCTTCTGTAAAAACTCCTATTAGGTCTGAAAACCTCTTAGAAGCAAGCAGTGGCGATACACGCCAAAAATTCAGTACATTATGGGAAACAAAGGTAAAACTGTTTCTCCACAGGAAAACCCCAAACTACGAAAATCTCTTCCTCTCCAACTTCTAAAGCCTGCGCCAGGACTAGTCATTCCCCAATGCTACCTCCAGAATTGGAAAGAGATCCCAAGAATACGAGACATTTCTCTTTCCCCAATACACGGAGGCAAGAATAGCAAAACATTTTAGAAGAGGCTTCCTTTCCATGAAGTGCACTAAAGCTTTGTACATACCCAATACAACCTTAGTGAAATTTAGTGCAAATGAAGGTTCTATTTCCACAAAATGATTAGTTAACTTCTCCTTACAAAAAGCAATTAGCCTCTTCAAAAGAGAAAACAGGTTTAACTACCAGACAAGTACCAGGGTGACTGGGGCAAATACTACAACAAAAAGATCTAAATTCAGATCAGGATAAATCTCATGATAACAAGAAAGTTCCTGAACCAAGGGAGAACTGAAACTGAAACAGCCCCCAACTGTTCATGGATAGAAACTCCCGCAACTGGATAAGGAGTTCAAATCCCTGAAGCAGAAATGCTGAGAGACTACTACACGCAACTACCCGCCAAGACAGATCGGCCAGACAAGGGATTAACGCTAAATCACACGAGACCACCTAAAGAGAGCCATGTCCCATGATTTACAGGTTGTGAACTAAGGACAGTTAAATATTTAGTATTATTAGAAATATATATATGTTACTTGAGAACAAATTTCTTTTCATTCATTGAATGCCTGAAGTATTCTTAGTAATCTTCCTTACAGTTTACATCAAGATATTGTTTAAAACAATAGAAATATAGAGTTCTTACCTTCGCTGTCGACAGAAAAATTAGGTTACTGCTAAACTATCACTAAAAGAAATCAATAAAAAAAACTGAAACAATTAATGCAAAGACGAAGGTTGGTCAAATGTTCAGTTGTACCGACGAGCCAGTAGTGTGTCCTGCCTGCAATAAGCCCGTGTGACGTCATTGTCTAGCCGACCTATCTTAGTGGGTTCTGCTTCCTGCCTGCCAAAAAAGAAGTTGAAACGAGAGTGCTTTGCTGAAATTCTCTATAGACAGGCGATGGTCTGCAGGCAATATGTACACAGGGCACAGGGGATAGTCACACAGGCGATAGCACACGGGCGATAGGTGCACAGGCAATAATCAAACAGGCAATATTCATGCAGGTGATAGACACACAAACAATGGTCACACAGGCGACAGGCACACAGGTGATAGTCACCCAGTCGCATGAGAATAGCAATTAAAGAACCTAAAGACTGAAAAAGAAAACCTCAGGGGAACAATGCATAGGAGAGAGGAGCACAAGAGAGAAGAGCAGTGAAATTTGCAAAATCAGGCTAGGTGCAGGAGATCAGTGCATGAAAACTGCAAGGTGCACAATACATGACAAAAGCCACAATACATGGGAAAGTGGAAGTACGCCTAGGCATCTCACTAGAAAGTAAACAAGACCCATGGGAAGGTAGCAAAGAAAAATCCAAAGAAATTTACGTCAAGAGAATATTAAAAATGAATCAGTCCTATCAAATCTATGCCTTTAGTCGATGAGAAGATCAGTTAGAGTATCAGATCAAAGAGAAGCAGCAGAGGGCTATCCAGTTACTAAAAAGGGGAGCAGACAAAACATGCATCCTTTAACATAAGTCTGACAAGACCTATCCTCTTGTCTTTAGTTGTTTGTACCAACAAGCTCTCTTTGTTCGCAATCATGATCTCGTTATTCTAATCATAATCCTTCCATCAGCAGTATACACATCTCATGAGGGTCAATAAAACTAGAATAAAGACTATTATGGCAACTCTTACCGTACAGCTGAGAGAAATTACTGTACAATAATTCTTTGAAGAAGAAACTTAAAGGAATTACTCAGCCTCATCTGTGGTGGACCAAATTGGCATCATCTATCTTTGGGTCATGCTCGTCTTCCATTCTACCACTACTAACAGATGATGGTAGATTGGTTACTGCCCCTAGGGAAAAGGATGAACTGCTTCATCGAGCTTTTGAAACTTAGCAATCAGCTGAGGATGTCCCTCTCCCAGATACTTGTCATCATGAACCTGTTCTTACAAAATTTGCATTTCACTCCAGGGATGTTAAGAAAATTCTGGATAATCTGATAGGGGGGTGGAGAAGATCCTGACTGTTTCTTCCCTTCAGTTTTTAATAAAGTTTCTAGCGTGTTTTCTCCAAAGATTACTAGATTCTATAGATTTTTATGGCAACATAGTATCTTTGTTGATGAGCACAAGCTTAGTAATAGTGCCTGCTCCAAAGAGTGGCATATCTGCAGGCTGCAGTAACTACAGGCCAATCTCTATTCTCCCTGCGCTCTACAAAGTTGCCAAAAAACTTATTTTTAAGCCACTATACAAGTATGTGGTATCTAAAGGATTGTTAGTTGATAGTCAATATGCATACAAGAAGCAGTTAGATACCTGCGATGCTCTTTTAGGCTTGACATGGCATTTGCCAGGAAGCCTTGATAAGGGTTTTGAGTGCAGAGTAATTCAAATAGATTTTAGTGCTGCTTTCAATTTAGTAAATCACAAGGCACTTATTTATAAACTTCAGAATCTTGGAGTGGGTGGAAATGTTTTAAGACTACTTCAAGATTTCCTTACAGGTAGGCAGCAGCAAGTTGCTGTGGACGGGATTTTTAGTGAGCCAAGACCTACTGTGTCTGGAGTTCCACAGGGCAGTGTTCTTGGTCCACTGTTATTTTTAGTGTATATAAGTGATATGGTTGTTGGCCTGCAAAACAAGATTGTTCAGTATGTCGATGATGCAACACTTGTGGGTGTGGTAAAGTCTCCACTTATGAGAAATGAAGCTTCCCGCAGCCTCAACCAGGACATGGACCGGATCAGGGAATAGTGTAGACAGTGGGGTAATTAGGCTGAACTCCAGTACAACGAAAACATCATTCATTAGCAGATCTCGTACAGATTTCCCACCCCATCCTTCCCTTCAGGTGGATGGAACTTTGCTGAATGAGTCTGAAGCTTTAACTATTCTAGGTGTAACTTCTGACTCACATCTAACTTTTGAGAAACATCTAATGAAAGTTTCAGCAAATGACGCACATAAGTTAGGTATTGTTCGTAAGGCCTCATATATTTAAAACAGTGATAAAGTCATTGCAACCTGTTGTAGTCATTTGTACTTCTGTTACTGGAGTACTGTTCTCCAATGTGGATGTCTGCTTCTGCCAGAGATTTATCTCTTTTAGATAGAGTTGTTCATGGTGGTCGGTTTCTGTTTCCTAGATGTAGCGGTTATGACTTGGAACATCGACAGATGGTCTCTTGTTTGTCACTTTTTCATTAGTTGTATTTTAACACAGATCTTTCACATTCACAATTGATCCCTGATCCCCTTTATCTGCTGAGAGCAACTAGATTAACTGAACAGCAGCACCAATATGTTGTAAATGTGCCTCGCTGTCGAACTTCTTAGTTCTAGAGGCCCTTTATTTCTCACACCGCTGGACTATGGAACAGCCTCCCAGAGGATGGAGTGCAATTGGAACTTCAGACATTCAAGCGAAAATCCAATGCATTACTCCCTTAATACTATTCTTGCAGTCTGATAATTTTTTTATTTATTTATCTGCTTACAAATTTTTTTTTTATTTTTTAATTAGCGGTATCTCTTCTTTCTGCATTTCCCTTTACTTCCTCTTCTTCCTAAAGAACACCATATTCTTTGGAAGCTTGAATCTCAAGTCAATGGCCCTGTGGGCTTGTCCCATATGAATAGGTTTGATCTACTGAATAATAATAATAATAATAATAATAATAATAATAATAATAATAATAATAATAATAATAATAATAATAATAATAATAATAATAATACGGGTTCTTACCAATCTAACACACAAAATAAAATGAAAGAAAATCTAAAAACAAACCAATTTGTCAACAGAAAACCGAGTACATTTACCAATCTGTCTACCCTGTATCGAAACCGCCGACAGAAGTAGACTGACCGGCTATGAGAGTTTGTACCTATCGGTCCCCTTGTGGGGGTGGGGAAAATAGTTGGATCAAAAGCGGACATCCATTTTTCTTTTGCAATCCGTTGGACTTCCGCTGTCGCAGAAGCAAAAGCCATATAACGGAGAGGTAAGATTTATTTCAAAAATTACTTATTGTAATACAAGTCTTTGAAACAACAGGTTTTTAAGCCTGAAAGATTATTTTTGTCATTCCATTTAATTGCAAATGTTTTAAGTTAAAAAGAAGGTAAACTTTTAAATCAATACCACAACCTACCACGAGTGCTGTGCTTAGTACAGTACTAGCCCATGGGAATAAAAGTTAAAACATAAACAAAAGGCGGTATGTATCTCAGTAACAATGAATTTGCGATAGATTTGATTACGATTCTAATATCAAAAATATAAAGAAGGCTTAAGAGCACAGCATACAAACTCCAATGCCAACATAACAGAATGCAACTTCTCAATGTATTTACCAATTGCCCATCCAAAGATTATAGGGGCTGGTATTGAAGAAAATAATGCCAGAGCAGCGTTGAATATGCCCAAACCCATATCCTTGTCACGTTCTTCAACACACCTGCAATGTTAAAAAATTCAGGCACTACATGAAATAGAAGGTACTCGGGAAGAATCTCTACTTACAATCAACCATTTAGAGGTCTTTTCAAAATCTCTGAAGGTATTATTTTACTTCAAAGCATTATTATTTAAAGCTATACCATTTTCCTATGATTTAATTTGTGTTTGAGAGTTTCAGCCATTTATTTCGTTAGCAAATGAGCATTTTGCGATATTGGACCCCATCCTCACATCCTACAAGATTAGATGATTTAATTAAAGTGAAACTTTACCACTTTCAAATTCATTTGTGGATTGAACATCCAGTAATAAAGCGACAAGAAATCTTTGAGTTTTCTTCCAAATGAATGATAGTTTTTCAGTTGCTTTCAGTCATTTTCACGTCCGACTGGAAGACAGAGTAGGACCGGTACTGTAGTAGTAGTAGTAGTAGTAGTAGTAGCAGTAGTAGTAGTAGTAGTAGTAGTAGTAGTAGTAGTAGTAGTAGTAGCTTTAGCCTTACCTCACTTCAAATTGTTACTTTTCATTCGCTCGAACCTATGAGAGTCTATGGATAATATTCAGTTATCTACTTTTTTCTCATATTTGTAACAAAATAAACTGCAAAAATATATTTTGAAAAAAAAAGCGAACCCTTTTTTTTCTCTCTCTCGCATAAACGACACAACTCAGTAGGTACAGTATGTAGCCTACCTGTGTTTACCCACAGCTACCATGGTTTTATCACCAATAATGTATTTTTGTAAAGCAACTTTCTTCTCAGTTGTTACCATATTGTATTGCCATATATACAAGTTACAAAATGTGTCTATGTGAACTATTGGCCTAGACCGGGTGTTACACTTCAGAGTAACAGTTGCATGAGTCAAATAGGTTATTACAGCTGTATTTAACTTACAGAATCCATTTACATTGTATTATCATTGTAATATAAAAACTGATTAGTTAATAAATGCATTTAAGTAGGCTAGGCTAATGTTTACATTTTCAAAATCAGCTACTGAGGTACAGTATACTACCGAAATAATTAGGAGAATAATTTTTTAGTTGCTAAAAGAAACGGATTATTAATGGAATTGTCATTCATTTTTGTACTTCAACCAAGTATAAAAAACAGGTAAACAAAGGTACATGTAATATCCCTCAAAATCGCAAAACAGCTGATTTTTGTATTTGGTTGTGTTTGTCCATACTCAATGTTGTTTATGCCAATTTTTTGTTAAGTCGTGCTCATGCAATAACAAGTGGCTGTTAATTATAAGAGATGGTTATGAACTGTTATATAAGCCATAAGTTTCGTAATTTTGTTTGATAGACTAGCCTAATATAATCCACCAAAAGTGAAATTCACTCTACAAACATAGGCTAGTGCAGCATATCTACCGTTAATTATATTTGCTCGGCAAGTAAAGACAAGTTTTTATTTTTTACTGTTATTTATTTAACAAGATAGGATTACATAGGAAAAGAGGTCAGCCTAAAGTTATCTGCGCTATCGGGAATGCAACTTGCATGATAACTGGGATATACAGTATGATGTACTCATATTTCGGGGACGAAATTTTTAGGGTTGGTAGCACGATATGGGAGATCGGATGATACACGAGCATATACAGTATATTCAATTTTTTTTTACTCATTTTAATACAGTTGCCTTTTTTTTATTCATAGTGCTCCCTGACAATGAACTACACCAATTATTGCATCATTCAGGCTGACCTCTTTCATTATGTTTTTTAAGAACATTATTTAAAAAGTTATCATTACTCTTCTGTTTTATTATGATAACTGATTTCTCATTTTGCCTTATGGAAATTGTGCGTGTGTGTGTGCAACACGTTGTGTTTGCATCTTTAGTACATATCACATTTCTCAATGATGACTTGTCCGAAGCAAATTTATTTTAAGAACACTACTCAAAAGTAGTTAGTCATTTTCTGTTTTATTGGAATTAATGATTTACCATTTCACCTCATAATATCACGGAAGCTTTACTTGTATGACTGAGTGCGTGTTACACTTCCACTGTATGTGTGGCAGTTGACGTCACCTTTTAGCTCTGACTTTTTTTTCTTACTTAGTTGACTCTAATATGACTATCACTCATATCATAGCAGTAAACAAGAGCATGTTTTATCACTCTTGATATTTCTCTCAGATATAATGTTCACATTCACAGTAAAATAAAGGATATTACTGTATTGTACTGTAGCTTGTAATGAAAGAATCAAGCAGAACCCCACAAAAGAGAGAGAGAGAGAGAGAGAGAGAGAGAGAGAGAGAGAGAGAGAGAGAGAGAGAGAGAGAGAGAAACACCTCATACCATGAGGGTATTTTAAAGCCTATACTAACACGTACACACACACACATGCACACACTCCTTCCCTGTTAATTTCTATTTTATGCTATTCTCGTTTTGGTTTTATTATATTTTCTAATATTTAGAAAATATATTAAAAGGATGAAGAAACAATCAAATTTACAACCCAAACGAGACAGCGAAATCCCCTACCGTGTGTGTTAGTTATACACACGCATACATATACGGTATATTCCTTCCCCTCAGTTGAGGAAAGGGCAAGAGTTGCAAATAGCTCATTGTGTTGCCAACATCAATGACAAAACTCATGCGTATGCGTGTGTATAACTAACACACACGGAGGGGATTTCGCTGTTTCTTTTGGGTTGTAAATTTGAATGTTTTTTCATCTTTTATGCTGTGAAAATTGTCACAAAACTCATAAGAATTAACAAAATTTAAAATATAATAAAACCACAATGAGAACAGCATAAATTAAAAATTAAAAGGTATGGAGTGTGTGTGTGTGTGTGTGTGTGTGTGTGTGTGTGTGTGTGTGTGTGTGTGTGTGTGTGTGTGTGATGTACATGTTACAGGGTTTAAAATATGCTTCAAGGTATGAGCTGTTCTCTCTCTCTCTCTCTCTCTCTTTTAGGGGGTTCTGCTTGATTCTTTCATTACAAGTTACAGTATAGTACTGTCATATCATTTATCAAACTGTGAGAGAGCATAAACTTTAAAAACTAAAACAAAGCTCTAACAAAGTCAAACTCCTTCTGACCCCTTCCCCACCCATCCCCCACTGCATTCCCAGCCCCTTCCCACACGAGGAAACTCCTTCCCTGTTAACTCACCTTCCAAAACCACCTGTTCTCTAAGTTAATCTACAGTATATGTAAACAACATCACTACCCCTCCTCTCCCATGGCACTCAGTCTTCTGCCTATTCCCCCACCCCCCCCAACCGTGAAGACTTTCCATCGCCTCGTAATTCCCCTAACCTTTTCCCAGTTTCTTCAAGTTTAAGCAGTGTTAGCAGCATTTTCTTAGACCCAGAGTTACCAACCATCGGAGAGCGCGGTTTTTTCAAATTTTTTAATATATATATATGTGTGTGTGTGAAATTTTTTATCATACCATGATTTATATACAATCATGAAGCTACAAATGTCGCTTAATATCATATTCACGCTCTCTTAATAGCTCAGTGGGTAGAACGTCGACTGGAGTCGCTGGATAAGTATCTGTGTCGTGGGTTCGAGACTCGGCAGTACCAGTCCATTTATCACTTATAAATTCCCCTTTGGTGATAATTCCCCGATAATTCCCCATCGGGGATATTCCCGAGGTAGCGTGAATTTGATATTAAGCGACATTTGTGGCTTCATGATATATACATATATATATATATATATATATATATATATATATATATATATATATATATATATATATATATATATATTATCTTGGTCCCTAGAGTATAGTTGTGTCTGTATAAAGCCAAATCTGGATAAGGTGCATCTGGATAATTGAGAGATTACTTTTATGTTATATATATACTGTATATATATATATATATATATATATATATATATATATATAATATTGTTATGTTTATCGATAGTTTTATTAGGTACATTACATATATTAAGCAATTTAAGGGCCTTGTGGCACTCCGTCAATAATCATAAGCAAAATGAAGTTAGAGGGTGAGACTAAGTATTCTACTGAGGCATAAAATAGACTCAGGGAACAATTAACTTTATTTTATTTACACGAACACCAATCAAGGGGACAAAATTTACAGGTATAGGTTTAGCAATGGTTCATAGGCCCTTCTCTTGGGGTGGTGAGTCACTTGCACAAGGTTGGAACAGCGTGACAGAGAACAGCTACCAGAAACACACCTGCAAATAGAGAATTGCAGGGATTAGGCACAATAGAGTCATGCACAAATGGATAAAGGCTTTAAGTGGCTCTAAGTGACTGATAGTCTAGGGATGAGATGGATATTCTTGGATAAACTTAGATAGGCACAACGCCTTTCAAGATGGCAGTTTGGGTCATGGCACAATAATGAATAACATATTTCTCTAAAAGAATTCATTACATTACTCTAGAGATTAGTTAGCTCAAGGGCGTGTTGGAGGGTGAGAGTATAAGGTATTCAAGGAGGAGACAAGGGGCTGAGGGATGGAAGCCGATGGATTCTGACAAATCTCACCAAGTTTAATAAATTCTAGTGCCTTGCACTAAAAGTATATATTCAGACTCCAAGCTACAGGTTATCGGGAGATTGCCGCCCTCTCTGTGGTCCCTATGTCCCTCATGGTTAATCCTTAGTCTTGATGCATCTTCTTTTGTCTCAGTCTGACTGAGAGGGTAGACACAAAACATGACTTGTCAAGAGGAAAAACTGAGGGCGAGTGAGTGCAAGGGAGGTCAGTCTTGGGTCAGATCCCTGCTTCAATTTCGGCGGGTCATTAAGTTGCCAGATTGAGCCTGTCAAAAATTCCAAGACCTCAGAAGCACAAACCAAAAAGACAGGTGATAGGTGTATATGTGGGTCAGAGATATTGCGCACTGGCAACTTTCCAGACCACATTTTCAAATCAAGATGTCTGGATGCTCACTGAACCCTGGTTCTTACTTTAATTATGAATATTAAATTGATATTCAAGGCAGCAGCCTGAGCAGTTATCACAGCTCCCCGTTCAAGTAGAAATTCCATCCCAAACAGGTTGAAAACTCTGCAGGCAAAGGCTGATGCTATGTAACTTTACAATAACTATCTCTGATCCTTTAGGACATAAAATAAAAGAATCTTAAAATAGCTTAACTAAGGTGCCACTGATGATTCTTTGCTCATTTCTACAGGAAGATTACTTTACTTTACTCATTAGAAAATAAGGTTATGTTTGAAAGGCATGCAGCTAATATGAATGTAGCACAATAAACTTGAATACTGCATCTAGCAGTAGAAAATGTTAAGTTACATAGGATTAAAACAAGAGCATGGATATGCAAAATAAAAAAGCACACATAATTAAAATGGAGCTAGGACGTGTCCTCAGATGCACTGGAGAACAGTCTTTGCTAATTGCAACATAATTTTTCCAATACAAACAATTCTTCAAGCTAAACCCTAGCACTTTCTGGACCAGGTGCCAGAAATAATTTAATATGATAAGGCACTGTTATGTCTATAGGGCACTAGTGCCTTGAGAGAGCAGTGGCTCTAATAACTACCGGAAACTTCTACGCTCCCTACTCCTCTTCCTTCTTGCTTTCCTTCACACCTTAGGCTTAAGTTTCCAAGCTGGAACCTGGGCACGTAGCTCCAGAGGAGGTTGATAAGACCCTTGGGCCAGGTCTGGGCCTGCAATAGCACTACCCTCAGGACCTAGAGCTGGAGTGACTATGGGCGTTCCATCAACTGGTGAAACAGGCACTGAGTTGGCTACTGCCTCGGCAGCTGCAACAACCTGGACAGCAGTGGTGCCAACTAGTTCTGCTAGCATTAGTGGCATTGCCTCCACAGCAGTGATCAGCTTAAATAGGACTTCTTGAAGATGGTTGTCCACCAGAGTCTTGTCTGCTGGGGACAGCGGTGAAGAAGAAGAGGTGAACGTAAGTTTGATAGGTTCTCAGGTTACAAGGACCAAGGCCTGGGTTGTGAGGCCGTGCCGGGGGGATGAGCTCCTACTGTGGTCAGGGGAATCTGGAAATGACCCTACTGAACTTCGGGCTGGCTCTTAGCTGGATACTGGTAGCGGGGCCAGGCCAGTAGACAAGAAGGGGGGGGGGGCACATTGGGATCTCCTGATGGGAGATCGAAGGAATGCTCTTGCTCTGTCACTGAGGTAGGCACAGGCTCTGGCACTAAGGCTGGAGAGAAGACATAGGTGTCATTCTCAAAAGGCTGAGGACCTTGAAGGGGACCAGGGTTAGGCACTGGCTGTCGCTCAACGTCATGGCCTGGAGTATCAAAATTGCCTGGTCTAGTAGAGGGGACAGGACCCAGGTAATACACAGAGGGACCCAGATTGGGGTCCTGTCCTAGGAGGTGATCATAGTCTCCAGGAATGTGCTTGGCTACTCCCAAACTGCTGATCCTACTTTTGTGGGGTGTGGTGACCCTCAGTCAGACAGAAGGAAGTGACAGCCTACACTTATTGATACCCTCAATGTTAGGTTCAATGGTGGCCCCAATGGGACTTTGTATCACCTTATGAGAGAGATTTGGGTGGAAGTGTCATCAAAAGTGAAGACCTGTTGAGCTTGATACCGACCTCTGGGAGGTGCAATAAAGATAGGTCCCACAGCTGGGGTCCTAAGGAAGAGCTATGAGAAATGGCCAGGACAACAATGGCCACAGAGGCTTTCATGGGGCATTTCCTATAGTTCGAGGTGCACCCATACACATTGCACACCTGGCAAAATGCCTTCCTGAAATCTCTTTGTGGAGCCATGACTGAAGGAGTAGGCGGTGGGCGCAGTTTGGAGGGAGGCTTCAGAAGGGCTCCCCCTTCGGCTTTGCACTGAGCTTCCAGGTGCCCTAGTTTATTACAATAAGTGCACACGGATGGAGAGGAATTCTGCTTGAGGCTGACCAAGGTATAGCCAGACTCTGATGGGTTTATATGTCTGGAGATTCTGGAGATGGAATAAGGATGCTGGAGCTAAAAATCGTCAGCTAGCTGGCATCACTCCTGGACATTGGTAGGTTTCTTCTCACTAATATAAAGGACTAGTGGGTTGTCGATGTAATTACAGAAGTCCTTGATCATGATTTGTTTCTCAGATCTTCAAACTCCGTACACCCCCATAGACTCTAGCCAGTTGGGCCAGGTTTGACCAGTGGCTTTGGGAAGGCTGTGCCAACGCTGTCGTCATTTTTTTGGGCTGAGCCTGAAAGCTACAGCACAGGCTCTCCGATCTTCAGTGAGGTCTCCCTTTTTACCAATCTCCAAAGCGTGGATGGCATCCTTTCCTTTACCTCGCATGTGCTTGGATAGGACCAGCCAGGGCCTTTTCTTGGGGTGTTGGCTGGTACTGGTAGAAGATGGCCTCCACTTCATCTACCCATCGTGTAGGATCTGAGTCGTCCCATTTTGGGATGAGTGAGTTGATGATGGGAACGATATTGAGTGCCGGCATAGGTGGAGGAGGAGGAGTGTCGACTCGTTGCTGAGTCAGTTCTAATGCATGCTGATGCTCCTTGTCTTTCTCCTCTTGCCTCAGCCTTTCTAGTGCTAACTTATGCACTCAGTCTTCCTTTTCCTTCTCTTGTTTCACCTTTCCCAGTGCAAGCTGTTCTCATTCTTCCTTTTCTTTTTGAGCCTCCCTTTCTCTCCTTTCTTTCTCTACTTTTTCTTTCTCCTTTCTCTCCTTCTTAGCGGCTGCTACTCCCTTTGTGACAAATTGTGTTAGCTGCTTCCCTTTCAGCCCAATTTCTTTCCCCACATCCATGAAGGCTTTGTACCCTTTGGCAGACATGTTGTTGATGCTTCAGTTCGAGGTCTAACCTCACCAAGAAATGCTGCAAATTTTAGGTCAGCCACGCAAGCAATTGCATGGAAAGGAAATGGCACTTGAGCCAGTGCAACATAGGCACTAGGTGTTGAAGTATCATTATGCAACGTACTTAAGGCAGTAATTTGGGCGAGTGTCTACAAACATGCTAATTGGTTAGCACATATATGTACGTGGGTTCCAAAGAATGAATTGCTTGTTCAAAGAAACTGTAGGTTTGTTCTGAAGAACGGTTGGTTTGTTCCGAAGAATGGTAGGTTGCTGAAATTTGGTGCGAATTGCCAAGCCCGGATTAAAAGAACCCGAAAATGGTTCCACGTTGATCCGTTTCTTTATAAAATACAATCTCTACAAGCACTGTGGAAGGTTAATAAATATCTAAGAAAAGCTAAGACCAGCTTTTCAAAGAAATACGAAATTCTTCCTTAACTGAGCATATAGTTTAAAAAAGGCCAGCATTATTTGCGCTAATTCTGAAAGGGGTTGTTGGGAATACCAACATATGCATGAACAAAGAACCCCACATGGTTCCAAATTTATGGTAAGCTGTACTTCAAAAAAAAAAAAAGAAAACTTATATACAAACACTCGTCACATATGATAAACCCTAATTGGCTTTTAACCTGCTGAAATCTGGTTCACTTGAAATATAATTCTCATGCTAAGGTAATGGTTTTTAATCATGCTGATCGTAGCAACAAAGACTAGTTAGCTTACAGATTCACTTATCAATTGCTAAATAACATGCAACCCTCAGGGCATGCAAGGAAATCGCCCTACATTACATATGTTACAATAACATGCAATCCTAGCTCACTGAATGGCACAAAGTATTCAACCTCCAATAAAAATAGCGAGAAATACAAGCACAAAACACTAGTTTTGAGAAAAAAATACGTACTGCTGTCTCGTACACTGTTCCAAAGCTGTTATACACCTTAATGTCGCCAATGTTAGCTTCTGCTATAATGAAATTACTTTAAGGTCCGTATTTTCCAACACTGAAGGATGAGGAGAAATTTACTCTATGTTTAATCGCAAATATAACCACACTTTGGCTAATGTAGGAAAGATCCTGGCAAAAGATTGCCTTTAATCATAAGCAACATGAAGTTAGAGTGTGAGACTAAGTATTCTAGGCATAAAAGAGACTCAAGGAACAATTAACTTAATTTATTTACACGAGCACCAATCAAGGGGATAAAATTTAAAGCTATAGGCTTAGCAATGGTTTGTAGGTCCTTCTCTTGGGGTGTTGAGTCACTAGCACAAGGTTGAAACAGTGTGACGGAGAACAGCTACCAGAAACATACCCCTGCAAATAGAGAATTGCAGGGATCAGGCACAACAGTCATGCACAAATGGATAAAGGCTTTAAGTGGCCCTAAGTGACTAATAGGCTAGGGATGAGATGGATATTCTTGGATAAAGTTAGATAGGCACAATGCCTTTCAAGATGGTGGTTTGGGTCATAGCAGAATAATGAATAATATATTTCTCTCAAAGCATTACTTACGTTACTCTAGAGATTAGCCAGTGCCGAGGGGGAAAGTTGAAATGAAATTACTAGCTCAAGGGAGTGTTGGAGGGTGAGAATATAAGCTATTCAAGAAGAAGACAAAGGGCTGAGGGATGGAGGGCGATGGATTCTGACAAAACCCTTACCTGGTTTAATAAATTCTAATGCCTTGCACTAAAAGCGTAGATTCGGACTCCAAGCTACAGGTTATCGGGAGATTGCCGCCCTCTCTGTGGTCTCTATGCCTCTCATGGTTAATCATTAGTCTTGATGCATATTCTTTCGTCTCAGCCTGACTGAGAGGGTACACATAAATACATCTTGTCGAGAGGAAAGACTGAGGACAAGTGAGTGCAAGGGAGGTCAGTCTAAAGTCAGATTCCCCCCTCCAATTTCAGGAGGTCGTTGAGTTGTCATATAGAGCCTGTCAAAAATTCCAAGACCTCGGAAGTACAAAGCAAAAACACAGGCGATAGGTGTATGTGTAGGTCAAAGTTATCCTTGGCTGGCAACTTTTCAGACTCATATTTTCAAATCAAGATGTCTGGATGCTGACTGAACCCATGGTTCTTACTTTAAATATGAATATTAAATTGATAATAAAGGCAGCAGCCTGAGTAGTTGTAACTATATATATATATATATATATATATATATATATATATATATATATATATATATATATATATATATATATATATATATATATATATCTTGTAATTTCCACAATATAATATATAAATTTAATGTAGGTCTTTTTACCCCAGTAACATAACTGTTGACATGTTTTGTTTACTTTTTGCTGCTAAATGAAGGTTTGGGCTATTCTTTTTTCCCCACTGCCAGATGTTTCACTTGTTACTGGTAACACACCCATGTGGGATAATTTTCCTCTTTTATTTTCATATTTTTGAGTCGTTGGGTGATTCAGCAGAGGTTTAGTACGTGCGGGATCTTTGTTACTCAAGGACAATTCCGCCCCAATTGTCTGAGCAAGAGGTCTGCTGCATTTTTTAGCTTTGCCATTGCCTGCCCCTTTTGTCTGCTTTGCAGCAGGTGCATAAAGTACCACAGCTTAACCCAGGTTTGCTACTGCCTGCTTCCTGTAGGTGTTTTGTGGCAGGACAATATTCACCGATTTGTCGTCTGTGTCTGCACTTCTGAGTCTTGGGCTGTATGAGGGCACAGTCATCATATAGAGCAAGGTTTGATTACGGCATTCAACTCTGTAGCTAACTTCTTCAGACCTCTTCCCTGTTGTGGAGTGTTACAGCATAAAAATTGATAGTTGTTTTGTGAGACTATTAATGCTGTCATGCTACGGACGCTACAGGGATTGTTGAAGGTAATTGGCAGTATCAACTTCGCATAATCTGTGGTGGTCGTAGGGAGACTTACCTCCAGTAAGCGTATATATTGAAAGTTTTTGATTGACATTTAATGCTGTCTGGTGTTGTAGACACTTCAAGCTACCGATGGTAATTGGCAGAATCATCAACTTCAAGCGTAATTTGCCGTGTTGGATGTACATATGTACCATTTTGGTAAAGCTTTATTCATGTCATTTATGCAAGTTAGGTTTAGGTGTTTAATTGTTGTAAGTTAGGATTAAGGAGTATTTTTCTTATCTTTATCTTCTACTGTCGCATGTTTGTGTTATTTTTTGCCATCGTGAGCTGTTGTTTTCTTTCTCCCTCAGTGACTTTCCCTCCTCCTGTTGGTGTATGTGTTAGCGTAGGCAAATGGGGAATGCTTGTGTTTTTGTAGCTGAATGTGGTTTAAAGCCCCAACCATTATTTACAGCTATCTTTAATTCACTAATATATAGTTATTTTTATGAAGTTTAGTCTTTTCTTATTCCTCTTTGAGCGTACAGTGTTTTGCTGAGGATCCTGACTCCTTGGGTTTAACAACCCTATTTGAAGTCTCAATTTTGAAAATCTGCCTATAAGAAGTGTTTAAGGGAGGGGTAAATCCCTGTTATGTTGATAATAAAGTTGGGTATCTATACAACCTGGATCTGGTATTTATATTAATTTTTACTTTTACACGAGATTGGTGTTGAGCGGATGCCCTATGGTTGGTCTAAGGCTCTGGAAATCTAGTCTTGATAAGCCTATTATTTAAGTAGTCTGGAGTGAGCAATAGGCCATCATAACATTTGGCAACCTTGCCAGGATCCCTCAGCATAGAACAGACATTGTACATGCAAAGGGGTGTGGGCTTAGGTTTTGTTGTTTCTGGATAGCTTACCCATCTTGTCTTATTTTCAAGATGCATTATTTCGAGGATTTTGAAATTGAGGCCGCTGTCCACTTTTTGGCTGATCCTCAGTGGGAGGAGAATGTGTTTGAATTAAAAAAGGAACAGCTGTGTATACTAGCTGAGCATTTAAGAGTTAGATGATTCGGGTGACATTAAGAAAGGTCAATTGATTCATCAAGTGTTGAAGGCAGCTCATTCCACAAAGGGGGCAATTCCTAAAAAGGATAAAACTGACTGTGATAGCAATGAAATCAGTGAACTGCGATTGCAGATCTTAAGGGAGCAAACACGGTTACGGGAGTTAGATCTGGAAAAGGCCAAGCTTACAGCGCTTGAGCGTGAGAAGGAGTGTGAGCATGAGTTGGCAATTCGTAGGTTACAGTTGGAGTGTGGGGAATTTGGTCGGGTAGGAAGTAAGTTTAACTTGAATGGTGCTTTGAAGCTTGTCCCTCTGTTCGATGAATCAAATGTATCCGAGTTCTTTTGTGTCTTTGGGAAAGTTGCCCAAAAACTGGAGTGGATCAAAGATATGTGGACCACACTGATTCAGTGTCGGTTTAAAGGGAAGGCTCCAAGGGTATATACAAACCTGAAGGAGAACCTTAGCTTTGATTATGATTCTGTCAAGGCCATTGTCCTCAAAGCTTATGACCTAGGCCCTGAGGCATATTGCCAGAAATTTAGAAGCCTTAAGAAAAGGCGAAATTGCATTTGTCAAGTTTGCTCACAGGAAGGAGCAATACTTTGACAAATGGTTAAAGTCAAAGGAAATTTATGAAATGGATGGGCTGCAAGAGTTGATTCTTTTTGAAGGATTTAAGGATAGTGTGTCTGGGGAGCTTAAGCTTGACTCTCTTCAAGAGGTGGCAATTGCCTCTGATGAGTATGTTCTGACCCATAAATAGGTAAGAAAAAGTATTTCTGGTGCAAAAGACGTTAATGGACAGTGGTACTCATCAGGGAGATCACCTCAATGTGTAAACAGGAATAGTAACTCTTGTAGTAATAAGGAATATAGTAATAAGGATGTACATCATTATAATTGTAATAGTAATAATTGTAGAGATGGCAGTAGTAATGTAGATAATGATGGAGGGAATTTTGGAAATTAGGTTTATGATAGGTATCCCAAAAGAGATTCCAGTGTGAACTGCTTTTGGTGCAATAAAACGGGACACATTAAAACTGTGTGCTTTGCATGAAGGCAGTATTTAGAAAGTAAGAACAGGGAGCCTGTTACTGTAGTAACTGCAGAGACCAAAGTGCCTCCACAATGACAGAAGTTTAAGGAGAATATCTCAGAGAGGATGATTTATCTGGATTCTGACAAGATGAACGGAAGGAAAATATCAATTCTGTGTGATACAGCAGCTGTGCAGTCTTTAATTTTGAGTAAGTCATTACCCGATAATTGCGCTCTAAACTGACAGGAATTTATTTTGTTAGGCGGATTCCCCAATACTGTCTCGTCATATCCACTCAAAACCTTTTGCTTGGACTCTCCTGATGTGTTAGGCAGGGTTAAGATGGTAGTGGGTGACACCTTGCCAGTACCAAAAATAGATGTAATTATTGCTAATGATATTGCGGTTGGAAAACCAGAATTATATCCTGTTTTGACTTTTACCAATTTAGATGCTGAAAATAATCAGGTTAATATTTGTAATGGTGCTTTATTAGATACTTCTATTGGAGTGGTTACACACTCTCAGGTGCGGGAGCTTAACCTCAACAAGGTAAATTTGGATTTAAACGTTTTAGACAGACAGGTGACTGACACAAGGACTAGTAGGCATCAAGGTATTCTCAAAATTCTGGGTAACAGAGACATCGATTGGGATGTCGATTCCTTTAAGACTGCCCAGGAGGCAGAGTATGGTAATGGAGGAGGAGGTTGATAACTTGAACAAACCTACATTTGCCAAACAAGGTGGTTTACTTTACCATTTCAGCTAGGTGGTGGATGTACCTGTTGAGATGGTAGAGGTCAGAAAACAATTTATTATTCCTGATAAATATAGGAGTCAGTTGATGCTTTTGGCTCATGAAAATAATTTATCTGGGCATATGGGTGTTTCCAAGACTTTTAAGGAAGTGGCTGAAAGTTTCTACTGGCCCCAAATGCGCCAGGATGTTGAAAGATGTGTGTTATCCTGTAAGGTATGTCAGTTGGTGGGGAAACCCAACCAGAAGGTGCCAAAAGCTCCTTTAATCCCTATACCTTCTGTGGGCGAGCTGTTCACAGAAGTTATTATTGATGTAGTTGGTCCTTTGCCTCGCACTCAAGGAGGGAATGAATATTTACCTAACCATTATTGATAGAATGTCAAGGTATCCCGAGGCTATTCCACTGAGAAGGGAAAGAGTGAAAAAATTGTAGAAGCGCTGGTGGGGTTCTTCACAAAGTTCAGTGTTCCAAAGGTTTTACAGTCAGACTGTGGAACGAACTTCACTAGCCACTATTTTAAGAAAAAGATGGAAGAGCTTGGGGTAAGACATATTACATCCTCCCCATATCATCCTAAAAGCCAGGGCCAGGTATAACGTTTTCACCAAACTTTAAAGTCAGTATTAAAAAAGTTCTGCCTGTAGTCTGGGAATGACTGGGATAAGGAGGTTCCTTATGCCCTCTTTTCCATCTGTTCAATGCCAGGAAAGACTCTGGGGCTCTCCTCATTCTGTAAGAGCCCCGACGCTGTCTCTTCCAAACACGTGTGTGTTCGTGTGTTCGTCGATCGTCATCATCGGAGTCGACAGGACAAAACAGGAGCGTCTCGTTTTCTTTCTCTACAGGAACGCGATTTCAACCATACAATATTTCCGTCTGTTTCTCCCTAAGCATTGTTGTCTTAACGTATGTACAATCACCACTACTTGCATTGCCATGCAAGCATTCTAATCATGTACTCATAATGTTCCAACGAATCTTCTGTATCAAACTGTGTGTATGTTTCTGTTTGTGAAGACGCCAAAGGTCTCTCCATTTCACATTTATTATGCTATTGCATTGTATCCATTAATCTGTCTTGAATCTCATGCAATTGGCCATATGTAGAATTTCCTGACCCTTCCACTGATGTATGTTTCATCACCATATGTTAATCATGTCTCTTGATATCGCCATCTGTTTGTCTGCCAATAAACACAGATGTCTGAACCTTTATGTCCGTTTTACCTGTCTGTGTGTAGACGCTACATTACCGCTTTAAAATAACATCTTCAAGATTCTGTACATTTATCTCAGTAAGGAACAACCAATAAACCAGTTAACACCCAGCCAGTATGTCGCTCATAACCCAGTCCTTACACTGGTGACCCCGGAGTGACTGAAGGACCCGGCCGACCAAGATGACGACCCCCTGATAGACCCTTTTCCGAGATGACCCACTCCACCACCGAGCCCTGGATACCTCCTCCAGGAAACCTGAAGCCGCCCCCGCACTCGTACTGGACGAGCTGACCAACGAAGGACCAGCCACGTCATCCTTCAGCCTGCTGCCGCCCCTCTCGAGCTGGCTACCAAGGATCAGCCGCCGTCATCCTTCAGCCCTCGAGCCGGCCACCGAAGGATCATCCGACGTCACCCTTCAACCAGCTCCGTCCTCCTCGAGCTCCTGCTGGCCGGTGCCCCCTTCAGCCTCCTACCCGCCCCTAGCCCAAGCCCTTGAAGCCAACTACAATTGTCGCCAAGACAATTTCCGCATCGATGCCTCGCTGATGTGGGGAACATTACAGCCCGTCGCCCCGACGCCGTCTCTTCCAAACAATCAGACGTTACACACGTCTTGGGGAGAGAGTACTTAAGAGCCCCGACGCTGTCTCTTCCAAACACGTGTGTGTTCGTCGATCGTCATCATCGAGTCGACAGGACAAAACAGGAGCGTCTCGTTTTCTTTCTCTACAGGAACGCGATTTCAACCATACAATATTTCCGTCTGTTTCTCCTAAGCATTGTTGTCTTAACGTATGTACAATCACCACTACTTGCATTGCCATGCAAGCATTCTAATCATGTACTCATAATGTTCCAACGAATCTTCTGTATCAAACTGTGTGTATGTTTCTGTTTGTGAAGACACCAAAGGTCTCTCCATTTCACATTTATTATGCTATTGCATTGTATCCATTAATCTGTCTTGAATCTCATGCAATTGGCCATATGTAGAATTTCCTGACCCTTCCACTGATGTATGTTTCATCACCATATGTTAATCATGTCTCTTGATATCGCCATCTGTTTGTCTGCCGACAAACACAGATGTCTGAACCTTTTATGTCCGTTTTACCTGTCTGTGTGTAGACGCTACATTACCTATCTTCAAGATTCTGTACATTTATCTCAGTAAGGAACAACCAATAAACCAGTTAACACCCAGCCAGTATGTCGCTCATAACCCAGTCCTTACAATTCCAACTAATTTTTGGACATTGTGTTCGGTGCCCCTTGGATGTCATAAGGGAGCACTGGGAACGGGAATATCATGATATTAATGTTTTAGAATATATGACCAATTTTCAGGAGAAAATGCAACGGGCATGGGATTTTGCTCAGGAAAATTCATTGAAAAGCCAGGAAATTATGAAGAATAATTATGATGTCGGTACTAAGAAAAGGGCATTTAATCCTGGTGATAAGGTTCTGGTTTTGTTACCTCTCCCAGGAATCAATTGAAGGCTGCATTTTCAGGTCCTTGGAAGGTACTTAAAAAGGTATATGATGTAAACTACATAATTGAAACTCCCAGTAGAAGAAGGAATACTCAACTTTGCCGCATTACTATGCTGAAACCATTTATTTCCAGATTTTCAGAGAGTAGGCCAGATATGGTAACAGTAGTCAGTGCCCCTCATTGCTGTGTTGATGTAGAGGTAGAAAATCCTGTGTCTGTAGAACCCACTACAATTTGAAAAATAATTCTGACATACTGAATAATTTAGAGCCCAAATTTCAGTATTTAGATGCAGGGAAGTTATCCTCTTTAATCAGCGTGATTCCCAAGTTCAAAGATTTATATAAGGATTTTCCCAGTCGGACAAGTGTTCTTCAGCATGACATGGATGTTGGGGATGCCCGACTCATTAAGCAAAGCCCCTACCACTTGAATCTGCAAAAGAGAGAAATCGTGAACCAGGAGGTACAGTATATGTTTGACCATGACCTCATAGAACATAGTTATAGTACTTGGAGCTCGCCTGTGGTCTTGGTCAAGAAGCAGGGAGGGCAACATTGCCTTTGTTTTGATTACCATGAGGTTAATGAGGTATCTAAAACTGATTGTTTCCCCTTGCCTCGGGTGGAGGATTGCACTGATCGTGTAGGATCTGCAAAATTTATTAGTAAGTTTAACCTCCTAAAAGGTTATTGGCAGGTTGGTCTTACACCCAGGACAAGGGGCATTTCCGCTTTTGTGACAGGTGATGGTCTCTTCAAGTGCAAGTCATGCCATCTGGTATGATGAATGCAGCCACCACCTTTCAAAGATTAATGAATTTCATAACCAGAAACCTTGAAGGGTGCATAGAGTGCATTGAAGATTTAATTATTTATAGTAATGACTGGGAAACTCATTTACAGAGGATTAGGGCTTTATTTAATGTTTTGTTGGAAGCAGGCCTGGTCATTAATCTGTCAAAGAGTGAATTTGCTCAGGCAAAAGTTATTTACCTTGGCCATGAGATTGGCCTGGGCAGAGTAGCTCCTAAGCAGGGTAATGTCCAGGCAATATCAGAATTTCCATTTCCTACTAACAGAAGGGGCGTTAGAAGGTTTTTGGGGATGGTGAGTTACTATCGAAAGTTTAAAAATAACTTTGCTGACATTGCTCATCCCGTAACTAATTTACTGAAGAAGAATCAGGTTTTTGTGGAGTGAGAAATGTCAGCGAGCCTTAGAAAAACTGAAAGCCCAAACTGGTGATGTACCCTTTCCTCAGGTCAC
This sequence comes from Macrobrachium rosenbergii, assembly GCF_040412425.1. Lineage (NCBI taxonomy): Eukaryota > Metazoa > Arthropoda > Malacostraca > Decapoda > Palaemonidae > Macrobrachium > Macrobrachium rosenbergii. The sequence goes on from NC_089752.1 coordinate 65,224,261, forward strand.
CTGAGTTCTCTCTCCACTTTTCCTTAGCTACAGACGGCAGCAACACAGGAATCGGTGCCGTGCTGCTTCAGGCAGGAGAGAATGGAACTTCGCATCCAGTAGCCTACTTTTCTCATAAGCTATCATCAGCGGAGAGGAGGTACTCAACCAACGAAAATGAAGTCCTCGCCTTAGTAAATCTATTAAATATTTTGAGATTTATTTATCTTCGTCCTTTAAACCTATTACTATGTACACAGACATAATCCTTTGGTAATTATTAAAACGTGTAAAAATACAAACCAACATATCCTTTGCTGGAGCCTCATCCTCCAAGAATATGACCTGGATATTAGGCATGTCTCAGGTAAAATTAATGTAGTTCCTGATGTATTGTCGTGGGTTTAATTTTCCCGGGAGAATTTTGACTCGGTTTTGACTAATGATGAATTGTATTATTAATAATGGCATTTCCTTGCTTTCTTTCAGGCATATTTGTATTATTTTTCTACATTTGTTTTTCATTAGTTCAGTAGAGTAATGAATAAAGTAAATTTTAAGTTTTAAGTTGCCTTTAAAAAAAATTATTGCATAATTTTTTTCCTTATGGTGGGGAATTATCATGAAAAGATAATGTAGGACTTTTTAGCCCAGTAACATAACTGCTAACTTAAGTTTTGTTGACTTTTTGCCACTAAATGAAGGTCTGGGCTGTTCTTTTTCCTCATGTGGGGTAATTTTCTCTTTCATTTTCATATTTTTGAGTCTTTGGGTGATTCAGCAGAGGTTTGGTATATGCAGGATCTTTGTTACTCAAGGACAGTTCCACCCCAATTGTCTGAGTGAGAGGTCTGCTGCATTGTTTAGCTTTGCCGTTGCCTGTCCCTTTTGTCTACTTTGTGGCAGGTGCATAAAGTACCGCAGCTTAACCCAGGTTTGCTACTGCCTGCTTCCTGTAAGTGTTTTATGGCAGGACAACATTCAGTGATTCGTCGTCTGTGTCTGCCCTTTTGGGTCCTGGGCCCCATAAGGGCAAAGTCATCATATGGCGAACGCTTCGATCACAGCATTTAACTTTGTAGCAGCTATCTTCGGACCTCTTCGCTGTTGTGGAGCGTTACAACGCTCGTAGGGAGACTTACTTCCGGAAAGCATAAAAATTGATAGTTTTTTGTGAGACTGTTGACGGTGTCATGCTATGGATGCTACAGGGATTGTTGAAGGTTATTGGTAGTATCAACTTCGTGTGATCTGTGGTGATCGTAGGGAGACTTACCTCCAGTAAGCAAATATATTGAAAATTTTTTATTGATGTTTGATGCTGTCTGGTGTTGCAGACGCTTGAAGCTACCGATGGTAATTGGCAGAATCACTAACTTCAAGAGCAATTCGCCATGTTGGATGTACATATACTGACCGAGACGCCTTTCCAGTGGCGCTCGGTGACCGATGCCAAGCACTGACTGAGATGCCTTTCCATTGGTGCTCGATGACAGATACCAAGCACTAACCGAGACGCCTTTCCAGTGGCGCTCAGCTGCAGCCTGGGAGTGGACAACAGGCTCAGCAGAGGGGGCAACTACCTGTGGGCAAACCCCACCAGCCTCCCTTGGACCTCCAGTATGTCTTCTGCCTGGTGCGGAGGAGCGGGACAGGGACCTTCATCTAGGGGCACTGGTGGGACGGGTAGCCACCTCCTCATTATGCACAACGCTGTCACTTTGCACTGCACTACTGACACTGGACATATGTTTTGTTAAAGCTTTATGCATGTCATTAATGTAAGTTAAGTTTAGGTGTTTATTGTTGTAAGTTAGGATTAAGGAATATATTTCTTATCTTTGTCTTCTACTTTCATATGTTTGTGTTATTTTTTGCCATCGTGACCTTCTTGTTTTCTTTCTCCCTCTGTGACTTTCCCTCCTCCTGTCAGTGTATGTGTTAGCATAGGCAAATGGGGAATGCTTGCGTTTTTGTAGCTGAATGCATTTTAAAGCCCCAAACATCATTTACATCTATCTTTTATTCATTAATAAATATTGTTATTTTTATGAAGTGTAGTCTTTTCTTATTCCTCTCTGAGTGTACAGTGTTTTGCTGAGGATCTTGATTTCTTGGGTTTGATAATCCTTTTTGAAGTCTTGATTTTGAAAATCTGCCTATAATAAGTGTTTATTTAAGGGAGTAAATCCTTGTTGATGTTGATAATAAAGCTGGGTATCCATATAACCTGGACCTGGTATTTATATTAATTTTTACTTTTACACGAGATTCGTGTTGAGGGGATGCCCTATGGTTGGTCTAAGACTCTGGAAATCTAGTCTTGATACGCCTATTAATTAAGTAATTTGGAGTGAGCAATAGGCCATCATAACATATATATATATATATATATATATATATATATATATATATATATATATATATATATATATATATATATATATATATATATATATATATATATGAGGATATTAGACGTTTGCTAGGTATGGTGGGTTATTACCGAAGGTTTATTAAAAATTTTCTGACCTTGCTGGTCCATCAACTGAATTGTTAATGAAAAATGTCACATTTTTATGGAATAGTGAGTGTCAGTGTTCCTTTGACAAATTGAAGTCAGTCTCGGTAAGCTTTCCTATGTTACACTCGCCAGATTTTTCCCTCCCTTTTTGTTTGGCCACTGATGCTACTAACTTAACTTTAGGTGCCGTCCTTCTACAAAAGGATCAAGACGGAACATTGTATCCAATTACCTACTTCTCTAAGAATCTTCTACCAGCTGAGAGGCGCTATTCAACTACTGAAAAGGAGGCCTTATGTTTAGTCAAGGCCGTTCTACTCTTCGAAATTTATTTATCAGCTTTTGTAAACTCAATAAAGGTCTACACTAACCACAACCCTCTTGTTTATATATTAATAAATTTAGAGGAAAAAATCAGTGCATCTTCCCCTGGAGATCAATATTACAAGAACTCAACCTATCTATTCAGCACATAGTTGGAAGTAAAAATGTAGTCCCTGATGTCCTTTCAAGGCCGTTTAATGAAGACTGAGTGGCTGTGTTGAGAACTCCATGAATGACAACTGTCTTCTTTTAAGGGTTTCCTTGGTGTGTACTTTCTTTATAAGTAAACACATTTCTTTTGAGAGTTTTTTGTGTGAATTTTGTTTTTCTAGACTTAAGGATATTTTTTATACTTAAGATTAAATTTTGATTCAATTTTTGATCTTACTAATCTTTATTAGTTTTTACTTGAAGCATGCTTTAAAATTTTTGGCTTTTCTTTGCATTTAAATAATTTTGCGTTCGGCTAATTAATATTTTTTTTTTGCATTCACTTGATTTGACTTTCATGTCTTGTGCTTAACCTTAATAAAAATAATAATAAATTATTATTTTTCCTTGTAGAAGTGAGCTGTAACAACTGCTCAAATCATTTCATGAATTTTAATGTAAAGTTAAATTTGCCTTCTTTTACATAAGTCTCAAGAAACTGGTTTAGGACTTTTTTTTTGCTTCTTTTATAAGGGTTTATTATATTAGTGTATAGTTTTTATTTACCCACTTATTTTTCTCCTTTCCATATCGACGAGCAGAGTTTTGGTCTTCGGTATTTGCCTTGTTTGCCTGTCCACCACTTGCTTCTCTGTCTCCCTCACTTGGCAGAACTTTTTGGTCAGGCGAATAAACTAGACTGTTTCGGGTCCACTGAGAGGAGATCCCTACCTTGTTGCACTCTGTGACCTCTTCAGCACCTGACTGTTTCGGGTCCACTGAGAGGAGATCCCTACCTTGTTGCACTCTGTGACCTCTTCAGCACCTGACTGTTTCGGGTCCACTGAGAGGAGATCCCTACCTTGTTGCACTCTGTGACCTCTTCAGCACCTGACTGTTTCGGGTCCACTGAGAGGAGATCCCTACCTTGTTGCACTCTGTGACCTCTTCAGCACCTGACTGTTTCGGGTCCACTGAGAGGAGATCCCTACCTTGTTGCACTCTGTGACCTCTTTAGCACCTGCAGTTGACTCTGCCTTTTCTGGTTGAGGACAGAGTATTTTGCAGCACACTTCTTTGCCCTGTACCCCGTGCTACACTGCTGCATTGGGGCCTGCCTTACTCCCCCTTTCTGCAAGCAGTGCTGTGGTTCACCTTTAGCCCACTTGAGAGTGCCTTTACTGGATTCTCTGGTAGTCATCAGGAGGCCTTCTGAGGCCAGAGAAGGGTGAGAATAATTCATTTGACTCTCCGCCCTTTATTATAATTTTCACCACAATGGATTACTCACCTTCTGCAGGATCCTCATCAACTTGTCGCCCCTTGCCCCCTAGTGTTGTTTAACACCAAAATGGACAGCGCTATTTAGCTGCACAGATATCTAGTGTATCATGTATCTTTATTTAACGGTGTAAGTTTCATTGTAATTGTATAATATTATTATATTCATGTATTAGTGTTAAGGATATTTTCCTCTCTAGTGTTTTCGACTGTCGTGAGTGTGTTTATATTTTTGTCATTGGGTAAGTGTTAATTTCTGCCTATCACTTGTTTTTTCTCCAGTACTTTTCATGCAAGTTAGCTAGGAAAATGAAGGTACTGAGTCAGATTTATGTGAATGTGATTTCCCAGTTCCTAGGTCAGTTTCTTTTGGGGACATCCTTTGTTTATTGTAATTTCTGTGTTAATAAATTAATTGTTAAAGCTGTTCTTGGCTTTGTTATCCTCTCTTAAGTGTATCTTCTTGCCAGAGTTCGTGTGTTTTGTCTTAAATCTTTGTCCACTGCTGGCAACTGATTTAGAGAGATAGATCCTGTTGAATCTCAATAATAATTTGTTACAGCTTCAGGATATAATCACATGTGAGGGCTTGGCTGATGAGTTTATTACTTGATTTGCGTAATTTATAAAGCCCTGTGTGCCAAGGACACACGTAACCTGTCAATGAAGCTACAAATTAACCTCAAAGACAGCTGTTTAAACACTCAAGGTCGCCAGTCGAGGAAAATTAACCTCAACACAAAGAATATGCCGTTAACTAAGAAAATTACGATAAACGTCGCCTGACTTCGGACGCAGTCAATCTCTACTCGTTAATAGAGTATTAAAAACACAACGGCTCTTCCGAACAATGGATTCGAGACACAAGGCTGCATAAAGAATTTGAAATAACTTGCTCAACCTTCCCTAATTCATAGTTGCTTCACTGGAATAGTTGGATGACGCTAAACAGTAAAAGTACAGTATACTTAATCTAGACTTTGTAAAAGCAAAATGCTTGGGTAATTAAATAATTAGGGTGGCGGAAGGACGAAACAAGGAAACTGGAAGTACAGAAAAAGGGGCTAGTAATTGATGAAGTTTTGAACAAAACACAGACTTTACCTTGGACAACCAGTTGTTGCGCATGCAGCAGACGATCGGAAGTTCTGGGATGAGTTCGCCACTTCACTAGTAACATAGACTATAGACAAAGAATAAGGAGCCGAAATGCATAGGGCGTGCGTCCGTGACGGCAGGCGGGTTCTCTCTCTGCGACCACTCGGGATCACACACAGGGTATCGCCTCTTTACGCCCTCAGGGTCTGAAACTTTGGTCAAAACAATTCGTCGACATAGTACAGGGAAAAAAGCTTAAGACCACCTATCATAAGGTTGATTGTGGAAATTTTTCCTATGGGGTTCAGTCCCTAATGCTACTGAGTTCTGCTATGTCGAATGTTAAATTTGAATGGCCTAACACTACCCTGCTTGGACAAAGACTTTTCCCTGTCTTGGTCAGTTTGATTAATATTACTACAAATAAATGCATCGAGGGCGAACAGCAGAAATATTTATAAATATATATATATATATATATATATATATATATATATATATATATATATATATATATATATATATATATATATATATATATATATATATATATATATATATATATATATATATATATATATATATATATATATATATATATATATATATATATATAACATATATACATTTATATACATATATATATAATATATATATACATATATATATATTTATATTTATAGTTTATAAATGTACACAAGAATATATTTCTCTGGTTAAAAAATAATGTGAAAACTTACATTCGTTAGACTAATATTCACATTTGAGAAACTGGATGAGAAAACATTACCAGCTAGTAAGTGATTATACTCTCATACACATATAAAAATACATACACACACACACACACACACACACACACACACATATATATATATATATATATATATATATATATATATATATATATACATATATATACATACATATATATATGTATGTATGTATGTATGTATGTATGTATGTATGTATGTATGTATGTATGTATGTAGGTAGGTAGGTAGGTAGGTAGGTAGGTAGGTAGGTAGGTAGGTAGGTAGGTAGGTATGTATGTATGTATGTATGTATGTATGTATGTATATATATTTATATATATATATATATATATATATGTATATATTTTTTTTTTTTTACCTATTTCCCTGGGTTTATGGTATTTTTACAGGCCGGCAACGGAAACTTTATTTAATTGGCCTTGGAGTTCTGACTTACGTAAAGGGAAATTGTAAAAAACAAGGAAACAGGGGTGAATTTAGGAGCTGAAGGCTCTACTTCATAAGGAAATGTTATGTAAACACTTGGGATAAATTAAAGAATTATATTTACAAAAGCATTAAGAGGGAAAATGGATAAGTAAATTGATAAAGGGCTTGCAATGCCTGAAGATCCTTCTACTGGAGTCTTGAATAAGGGCAAGGCACAGTCCAAGATGAGTCCACTGCAAATAGGTCCCTCTGCAAGAGAGATTTACACATTACGCGCCAGTAAAGGAACAATTTAACACAGAATATGACTCGAGTCTGCACTGAGGGAGCCAAGGACTCGAGGAATGAATGACCACTTTACACTTGAACACAGGACATTGGAAATAGCACTGGATAAACTGGCACAAGGTCAGAAGTGAAACACTAGTACTCCAATAACTTTCTAAAGGGCAAACTGTCGTGACTGAAAAGTCTTTACTCGCACTTTACCTTAGGGGAAGCGGGCCTCTGGCGAAGGAGGGATGATCACACTGACAATGCACTGTCCCTCGAGGATGACTGTCACCTGGAGTCGGGCCGGTGCAAAGAATGGTCTCTCAGCAAACAGTATCACCTGCCTGCGTGTATGGCTAACTGCCCTCATCTGCACGTCGACTCCTCACAAGACTAACTGCCCACTGCTTACTGCCCTTTTAAGGCATGCGGCCGGGTGTTGGTACTGTGTGCAAACGATGTGTCATTTGCCAGGTGGTCAGCGATTGGTTGCCTCTTCCCAGGTGGCCTGCAGAAAGACAATTCAGTCAGCTTACTTTGCCCTTAGAAAGGTTGTTCTAAGCAGCTTAGTTTGGCTAAGCTGCTTAAGGGAGCGGCATTCAGTCTCCTACCTTTGCCTTTTTTATCCGTGTCATCTCAATATCTGTTCCAAGTAAAAAGAAGGACAGATCGAAATGTTGATAACTTTGCCCTGATATCTAGGTCAACTAAAATCGGCCATGCGGCGATGACACTATTCTCAATAAACAAAGGGCAAATTAGGTGGGGGGCGAGGTGCACTGTGCAGCGACTTCTTGTAATTTATAATAATATATATACAGTATATATATATATATATATATATATATATATATATATATATATATATATATATATATATTATAACTTCTTGTAAATTATATTATATATATATACATATATATATATATAATGTGTATCAAAATATGCCCAACCTTAGAAGCTTACTAAAATTGGTAGCCTTTAAAACCTATAGTTTCTAGTATATACTAATAAAACAGGAAAAGGACTGTGAATACTTTACCTGAGAAGTATGAGATTCACAGGTACTCTACTGGCCGCATGGGTCATCTTAGTGAGTACGGTCAGGGTCAGGTACGTATAGAATGCAGAACAATTGTGATAGCAATACCCATCGACAGCTAAACCCTCCGAAATTGTATCATTAGGCTGCTCAAAGTACTCTAGATTTCTCCTACGAACACTGCTGTCTATGAATTTTAATGATGTGCTGCTATTCTGTAGTGGAATGATAAACCAAATATAAATTATTACTGCAACAAGTACAAACAGTTTTCTTTCTCATCATTTTGTAAAACATGAGTTGTATTAAAAACGGGATAAATATGTTCTTTTGAACTTAAATCAACTTTATAAGCATCAACCTCATAAACTTTAGCATACATAAATGCAGTTTAGAAAAGAGGAATTAACTGTTATAGATATGCTCGTAGCCTATCACATGGAGACTTTAATAACTGAGGAATGGGAGTAAACAGGATGGCACTTACCATAAACACAGAGGCATTTTCCATTCTCCCAGAGCATGTACAGTTTTCATAAATCTGGCAAAGAAAAAAATTACAACCATTGCTCAAAAATAACAGTAACTGTAACAGGTGTTTCAAAATTAGAGCGCCCCACCCCCCTCCACAGAACAAATGGAAATTTATGAAGTTTTCTGCTATAGCCTATCTCCAAGTACATTATTTTAAGTTTCTATTAAGCTATTTTTCATTTTACATTTCTTGTATTTTCAGACTGAGTGATGGAGTTAGATACAGCCATGGCTAACAGCTTGGAGGAAATCAGATGAACTGACCGAATCCAGGCTATAACCTTCAGAGAGGCCAGGGATGCTGGAGCATCCTTCATTTCACGTTCTGGACAGCTAAATACATTAAAAGAGATGAATCCTTTGTTAAAAGAAACTGGAACAAAAATCCATATGACTGTCATTGCGAAAAGAGTGAGAATCTTGGAAGGCCTGAAGTCCTTTCTCAGGAGTCAAAAGACATCATAGCTGAGGCAGTGGGTAGACCAAGAAAGTCTTTACGTAAATTGGCACTTGAACTAGAAACAAAAAGGGGAAAGAAGAGAAGTTCTAGTGCTGTATATCGTGAGTTGAAAAAATCTGGTATCAAGCCATTTCATGTTATCAGCAAGCCCAACATCACTCAGCAACAGAGAGAAAACCATGCATGGTTTTGTGGTTTATTTCTTAAAGATTGGGATGAAGCTGACTTTCTCCATGTTGCCGCATTAGATGAATTCTTCATTTAAACAGTCAGGAGGCCAAATCATAAAAATGACATCATTTGGGCTGTAAAGTTGGATGATATCAGTGATGACATGCACTATCGCCAAGTTGTGAAGTTTCCTGAATGTTTGGGAATTTTTCTCTGTTTCACAACCAAATGGTCAATGTGGATTATCAAAGAAAAAGGACAGTCATGGAATGGCAAATACTTCAGAGAAACTGTGCTCACTGGTGGAGTATTTTCTTTCCTCAAAGATCCTGAAAATGTGTTATCTGTTGAAGAAGTCACATTTTTGCATGATAAGGCACCATGTTTCAAGGCTCTTCAGACACAAGAGCTGCTTGAAACAGTGGTATCGATTTCTTCGTCAAGTGAATTTCCAGGTAGCTCCCTGACCTTAATGTGTGTGAAAACATTGGTAGTATCTTAAAGGATCGTGTTGAAGCACGTACAGTGAACTGTGATGGTATACCAAGCCTCGACGACCTGTGAAGAGAGGTGACCGAAGTGCTCAGGGAAATGGAGCTTGAGTCTCAGCTTTTTTGCGATTTGCTGAAATCATACCCCTCAAGAATGCAGGCTGTGGTACAGGCAGATGGAGGCCACACAAAATATTAAATAATCAGAGAGAAACTTTAATAAATACCTGTTCTGAATTACTTTTGTTTTTGCCCATATCAATTTTAGTTTATGCTGTAGGGGGGGGCCCTAATTTCGAAACACCTTGTATATAAAAGAATATAGCAATAAATCACCACAGATTCAGTATGTTACTGGTATTTCCCTTTAGAATCAAAATGATGGGTCACAAGCTGTTTTTCTTAAAATGTTTCTAATGACAATAAGGTTTCTTCAGAGAAGCTATTACTATCAGAGCCTGAAAAAAACAAGATACATTTGTTGTATATAAGTAGGCCTACATAAATGAAATATGAGAAACAGTTGAATTATGAGCTGTTTCTCATATTTCATTTATGTAGCCTAAGAATACCGCCTTCGCATCTACAAAGGGATTTTAAGAGTAGGGTTTTTGGAAGTAGGACTTACTACCCTGCAGACAATCATCAAGAATATTCTACTTAACAGTAGGCTACTATTACATGCATGCAAAATCGCTGGTCAAGAGGACTGGCAAGTATAGGACTTCTATCAATATGTTCATTCCATGTATCCATGAAATTGCTTAAAAGTTTCATGTCCATTTCCAGTTTGCTGCAATATGGTTTTTATTTTGTTTTTTTCAACTGTTGTGCACTGTTATTAAGCATATGTACTTTTAAACTGAAAATTAATATTCCATGTTTTCCTGTATAATTACATAATGTGCCAATGAAAATTATTCTATACGATCAAAACATCTGGCTTAACTTATTACACTCATGCCATTCTCAGAAACTTAAGTGAAAGTTTAAGTTCATCTGAGTGATTCGGTGAATGCAACCACACCCTGAAATGTCAATTTTTGTTGTAGTTCTCTCTGACCATTCATCACAGCAGTCAGTTTTTCAGTCAAAAATATCGCCATACAAAAAAATTTACAGTTGAGATGGCACGGTTTGTATATGAGTTACGATTCAGTTTTCGTATAAGCTCCTGTCTTACACAGATATCTGGATTTTGCTATTCTGGACCTTAAGAGCATAAGTGTTAACAACTTATGCATTCAGTAAGACATTTCACAGCCTTTTGCAGTGTTCCTTCTTTGTATAGAATCAAACTGAAATCTTTGCAATGTTTGTTTCAGCTAACAGATTCAGCAATTCATAAAGCAAACACACATCAGAAAGCCTTTTTATGGTTCCCACAAATCTAACCAACTAAGTTATGCACTTCGCCACTCACTTACACTGTGGTTCAATGCATTCCAGGATGTCAGACCAGAAATCATTGCATTTCTTGTTTGATAGCTGCCATTTTACAGAAAACAAATAACTTTGGTTTTCAGGTCATCAAACACTCATGCAGTTACACCAAGAAGCACTCACAATATCAATTTAATTGTTTGGAAACATCCACTATACATCATTGAAGTTAAAGTTCACATCACCCTAGATTCTAATCTTACATTCTTCTAATAAAGCAAGGAATCAGATATGGTATCTCCCAGTTTGACTCAGTACCTGGTATTATGAGGTCTAGCAAGTAATGCAGCACATAAACTTTATTTTCAATATAATGAAAGCTTTTTTAATGGGTACTGTATTAAAACTTGCAATATGGCAGCAAAATAAATGATCGATATATCCTAAACTTTCCAGACAACTGCAACTTTGTATAAAGATGAGGTCTCTCTCTCTCTCTCTCTCTCTCTCTCTCTCTCTCTCTCTCTCTCTCTCTCTCTCTCTCTCTCTCTCTCTCTCTATATTATAATGATATGTCTTATAATATGTATATTTTCTGTAAATCTAATATGTTTTCTGTAATTTTTTATATATTCTCTCTTATATTTGTCATGTGTTGTGTGTGGAGATATCAAATCTCAGATCTTAAAAGGGTTAGTTGACTGTGTGATAAGATACACTTCTCTGTGAGATTCATGTTTACCCAACTGGTAGGCTCTTGTGTTTGCACAGCTGAATGTTTACTCAGGTGTCACGTGTTAGCCCGGGTAACCCCCTCTGTTTCAAAGGAAGTCCCCAAACCACTTAAGCTGTCCTTAAAAAGAGAGATGAAGTGACAGGTTTAGATAATATTTGTTGACCAGAGCGAGTGTTCAGACAGGAAATCCCCTGTCAATTAAACAGATGAGAGGACAGGTTAATGAGCTCTATCTGACGCAAGGGGGAAAAACCTTCCTCAGGGGAAGATTCCCTTGTTATTTTTTTTTCTCTAAAGGGAAGAATCCTGGTTTTTTTTTTCCCAAAAATGCCATACTGGCAACAATGGTTTCTTCTCACAGTAGAATTTGGGAGGCAGGCAGTCCACACAGAGACCCTGTTGAGATTGGTTGGTGTCTCTCTCTCTCTCTCTCTCTCTCTCTCTCTCTCTCTCTCTCTCTCTTCCTTCAGAAGAGGGTAAATTTATAACAGATTTGTATGGTCACATTAGAAACACATAATTTAAGATCTGAGTTTTGGTGAAACTGTTAGTCTTATAGGCGTCATATAAAAAGTGTTTTTGAGCTGCAGCAAGGGATTTTATAAAAGTGATATAAGCTTTTGTAAGGTAAAGTGGGTTTTTGCTTATTTTTACCATGGTACAATAAGAGTAGTGAGGAGATTTTGCATTAGTGAAATTATTGTTGATAAATCTTTTGTACATTTTTTGTGTTCTTGTTTTGTGCATTTTCTTGTGTGTTGTTGTGCTTACAGTTTCATAATTTTACCCAAACTTTTGTGTTGGTGATTTAATATTTATTTGCTCAACATTTTACATATTTTTTTATACTTTAACATTGCATACTTGATTTGATTTACATTTGTTAAGATTTCCTTTTCAAATCTTTAGTAATTCTTAATAGTTTGAATTTTGCTTAGTTAACAATTTCTTGATAAATTAAAGTTTTGTGAATTAATCTTGTTTAAGAATTAATTAAATCTGGTGTTGTTTTCAAGTAATGGTAAATTTCTCAGAAGTTAAAAATAAAGTTTTTTATTTTGAAGTTAAAAATAAAGTTTTTTATTTAAAATTATTAAACACAGTGTTTCATTTGTTGATCACCAGTGAATAGGGTTATTTGTGTGCATAAGGCAAAGGGATAAACATGTTTTGTTCTCCTTAAGACCAAGGAAACAATTATAGTTGTTTGATGGAGTGACGCCCTTTTTGTCTAGTGTGTTTTAATACCTCACACATAACTTGATAAACTTAGTTTGAATTTTCAAGTGATAAGCAAGTTTTTAGGGATCACTGTTACCTTTAGAGCGTTCAGTCGTAATTTTATGGTTATGAGGCTTCAGGTATCTGGCTGAAGTGAGGTAAATTTTTGGATTTGGTGACTAGTTGTGTGATAACCAGGTACTTGGTACATTTTGTGACAATATATATATATTTAAAAATATTTATCTTGACTTAAGCTGTGTATGCAGTATAACGTTGATGATGATTGTGTACATAATAAAATGGACATACTGTACAGTATATCTGTATATATATATATATATATATATATATATATATATATATATATATATATATATATATATATATATATATATATATATATATATATATATATATATATATATATATATATATATTAAAGTAATCAACACACAGAAATAACAGAACAGAAATAAATTTCTGACTCGCATCAGGATCGAAACCAAGTCTTTCAATTGAAAGGCAAGGGTGCTGCCCACTAGGCCATACAATACCAGAGTGTTTTCCCCAACTTCCTGACTCAGCAATGACCCAATTGACAGCATTTCATTCGAATTATCCGTTCTGAGTGAACATGATAGTAATAATCAACACACAAACACGTGTGGAACAGAAATAAATATCTGACTCACATCAGGATCGAACCCAGGTCTTTCAATTGAAAGGCAAAGGCACTGCCCACTAGGCCATACAAATTATAAAAGAAGTTGGAACCTGCTTGCATAGCAGCGTGTTTTCCCCAACTTCCCGACTCAGAAATGACCAAATTGACAGCATTTTATTTGAATTATCCCTTCTGGGTGAATATGATAGAAATAATCAATGCACAATCACGTGTGGAACACAAAAATTTCTGTCTCACATCATGATCGAACCCAGATCTTTCAATTGAAAGGCAAGGGCGCTGCCCACTAGGCCATACAAGTCATAAAAGAAGTTGGAACTTGAGTGCCACTGCACCCAAGGAATTAACTGGACAAGCTAACTGCTTGCATACCAGAGTGTTTTCTCCAACTTCCCGACCTGATCTATTCAGTATCTGTCCTTTAGAGTTTAATTTCAGCCTTAATTGACAGAACTATGTGGGTCTTGGGTAAAGCAATGCGATATAAATCCAACTAACTAATTATTAAACTCATTAGCCAAATGACTCACGTAACATCAGCGATGTGTTGCCACGATCTCTGTAATTAGTTAGCCAGTAGCTGTTGCTAGCTATACCACAGAGATATAAAGAACTTGGAAAATTAAATACGAATAAAAATCAAAGATGACAGTTAGATCATATTAATTTCATACAATCTCCCAAACAAAGAAGGATACAGGCCAAGGTAAGTAATATTAATATCGTTGTTATATGAATAAGATAGAGTAGGTATGAAAGTGTGCAATAAATGAGTAAAAATTTGCAAGTTATGAATAGGAAAAGTGTTTGAGATACCACGTAGTGTTAAAGATACCGCGTCAGGCAGCCACATTCCAGTCAAGGTCACAGCTGAGTTATCGAGCCTGATTTATTATTCTGCTATTCGCCAACCAATGAGTAGTTCATGATATTAAATTTTTGAACTAGTTAGCTTAGTGCATGACCAAGAAAAGGAGAATGTGTGTCCAGCGCTTCTCTCGTAGTGTAGGACGGACAATTTCATAAGTCCCTAGGATATAACAAAGCAACCATGGAAATCCTAAAAGAGAGAGGCCTCTGACTGAGTGTCACGACGAGAATTACTTTCACTTGTGTGAAAATCATATTAAATTTCGCTTGCTTTTCCATTAATAACGTAAATAACTGTATCTAAGTTAAGTAGGCTACACCTTAGTTTAACCAGATCACTGAGCTGATTAACAGCTCTCCTAGGGCTGGCCCGAAGGATTAGATTTATTTTACGTGGCTAAGAACCAATTGGTTACCTAGCAATGGGACCTACAGCTTATTGTGGAATCCAAACCACATTATAGCAAGAAGTGAATTTCTATCACCAGAAATAAATTCCTCTAATTCTTCATTGGCCGGTCGGAGACTCGAACTCGGGCCTAGCAGAGTACTAGCCGAGAACTCTACCTACTCGTCGAACGAGGAACTGAATACCTGTATCAGTATTTAATTTCATAATTTGCCTTTTTACATTAATGTAAATCATGCTAGTAAGAACGTCACGTCCATTCCTTTGTATCATAAGTGGCCCTGAAGTAAGCATGCCCACCGAGTGCAGGAATTAATTATGATGTGAAAAAAAAGAAAAGAAAGAAAATCATAACAAATTCGTTTTCCGTCTTTATAATGTAAAGTAACTGCATTTGCGATATTTTAGGTTAAAACCTGCATTCCCACATAAGCCCTCAGTCATTTCATAAGAGGAATTCGAGTGTTTTGTTCTTCTTTATGGTAATAACATCGCAAGCAAGGTGGGAGATTGTGTATTCCTTTGCCAGCCAGCATACCCACTCCCTGCTCGCATAGCCATCAGCTGTGCACGGTCGCATGAGCCAGCCACCATCTTGGGGGGCTGCCTGCGAATACCATAGCTGCCATCTTAAATCTCAGTGCCAGTATACCCGAGACACATCGAAACTTCAACAAGAGAGATTGTACTTTTCCGCAAGTTGTGGTATAGTTTTATGTATTCTCTTTAAATTTACGTAAAGTGGAAATGCGTATTATGTAGAAGAAGGATATTATGTTTTGTTTTGTTTGTATTTAGTAATGAAAAGCGTTGTCTTAGCTGTTTCGTGTGTTTAATTGTAAGTATACATGTAATAGTGCTTAACTACCGGTATCGGTTGTTTGTCCGGTGGTTAGTCGAAGGTTTGGTGTTGGTCAAAGATGGCCGTGAAGTCAGCCTCTTCACGGCTTTGATACAGTGCGGTTCGAGCTAATAAGGACTCAAGAATGCAGCCATAATTGTCGGTGCCTACAAATCCACTTAAGTATTTCTATTCATCTTAAAGTACATTTAGGGAAAACTTCCTTTAGGAGATATGCATATCTAAATGTAAGGAGAATTTCTTGAGGTGTGCTTTGGGTGAGGGTCATGAAATAGAGATTTTGCTCACGCCAATCTGACCACTGTATTTCAAGCTAGGAGCATTGAATGCGCCAACAGTGAGTTTATATTGTTTGATTAGTTCATATACACAACGCAATGTATTGATATAATCACAATTTGAACTATCATAAGAATGAAGTAACCTGGGTGTCATAGTATAAGACTTAGGCTACGATTAGGTCAGTACGTTTTGAATTGTTTAGGCTATACGATTATATTGACGGTTTGAAATGCTCTACTCATTCTGAATGAGTCGGAATACATATGTTGTGTTATTCACCTGTGTGATGTCATGAGCTGACGTCTCACTCATTCAAAGAATCTTCCATTCATATGCACCGACTTGCAAACTACTTCATGTAGCTGACTACCATACTCACAAATCTTTATAACAAATACTTCAATTAAAGGGGAAAACTAGGTAGACATAACTTTATATAAATGTTTCAAAGAAAGTTAGCCAATTAGTCGGGAAATATAAAAAAAAAAGCTAGGAAACATAAAAGAAGTTCCTACACAAATATACATCTTAGCAGGGAAGTAAATGAAATAAACAAAAAAAAATAAGAAGAAACTCAGGATAATTTAACAATACATACAAGTACACGAATTAAAGAATTTTACCAAGATTTAATAAGAGCATGGTGTAATAGGGCACGCTAATATTGGCAAATAACCCATTGCCTAACATAGCCAAATTAATCAGAGTATTCAAGATAAGAAAACCTGCTAGCATTCATGTAAATTTTCTTTCTTTTTCTCATGTGTCACGCAGTGCAAATTTTGCCTATGCACTTGTGTGCTAGAACTTGCTTCATTTTTTCCTTTTTCCTTTTCTCCACTTTTCTTAAGCGCTTTAGGTAGCTGACAGCGTACGTGCACCATCTTCACAAAAAGAACAGGCCGACATAGAAAAAAAAACACACCTCTGTCCCACAAATAGTTGAGGATAAGTTAAGAATTAACCACATTTATTGACAACTGTCCACCACAAGTGGGGTCTACTTATCCAGACTTAAGCATAAAACCTTCCTTCTCTGTATGAAAGGAAGTAGCATCGCTAGTACTAGGAACTAGTCACCCACGAGTGCCAAAGCAACCATAATTGATTCTTCTTTTCCACAGTCCCACTAACCTGAGGCACTGTCCTAACCAACTGAAGCACTTACCTATCTATTTCCTCTTACCTATCATTTTCCTCCTACTCATTAATTACGCTCTGCTTGGGTAGAGTGCCTTTCCCATTAGTACAATTAGTTGTACTCCAAGAGTGTTGATTCCTTGGAACACACCAGTACCACAGTGCCACCAAAGACGAAAAGTCCTGTGTGACTAAGCATATACACCTTATTGAAAAGGTGCCACACCACTGAAGTGTCACCCAAATCTGAGGGACATCCCCAATTCATAAGTCATTCCAGTCATCCACGGTAGACGAGTTTACCCATCCTAACCTACTAGAACCATGGTGACAGAACATTACAGAACCTTCATGGATCTGGGGAAGGAGGCAGGTCTCATGGGAAAGGATCTCACCAAGTGGGTGAAAGAACAGCTGGATGACTTCCCAAGAAGGAGAGGGAAGCAAGAGCAGAACAGAGGAAGTATGACGAGGAACAGAGGCAGCTGGAAGATGCAAGGGAAGAGAAGAAAAGACAGCATGAATTAGCCCTCAAGGAAAGAAAGCAAGCTCTCAAGGAAAGCGAGCTAGCTCCCAAGGAGAAAGATTTTGAGCTGGAGAAGGCTCGAAACGAAAATGCTGAAGCTCTGGCTACCAACAAGCCTCCAACCCCACGCCTGCTGCACCACATACTCCAATGTCAAGCTTTAATTTCCTTGTCCTCAAGTGGACTGAGGAAGACCCAGAGGCATGGTTGAAGGAAATAGACTCTCTCTTTGAAAACTACAACACCACCAAGACAGAGAGGGCCTTAGTACTTGGCAAGCACATGGAAGGTAAAGCTATGGCAGTCCTCCGCTCACTGGAGAAGAGTCAAAGAGGCAACATGTTAGAAGTTCGTAGTGTCACAACAAAATCCTATGAAATAACCCCAGAGAAATGCAGACAGCGGTTTCGAGGTCTTGCCAAGGATGTCGGCTGGTCCTGGACTGAATGGGCCTGTCACAAGACCCAGTCTGGTACACGCTTGTTCGACTCCCTGTCGTCCTGTGATGCTTCCAGCCACTATAGTGCTGGACATCTGGCCTGCCCAAATCATGTCCCAGCCACCAAGTTTGTCAACTTAATAAGCACCACATTCTCCGCACCTGGGCCGCAGAAGATACCTCACACCGAGAGGCTGGATACCCAGTCCATCTCAGTGGCACCCCTTGATGGCTCTAGCCTGCCAGTGGCCCTACCTGTTGTGGTGGACACTGCAGCATACGTTAGCCTGACTGACAGGCCTCAAGTGCCAGCCAGCGCCATGGTGGCGAGCAAGCTTGGTGAGAGATGAAATGGGTAGAGGGCCACACCAAATCCATTCCCACAGTCGAGCTCCAGTCACGACAACTTGGGGCATGCTACCTCATCACCTTGGCATAGTGAGTGGAATCAGGCCCGGAGTGGAATTCCTGCTGGGTCAGGACCTTCTCTGGGGAAGCCCTTCCCCAACGCCACTCCGTAGCCCTGATACCTCCACAATGGAGGCACCGACTATAGGATCACCAAACCCGAGCACAGCCACCTTACCTGGCGTGCCACCAAAAGAAGTGGACGATGGAAGGGACAACCTCTGTGCAATTCCAGGCCTAGTCCTCCCTCCTCACGAAAGGACAGCCACCAACGAAGTCCTCCCTCTGCACGATAGGACAGTAAAGGGAAGCAGTACCGCTGTAGAGTGTGCAGGGTGACAGGCCACTCCACTAATTGGGAGGGCTGCCCTAATAAGCAACGCCCAGCGGACACCCAAAATCAAGCATCTCCAAGAGACTCTGACCTCCAGCTGGGACAGGAATCTCTGTCTCACCCCAACTCAAGCCCCCCACGAGGTATTGCACCTCCAGACCCCTCATCAGGCATACCAGACCATCAATCTCTGCCAGTGCCACTTGCAAGCTCTGAGCAGTGCCACGCTCCATCCATCTCGGACGTTGAGCCACCACTAGAATTGGACCCTGTGCCTGGCCTCACCAGATTCAGAGCATGAGACGGTTCCTCTTACGGGAGATCCAGGTCCTGCTACAGGAGATCCAGGAACCTTCACAGCATTGATCCTAGCAACTTGTGAGCCTCCAGCACCCAACACCTCTTCCTCACCACATCCGTCCCCAGAGGATGAACCTCTGATGGATCTTCCTGTTACACCTTCTCTGGGAGACCAGGAACTGGCTTCCCCAGAAACAGAAGTTGAGACCACTCTTGCTCCGGTTACCACAGCAGCCAGAGTTCTCCAGTAGCCTCTACGGTTACCCTTGACTTCGTATCCGATAGCCCTTCTGACCTTTCCCCAGAGTCAGTGCCCATATCCCCTCCTAGGACTGTCATAGATAGGCTTTGGAAGAACTTGAAGAAGAAGAAGGGGTGGAAGAGAGCCAAGTAGTTGCAAGAGCCACAAGCTCACCCTGGCACTCGTGCCTCCTTGGGACAGTGCCTTTCCATCTCAGAGTGATTCTGGCTCCTGCCCAGAGGAGGTAGCCACCGTGATCTCTGCCTTAATAACAGCCTAGGCCACCATCAGTAAGTAGTAGTAGTGACCTTGTGATTTAACTCTTGTAATGAGTAGCAGTAACTAAGTAAGTGTAACTTGTTAAGCCAGTAATTGTAACTATTGTGAATAGAGCCATTGAGCTCAAAACAAACATGGCATAGTACCTCAATTGAAAAAAGCATTTTCCATATAAAAACGAGAAGGAACGGGCCCCCTCTCTCGTTCAAGTATAATAACTCATTTAATGACCTTCAGTTTACTCCTTTGTTTACTATGATTGTACATTCTAGTGTAAGAAATTGTATACTTGTAAGAATATTGTAATTTAGCTAGTCCACTGTCACTTAAGTTGGTGCTACAGCCATGTTCTAATAGGTTATGTCATAAAAGATACAATTGAATGTACCATTTGTCTAAGAATAAGTATCACAATCATCAGAGGTAGCACGCAAATATCCGTAGACACCTTTGCGTAGTGTTAGGAGTCTGTAGTACCTAATTTATTAACGCTCACAACCCATTCTAGAGTCAGGTAGATCCTTAGCAACTGCATTGAAAGTGCAAAATCTGTTCAGGGAAAAGAGTAAAGTAATCGAGGCGAACAGCTTGCATAGTACAGGCCTTCACGTCCAAAAGGAGTGAATGCCTTCTTAAGGGGGAAGCTATTACAAATATTTGCTGTTTGACCTCCCTTCCTTTCTTCTTGATAGAATAATAAATTAAAATTTATTAAAGCAAGGAGGCAGACAGTGTAGGCTGCCCACATGCAAAGAAGTTAGGTGGGAAGTCCAGGGGTTGTTTTCAAATAAGTACACTCCCAGCCAATGGGTGAGAATTGCAGTTTAGAGGGCCATAAATCAGGGATAGGTTTTGCTAAGACAGACCTTAGAGGTACTGTTCCTACAGCTCAGTCTTCTCTATCCTGTGTACTGGTGAGTCTATTGTCATTTCAGGTCAGGCCCTGGTAGGAGGAGTTTTTAAGCAAACAGCCAGAAACTGCCCCAGCCTCAACAGACTCTCAGCAGATATCCTCAGAGCAGGGTGTGTAAGCCCTCTTTCTCTGAGCTCCCTTTGTCTTCCCCTTTGTTCAACACAAGGGAGAAAATTGTTATTCCAAACGGATGAAGGAATCATGTGCAACTGATCACTGCATTACCTCACCCAGCAGTAAGTCTGATTTGACAATTACTCCCATTTCTCTTTCCCTTCAATTAAAACTCTCATTTTTCCTTGTTCAATTTTCCTCTCTTAAACAGTCACTGACTAAGAAATCCTAGTAAAACATACCCCAGTTATGAAACCATCTATTAAGTACAATTATTGTTGTCTAGTGAAGTCACATAACTTATCCTCCATGGTGTTAAAAGTATTATTCTTGACATAAGAATCATCCTCTTCTGATTACGTAATGATGAGTGAGAATTTCTGTAGTGCAAGATCGTTATCTGGATACGTCTTTTCCAGAAGTGTGTACGCCTTGGGCCTGAACAAATCCTCTTTCTTGGAGAAGAATCTATATCATCAGTACCAAGGGGCCTCAATTCGATATTCCTTGTAGTTAAATGCCTTATAAAGCGTTTAAGAGGCACATAAATCTGTTGCGTTCATTTCTATGTAGCATTGAGGTATTTGCCTTAATTAGGACTAGTATTCTGAGCTGCTGTTAGCTCCTGTAAATAATCCATTTCATTTTATTTTATTTGACTTTTGTTGAAACTAGTTTTCCAGTAAGTTTGCTGGATTAATCCCTGTGGTTATGAAATAAACCTCCATCCTTTGCTAAACTAGTTTTCAGCTGGCAACCTGATCTATTCGGTATCTGTCCTTTAAAGTTTAATTTTAGCCTTACTTGACAGAATTACGTGGGTCTTAGGTAAAGCAAGGCGATATAAATCCAACTAACTGATTATTAAATTAATTAGCTGAATGACCCACATAACAATATATATATATATATATATATATATATATATATATATATATATATATATATATATATATATATATGTGTGTGTGTGTGTGTGTGTGTGTGTGTGTGTGTGTGTGTGTATATATCTTTTTATGTGGGTCATTCGGCTAATTAGTATAATAAATAGTTAGTTGGGTTTATAGCGTCTTGCTTTACCTAAGACCCACATAATTCTGTCAATTGACGCTAAAATTAAACTCTAAAGGACAGATGCTGAATAGATGAGGTAGCCAGATGAAAACTAGTTTAGCAAAGAGGTTTATTTCATAACCACATGAATTACTCCCCTCGCTGCCTCCGGTGGTTTCCCCCTCCGCCTCTAACTCGTCTTTACCGTAGATTTTAGTTTACTTGGATACTTGGGCCCTTGTGGAAGTTTTAGATAATACAGATCATTGTTAATTTTACCCCGTGTCTTATTTAAGCATGACCCATAGTACTGCAGCCGGACCAGTGTAAGTAGATCCCTTGTGAGGGCAGGGTCATGTGTGTGTGTGTGTGTGTGTGTGTATATATATATATATATATATATATGTATATATATATATATATATATATATATATATATATATATATATATATATATGTATATATGTATATGTATATGTATGTATGTATATATATATATATATATATATATATATATATATATATATATATATATATATATACATATACATATACATATACATATACATACATATGACCCTGCCCTCGCAAGGGATATACTTACACTGGTCCGGCTGCAGTACTATGGGTCATGCTTAAATAAGACACGGGGTAAAATTACCAATGATCTGTATTATCTAAAACTTCCACAAGGGCCCAAGTATCCAAGTAAACTAAAATCTACGGTAAAGACGAGTTAGAGGCGGAGGGGGAAACCGCCGGAGGCAGCGAGGGGAGGAACGTCTTTCCCCTAACTTCAACAAAACCGCTCTGCCCTTTCCAAGGGACGCCCTTTGAGCATCTTTCTCCAGCCCTCAAGTACCTCACTGCACCCGAGTTCTTCTCTCTCGGACATGATTGGCTCTGGCACTTCTCCTTAGGCTTATCAGCCAATCGGTGCCAGCAAAGGTGACGCTGCGTCCTAGCGAACTTTGGAGGGGTTTCTGGGGGGAGGAAGGCTTCCTCTAGGTCTGAGAGAAGATGACCGTTGACCGGTCCTGCCATGGCGTCCTGCGACTGCATCAGGACCTGGGGAACTCTTACAAGGACCGAGAAGGGCTTATATATATATATATATATATATATGTATATATATATATATATATATATATATATATATATATATATATATATATATATATATATATATATATATATAGCATGTCCATTTCATTATGTACACAATCATCATCAACATTATACACAGTCAAGATAAATATTTCTTTAAGATACAAGATTCCACTATATTTCTTCCACAATAAACGACCTGAAATTTAATTTCCAGAAATTTAACTACTTTACCATTCCTTCGCTTACCATCTTCTTAATAGCATATTTATCAATTTCTCTAGACTTTATAACTGGATTAATTGGCCTTTTTCAACATTATAAAACAGTAAATTAAAAAATATTGTGTGCAAAGAGCCATAAGCAAAACAAAAGAAGGTAGATCCTACTGAAAAAACATTTTTAACATGTAGTAAAGCCCCACAAATTTTACCAAAGAAAAAGACATGTCACCACATGAAGTTAACAGAAAGCCTAGAAAAAATCTAGATATCACAGCCAGTTCTAGATTATTAATAACCCTTAGTGCTACGCTATAAAAGTAAGATTACCTGTACTAACCTGAGTTTTATTTTGCTTATATGACGAAGTACACCCAGCCATGCAAGGGTTGTAAAAGATGTCGACTCCATCCACGCAGACAGGAGAGAACTGGAATGAACATTTGCACTTGGAAGAGCATTCAGAGAGGGGGAATCTGGAAAAAATATTATATTCAGTAAGTAAAATTATGAGAATTTTCAAATAAAAGAAAGAACTGCTCTATTCCAAATCATTTGACTAAGCTGTGTTATCCCTTAGTGATTTTCATTATGAAGTAATTACATGATCAAAGCCATCTTGTGGAAGTGTCTGTTAACTAAATTGGATGAAATTCAATATTACAAGATATAAAGACTGTTTTAATAAATGCTTATGTTTTCCCTCAAGGATAAGAGGAACAAATTTTTGGTCTCTTCTCATATAACTGGTTCTTTAACTTCAGTTTTTTTCAAGTTTTCACTTCTTACTTCCAAATAGATCCCTCAGGAGACCCAATACCGTGGTGTATAATGAAACTCAGTGGATTTGTTAATCTACTTGCCAATAAAAAAGCAAACTTACCCATTATTGACATCTATACTGTTAGAAGATTGAGCCAAAGAATTCTGACGTGGCGCAGTCTCTCTGGTTTGCAAAACAATATCCATACCATGAATCCTATCGTGCTTACAAGAAACGTTGACCTTGAAGAATAATCATAACCAACTTTAGTTAACTTATCCTTCGCAAACAGTGGCATTTTGAAATTCTGAATAACAAAAACAAAATAGACTCATATTTGAGTTGGAGAACCATCACTGTAGAATTTCGTTCACCTATCCTTCACAAAAAAAAAATTAGAATAACAAAATAAACCTTTATCTGAAAATAAGTCTATTTACACTTCGGCAAGCGTTTTAACACTTGAATAGCAAAATATATTCATATTTAAGCTAGAGATCAATTAAAACAAAATTTAGTTCACTTATCCTTTGCAAAAAGACAAAAGGCCTTTTCTACAGATTAGAATGACAAAAATTATACCTGAGAATAAGTCTTTAAGTTCTTTATGCACTTGACTGTATTTTGTGAATGTCAACACAGAATAATTACTGTAGTTGGTATATAGTTAATTTATGGTGAGCAAAGAACGATAAGATCTTGAAAAATTGACCCAGTAAGTTAATTTCACATCTGGCAAGTAAGTATGGGACTTTGTTGGTGCAAATTTTTGTAAAAAGTACGAACCATTGAACAATATGGATGCAAAACTTTTTCGGTACTGGAACTTACCATAAACAAATGAAGGATCAGGTTTGTAGCAGAAAGGAATGCCATAAAGGAAATGACGAATTTGGCTCTTGGACGAAAGAAGGTCAAGGCACTTCCCGTACCCAGCCAACCTACCAGGGTAGCAGCTGTTGCTGCTCCCGCTTTGAAGAAAAAAGGAAGGTCAGCTTAGTCCTCACACAATCATAACAATGAAAAGATTATCTCACTCACAAAAAAATCAAAAGCATGTTTCATGTCTATGTTCTATTGTAGCAAATATTCCAAAACTACAAATACAAACAAAAGCGTTCTAACTTGGAGGCACAAAGAATGCATGGCATATAAGTTTAATGTATTCATGTTTCTTTTGCTGTGCTTAGGAGAAAAAATAACGGAAATATTTACAAAACATAAAATAAAGCATACAAGATATATACCAATGTACTGATTAGCTTTAGCTGCAGACATCTTAAATTGATGTTCAAGATACTTGGGCTTAAAAGTGATGTACCCAAAGAAAGCAAACCAGAAAAAAATTTGGTTGATGATGATTAGAACATACACTTTATTCGTCAGAATCCGTCGCACGCTGGGCAACATAGCTGAAAACAGAGGAAATGAGAAGGAAGGACGCGGATTAATTTTGAAATATAGCATTATATACATGAGATGATAGGCTATTCTTCTTCAACTTACATCCCCGCTTAGGGCCCCATGCAAATATACTCCCGGTGTTACGACTGAATGAGCATCAGATGCAGAGTGGAATATATAATTATATAACAGGCTATGCGTTATTTCTGATTTTAAACGTTCATTATCTTTCACTAACCTTTCGTTACCAAAGTTTCTACTCAGATTTCTTATATATTTTCAGTCGTCAGTGCTGATAGACATACCTTTGGAACAGTCTGTATCATTACTACTAAAAAAAAGGGATAATTGAGATCACTACTGCATCAAGATCAAAGAAATTGTCTTGCTGTACAAAAGTTGATTTTGATCTATAAAAGTTTCTTAGTATGGCCATAACATCAGTCACATACTTTTAAGCGCTCATTACTCAGGTGAAAATAAAAACAATCAATTCGTTTCATAAAATGAAGAAGGTTACCGCAAATGCACACTCGGCAAGAAAAGTGAAGATACAGTTTTCATTAGATTTCGTTCATCGAATTTCAATTTTTTTCTTACAGAAAACACATAATCTCGGTAAATTTACTCTAGAATATGAAAATACTATGCAAATTATATCATATATGTTAAATCTACAAACCAAAACCTTCAGATACTTAAAAACACCATGCATGTACGAAGTAATCAGAATTTCTCAGATGACTTCGTTCATAGAGATCTAAAAGATAGTATGTGGATATCTCGGTGTAGTAATATTCATCAGAACAGCAATATTTACTCGTTTTCCGTTATGAACAGGCTTATTATTGCATCATCATACGAGGTAATGATAATTTCTTTAATTTTTACACATTCATGTTTGTATTTCACGGTGTTAAAAGTCAGCTGGAATTAATGGCAGTAAATGTTGTGACACCTAGGGTAGGTTGACCAAATCTATTTAAATCCGCAAGGGCGTTCTCTATGATGTGAAGGGCAGCGCAGGAGCTTCGGGGGGGAAAGACAAGTAACTGGATGTTTCTTGACGTTGCCATAGTTTCTCTCTCTCTCTCTCTCTCTCTCTCTCTCTCTCTCTCTCTCTCTCTCTCTCTCGCCATTACTAAAACATACTATACCAATATAGTGTAGCTCAATCTCTAAAAGAAAAAAACAATGAAATGAGTAGCTCTACCGATAGGCCTAGGCTTACACAACAGCAACTCTCTCTCTCTCTCTCTCTCTCTCTCTCTCTCTCTCTCTCTCTCTCTCTCTCTCTCTCTCTCTCTCCATTGCTAAAACATACTTTACAAATATAGTATCGCTCATTCTCTAAAAGAAAAAAAAAATAATGAAATTAGCTCTACAGTACACATAGGCCTAGGCTTACACAACAGCAGACTCTCTCTCTCTCTCTCTCTCTCTCTCTCTCTCTCTCTCTCTCTCTCTCTCTCTCTCTCTCTCTCTCCATAATAACAATGCATTCGTTCCTTTTCGTTGGACATTGCTCAAATTTAACTCTTGATTTCATTATGGAAGATCGCGTTTCCGATTATGCAAGCATTCCGTTCAATGTGGTGTCATAAATTCATTTGTAAGGTTGCTTGGTAAGTTACGTCGAAAAATGTTTATTTTGCTCAGAACTGTCGTTGCAAATTACAACTTGAACGAATACTGTGAAACTTACTAATGCATTTAAGTATCAATGATTTCATTATCGTAGACTATGATTGAAAGTTATAAGAGGTCAAGCAAAAACAAACACAATAAGACGGAAGCTCCTCCCTTTCTAAAGTTGCCAGATGTCGCATTATTGAGCAACATATGTCCGAAGACTTAAAAAAACTGTATCCTCACTTTCCTTGCCGAGGTTATGGAAATCACAAATTTCAAGAATATCTGCTGTGCTGTATATTCAGATATATGTGAAGTCAAATTCTCTAATTTATATAAACCAATTAAAGTTCATTGTAGGAAAATAAATGTAAAATTTGCAGTGATATTACTCTTAGTACTATAAATACTGAGGCAAAGTTACAAATGGCACGCTTAGACAGAATCTTACTTACCGCTACCATCTTTCGCTTTCGCTGGTCTCAGGGTTTTCGTGAATTCCTGCAGATAATCTTTCCCCTTTTTTGCAGCAGCACGAAGACCCTTCTGGGCTCTTTTTCTGGCTCCTGGAAGGGTCTTTGGTAACAGTAAAAGTGACCAGGCAATGATGAGGAGAGTGGTACCAATTACCAAATACCCTGTAAATAGACATGAAGGAAATCCTTATAAAAGTCAATTACAGTTCATAATTACATACAGACTTCTAACAGCTAATTACAGCCTTTAAAAGTAATATTTAACATAATGAAAGCCAAATTCTAATATTTGATAAACACAGTTTTTATTACATACATAAAAATGTTTCTACCCATTAAAATTAGTGAAAATAAAAACAATACAAAGACATTCTTTGCTTTCAAAGTTGAATAAGGACTTGTTTATCTTGTTTTTATCACTGTTGACATAAAAATATATATACATCTGGATGTAATTTTGGAGTGACTGAAAATCACATAGCTGTTCTGTATGGCTATAAGTGAAACCTACTCCAACAGGCACGAGTTCAACAATAGACTTAATTAATTTCATCTCGTTTCCTTACCTATCCACCAAGCGCCAATCCACCTAGGGTGGCTTGGAGATAAATTGGGAGGATTACTGGGGTTAACCCAGTATCCAAGCGCCAAGGCAGCCATCGAATACCCACAAACCGGACCCAGAATTCGCAGACTTCCAGATATTGCTAAAATGGATAAAAAGATCGTTAACTGTACACTGCACATAGAAAATCCATAAACAACTTTTTCTCCTGTTAAATAAATCATTCAGTCCAATAACCCTATCAGAGTTGATATTGCCAAGTCAAGATTAAACTGCACTCATTCTCTACAAATGATGCACAATTAATGTTAATAATCTAATTCTTTTAAAGAATTTTTCTTCTTTTACATGGAACCTCGAGTTAGATAACAGAACAAAACATATATTAGCAAACAGGATGGTCCCAAATTAAACTGGTTTAGATTATGACTGAGCGTTTGAGCTCTTATAGCTACTTTATCCTTTCAGGGCACCAGCGATTTATGTATCCTTATATCTCTTTCATTTTTTTGGGGGGAGGGGGGGAACATTGTCACCATACCAGGTATTCTCACCTTCTATTTCCTCTAATTTCCTTTCCTGATAGGCTAAACCACGGGTATTTGTTAACTGGCTGGTGGCTGGTTTAGATTAAGTTAGTCTTATCCCAGCAAAGGCCGTAACTAAAAGGGACCTGTAAGTGTGGCAAGCCATTAAAGAGGACCGAGACGTTTTTGTTGTTTAATAACAATCCTTACTTAATTTTCAGATTCCTTTTGTTCCTACACTGGACAGTAACTTCATTATCTTTTTATCTAGAGATGCTTTGTGAAGCCTAAGGAGATAATAATGCCTTCTGTGTGGTTTCATAACAGCTATCAAGCCACCATTTCTTTTATATAGCTGACTATGCAGCACACTGGTATACCACTGAGCTAGCAATTGTGAGGTCTGGGCTGTGATTCCAGCTTGTCATTCGCTTACTCAGCCCAGCTGGACATGAAAATTAGCACTTGACTGGACGCCACAAAAGGAAGAGGAAAGTGTTGGCCACCACACTCTACAATCAGCATACCAATAAGCATGTCTTTCTAAGCAACTTATCACCAATGTCATTCGAAGGTACGGGACTGACTTTTGTTCTGCCTTTGTTGAAATCAGTAACCCTCAGATTGTGCACTTCGGTAAATGTCTGTCTACCTCTACACACATGCGGAATTTCATTTGTTTTGGGTTTAACTAAATCTTACCATCCTCCATCTTTAAACTGGCAAGTTATCACTTCTTTTGGTATTAACTGAATCTTACAGCCTTCAGCCTTTCAAGAGATGGGTCAATCACTTCTCTTTGGATTGACTAAATCTTACAGACCTCAGTCTCTCAAGTGGCAAGCAATCATTTCTTTCAGTGGCAGCTACTTCTTACAATTCTCCATCTTCAAGAGTCAAGTCCGCTTCTTTTGGGGGCAACTGAATTTTCAAATTTTCAACCTTTCAAGAGGTAAACCAATCACTTCTCTCAGGATCAACTAAATCTTACAATCTTCCAACTTTCAAGAAGGGGGTCAATCATTCAGTATCTACTGAATCCTACAGTCCACGTTTTAAGGCACAGACCAATTAATTCCTTTAAGTTTAACTAAATTTTTCAGTCCTCCAGCTTTTGAGAGCCAAGTCAGTTACTTATTTCAGGGTCAACTAAATCTTACAATTAGTCGTCGTCCAAGAGGCAGGCAATCATTTCTTTCCAGGTCAACAACAGTATAGCTTCAAATTCACTTTCAAGAGAGAGGCCAGTTACTTTTTTTCAGGACCAACTACAATAAACCTTACGATCCTTCATATGTCAAGAGGTAGATCATGGCTCTCTAAATCTTTAAATCCTTTATTTTTCAAGCAGAGGGATAACCACTTTTTTCAAGGTCAACTAAACTTTGTATTACTCCATCTCTCAAAACGAAAGTCCTTTACGTCTTTCATGGGCAGCTAAATCTTACACTTCTTCATCTTTCAGAAGATGGGCTGATCACTTCTTTCAAGGTCAAGCCCATATTTCCATCAGCATTTTTATCAATAGGTCTGGGCTAGATAAGATATTAGCTAGTCTGTCCTGACGACCTCTGCTTCAAAGTCGTTAAGTTTTCTGTAAAAGAAAACTGTTGTGCCAGATTTGTCTGTTCGTCTGCACTTTACTCTTTCCTCACTTTTTGTGTCCGCCCTCAGATCTTAAAAACTACTGAGGCTAGAGGGCTGCAAATTGGTACGTTGATCACCCACCCTTCAATCATCAAACATACCAAATTGCAGTCCTCTAGCCTCAGTAATTTTGATTTGATTTAAGGTTAAATTTAGCCATAAACGTGCTTCTGGCAACGTTATAGGATAGGCCACCACCGGGCCGTGGTTAAAGTTTCATGGGCCGCGGCTCATACAGCATTACACCGAGGCCACCGAAAGATAGATCTATTTCTGGTGGCCTTGATTATACACTGTAGCGGTTGTACAGAAAACTCGATTGCGCCAAAGAAACTTCGGCGCATTTTTTACATGTTTGTATGATTTCCACAGTGCTTTCATTCTCCATTAAATTTACACTTTCACTAAATATGTTGCACAGCATTTACAGAATCTTCTAATACTCACTAGGGCTGCTTTTATCAATTAGTACAAGTGGGCAATAAAGACTTCCTCCTTGATGGTCTGAAGAGCCTTTCCAATAGCACAGTATTCATGGTATTAATGTAAGTCATGATAACCGAAAAGTTACGATTCCAGCATTGCTTACCAAGGAAAAGAGGTACCTTGTCTTTCGTCACAGCCTCATCTAAGTAAGAGTAGCCGATGGTGTAGTACAGCATTGAAGCAAATCCAGCCAACATCTAAAAGTGAACGAGTCAATAAGACCAAATAAAAAACATTTTACTTTGAAAAAGAAAATGAACACTAATTACAGTCTAACATTGTTGTAACAATACTTGTAAACACATGCAGCAAAAGTCTGATTTTGCAATAAAATATTTATTATAAACTGAAAACTTGTTTAACAGCAAAAGAGAAATGATAGGCTTTGATCTCAAATCATTCAACCTTCATTACATGAGCAACCTACCTGAGCTGCTAAAAGTACTGTAACCACTGTGTACTGTTCTGTACCGATATGACTCGATTCTTCATTACAAGACAAAGATGAGGATGAATTAGAAGAATCACACAATAAGCCATCTGCAATATCAGAAAAGGGTGTACGACGTACATGAGTGGTATTTCATGGAATCAACACATTTTGAGGAAGAGCAATTTCATCTCTAATCAGTATTCACAATGAGACAAAAGATCTAAACAGAGTAACACTGTCTAAAATATAGATGAAATAATATAATTCTTCTCAACTAATTTTTGTGTCATCTATGACTGTACATTACATACAAAATTGGCACTACTTCTAGGGAATTGTTTTTCACAAAACCGAACGACCACTGCAATAAGACCGTCATGAATGTGCATATAGTTTGATGATAAATATCTTGAAGCCCCAGGTTATTTTTTGAAAGGTAACCAGTCCTAACAGAGTAAAGGGCAATGTGGGCACTAACTTTAAAAAATAAAGGTAGTTGCAGGGAAAAGCCAAATGTCTCTGGAGAGAACCACGCAGATTACACATGGCCAGGGAAATCATGGTCTAAAATTATGTCCCTGAAGCATAAATGCAGAAACAGAACTTCTAAATTTCACCCAGCTAGCAGCAAGAAACTAATTTTTTTTTTTTTTTTTGTGGGGAGAGGGACGTAGGTACACATTAACAGTATTATTTTAAAACCGTGGCCAATTACCAAGCTGAAATAAAAGGGCAGATTCTAGACAGTGAGCCAGACGCAAAAGGCTCAAAAGGAACTCACGGTTTTTGCTCTTTACTGCAGAGACCAACTTAGATGACTGCTGGGTGTTATGTGAAGACACATGGTCCCCTTCTCCGAAGATGAAATGAGGGGTGGCTGCCAAACAACAGCCAATAGTTGCTCCCAGCATCCCTACTGCTAGCCAGCGAGGACGGTGGCCCTTTCCAGCCAAGTACGTGATATGAACTGACAACAGGAGTTGCACCAAGTCATTGCCAGTTGTGGTGAATCCTGTCATAAGAGATTAAAATCAGTAAACTACGTAGTATCTAAAAAAGATTTCTTAAAGTTATTGGACCTAACTTATCCTGACATGGGGTGCCCAGGCAAGGTCACTTAGCTTTAAGCACAACTCTCTGAAGCAGATCATAAACAGCAGAAACAACAGTCCTTAACCCCCACTATGATATTTATTTACCTGACACTTTGCTAGGAAGACTGAAGCGTTTCTCTACTGTTGAAAGCGTGGCATTGCTATATGTGTAGAACATGCCTTGAACCAGGGCCACAATGCTGGAGATGAACAAGTATGTAACAGGTCGTGCTAATTTCTGAAGGTAGCTACTTCTCAGTTTACCTAATCCACACCTGAAAGTGCAAAGAGGACAAAATGTACGTGTGTATATGTATATGTATATGTATATGTATATATATATATATATATATATATATATATATATATATATATATATATATATATATATATATATATATATATATATGGAAATTAACATATGGGAACGTGTTTCACAGAAATAAATTTCTGACTCACATTTGGACCAAACCCCGGTCTTTCAAGTGAGAATCCAGGGCGTTAGCAATTTAACTGCACAGGCCATTACAGAAGTTGGAACCAGGGTATTACGTACCCGAGGTCTTTCCTGGGCAGGCACAACCCTAAGATACCAACAAATTTTACCCAACTTCCCGACCCAGCAGCGAGTGCGGATGAATTGCTAATGCCCTGAACTCTCATATACCTGTATATATATATATATATATATATATATATATATATATATATATATATATATATATATATATATATATATATATATATATATATATATAAAAGAGTACAGAAAGTACAGAGAATACAGTGTGTGATTAGTTGATGATTATCATATTTATGTTTACCAATTACTTAGTAGGTTTGATGAGCATCAATGTGACGCCAATACAGTTCGCACCAGGCTTTTAAGGAATTCCGCATGATTCATAGTATTGATTTTTGGAAGGAGGCTGCTAGGTTCAAGCCCATGTTCACGGAGGGTCACTGCGTTTTTTATATTCACTGGTGGATATCTTCCAAGTAATGCTGTATCTTAATGCTGTTGACTTTACAAAGTAGTGAACGTTTTATTTTGTGTACTATAGAAGTGCACAGTATCATAACGTTATTTTACATGTTTCGTTTTAATGGCAGAACCATAGTAATGCCCTTTGTTACACCAGGCCTAAAGAAGGCGACACTTAATGGGAAAACAAAGGTTGAGAGGAAAATCCAAAACATTGTACCCTTTAACACCAGGAAACTACAGAAGGCGCGTGTTCGGCATGAGAAGAAATGCTCTCATAGAAATCAAATGTAAACTAATTTTGGAGTCCAAAATGTACATTACCACACTAATCCCCCCAATAATAACACAATGCTTAGAAACTTGACACAGCCTTTAGGAATCTGGCATGGGCGTCAGTGGATCACAGTGAGACTCGAAAAACCAACTGAGTCAGGGTAAAATTGATAAATATTATATGGATATTCAATTTCTAATGAATCTTTACAACTTCATAGCAGTCATTCAGGTGTATAACTAACCGGAAATATACAGTATGTTGCTATTATAGATGAAGTTGTCTCAAGTCAGCCCGAACTCCTGATCCTGTCCCCTAGCACCAACAAACCCACTACTACTCATATTTACTACGTAAAATTCATTACTTAAATCTTGGAATGTTCATTTCACTTTACTTCAGAGCTTTGGAATTTTCCTACTTCTGTTTTCCTCTCTTATCTTCCATTGCTCTATTTCTTGCGGGCCTAGACAAGAAAAGGGCAGTAGGTTACCGGTCACGTCGGCGTCTATGTGAAATATCTTTCTTTAATCTTGAATTTGGACAACTGAAGATTCACTTATTAATATACGATCTCAGCCACGGTATTGTACGCATGATTAAAATTTGCGCCAAAACTTAGCAATCCAGTGTTAGCTGCAACGGGTCACTGTAAGACAGGACAATACCCAGCAGAGGAAATGCGAAGGATGTATTAGGAACCAAAGTTTTACTGATATTTTGTCAGAATAAACATCAGCAGAAACAAATGTTATTTTCTTATAAAAAGCTGACGCTACAAATCGAAAGAAATACATATAAGAAAAAACATGTAATGAAAACATGGAATCAAGGAGACTGATTGATAAATTGATTTTGTATTTGAAACCAGTGTCCTCTTCCTGGTCACCGGCGCTCTCTAAGTTACCTGACAAAACTCATCACCACAATATACCAGAATCACGGAAAAAAAACAAAGGCAACAATTACAACAATAAGAGAGAGAGAGAGAGATTTAAGTAAAAAAGAATATTAGTTAGTGATAACGGCACGCAATTCTCTCAAGAAAACCGCATATCGTTTATGAAAAATATGTGACATAATTGTTGTCATTTTCGGACAAAAATATTTGTTGTGGGTTTTGTAACGGAACGTCTGACGAAAACATCTCGTGACTTTCCATAAATTAACTGCCAAGGCAAAGCTCAGGGTCTTCTCCCCCACAAAGAGAAAAAACAAGATTATTTTTTTATATCAAATTGAAAATGGCTTCTCTTGGACACTTCCCAAAAGTGCCAATTCAGCACGCGTGACAAGCCATGTAAGAACTTTTACCAGGAAAACTCCCTCTTTTAATGGGAATGGTAATTTTATGTCCATATTTGGCCCAGGCCCGAATAAAACAAGAAGAATAGATAAGGAAAAGAAGAGTGGAGCATAAATCCCAAGGACAGATAGTTGAGTTAAGGAAAACGAGATAGTAAGGGAGATCCAGAGTTTGACGACAGCACAGAACAAATAGTCACGGAACCGGGAAATCCAGACCACAGATCTCTACTGTACACGAAACGTGAGAAATTTCTTATTAATATCTTACGTACAGTAGTACCCCAGTGAGGTGAATATTACCACATAGAGGCCGTCTCGTTTTAAAGGTATACATTATGACGGGGTAATGAACACTTGTATCTGATATTCTCTCTCTCTCTCTCTCTCTCTCTCTCTCTCTCTGTAGGAGAGTAGTGCCGTGATTGCACCTTATGCGGTGCACTGTAATATTACTTGAGGTTCTCTCCAGTGTCCCTTCGGCCCCTAGCTGCAAGCCTTTTCATTCTCTTTACTACACCTCCATTCATATTCTCTTTCTCCCATCTTACTTTCCACCCTCCTAACAACTGTTTCAACATTATTTTCAGCGCTGAATGAGCTTATAGTCCCCAGCGCTTGGTCCACTCTCTCTCTCTCTCTCTCTCTCTCTCTCTCTCTCTCTCTCTCTCTCTCTCTATATATATATATATATATATATATATATATATATATATATATATATATATATATATATTATGTGTGTGTGTGTGTGTGTGTGTGTGTGACAGGGATCCTGGGTATCGAGAGTGTGCACGTTTTTCTACGACACTTGGCAATAATTGTAAAGTCCTTTGAGCACATTTCCATTAATCTGAGAGGAGCCGACGACGGCTGACATTCGAGACTGTAAAAGGGTTCCTGTGAAAGAGCGATCTTGCGGCGAGCGTACAATTAGTTAATGGCAATGAATTAAGAAGTGGTTCGTCAATAGCAGCAATTAGAAATGCTCAGACATTACTGGCCTGTGAGAAGCTGTAACCTTCGAACAACGTTTGGCGGTGATTAGAGAAATGCTTAGTTGTTGACCTCACTGACCCGTGAGAAGGAGTGTTTGCAATCTTAAAGGTGAACCAACTGCAGCAATTCGTCAGCAGTCGGATCGAGGGCGACTGGGTATGTATATGCATGATAAATATACCTGTATGAAGCAAGAATATGTGTACTGAATGGCAAAACTGTCTCATCACGCACAGTATGACGTGTTTGTGATGTCACGCACTTTTAATCGTGCTTAAAAGAGAGAGACTCGGGGTGAAAGGGCAGAGAGTACGGCGAGGATTTATAGCATCGCTCTCTCTCAAAAATGGTGAAAACTCCCGTAGACTTCAGTGCACGCTCGTAAAAACGACTTGAGAGAGACTCGGGGTGAAAGGGCAGAGAGTACGGCGAGGATTTATAGCATCGCTCTCTCTCAAAAATGGGGAAAACTCCCGTAGACTTCAGTGCACGCTCGTAAAAACTAGACTTGAGCAAAAGCAAGATCCCGTAGCAGCTACTTGGGTGGAAAAGTGTAAAACCTTACGTGATAACACAGAACTGTAACTTCATTCTTATTCTTCATTTGCCCAACACTCCTTCTAAGTGAAAGCGACCTTAGTGTTCCTGAGGAAGTGACTTCGACATAAGACTTTGAAGAAAGCCCACACACCACTCGTTCATTGCAACCTTAGAATGTCAACTCTTATAATACTACAGTGCAACAGGGTCAGCACAAATTCTGGTGGAAGTGGAGGGATGCTTTCTGCTACAAGATACTGTCTACTACAAGAAGTGAGTTTACTTAGAGGTGGCATACTGGTGGGTCTTAATACATCAAACCATGAATGAAGAATTTACGTGATTGCCTTCAAGTTATTATGACTACAAAGAGACTCGTGGTGATGAACTTCGAGCTTTGCCTTTGAGATATAAATAGTTATTATCCAATCATTAACGACACTACTAAAGAATCGCCCTGATACGCGAATTACCTAAGAGACAGAGATGGAGAAGAAAGTGCCTATATTGTGGGGAGATTTTTCTCAAGAGAAAGGAGCCCAATAAACAAGAAAGGAAGAAATGACGTGACCATACGCAAGAATTGAAGAGTGCTTAGAAGAACAGGAAAGGAAGACAACGACGTAACTCACAAGATAACAACGTGACTCTGCTCAGGAACCAACAGTAGTTGAGAACCAGTTGGACTCGATAAAAGTAAGAATATAAGACAGGTACACACAACTGCACACCTTCAAATATTTATGAATTAAGTCAAAATCAATACCAGACTTTGTTATTACTTATGGAACAAATGTACTTCACCTAAATTAGTTGAAATAACACAAACTTACGTTTTCTTTTCTATAAGTATACCCTTTTATTTGTTGAACATTGCTAACTATTTTACTATTATCATTATTATTATTCAGTAAATGAAACCTGTTTGTATGGAACAAGACCACAGAGGCCACTGACTTGAAATTCAAGCTTCCAAAGAATATGGTGATCATTAGGAAGAAGTAAGAGGAAGTAAAGTGAAATACAAAAAGAAGAGAGCCCACTTATTAAAAAAATAAATTAATAAATAGATAAATAAATAAAATGTATAAATAAATAAAATGTATCAAAATACAAGAAGAATAGTATTAGGGTAGTAATGGGTTGCATTTTCGCTTGAACTTCTGAAGTTCCACAGTCGAATGGTTTGGGAATAAAGGACCTCTGGAACTGAGAAGTTCGACAGCGAGACACATTTACAATATATTGGTGCTGCTGTTCAGCGAATCTGGTTGCTCTCGGCAGATAAAGGGAATCAGGGATCAACTGTGAAGGTGAAAGATCTCTGCTGAAATACAACTTATGAAAAAGTGACAAACAAGGGAGCATCCGTCGATGGTCCAAGTCATAACTGCTACCATTAGGAAATAGAAACCTACCACCACGAACCATGCTATCTAAAAGAGATAAATCTCTGGCAGAAGCAGACATCCACACTGGAGAACAGTATTCTGGTAAAGAGAATACAAATGACCTAAAACAGGTTGCACTGATTTTTTCACCGTTATATGAGGCCTTACGAACAATACCTAACTTTTGTACGGCATTAGCTGAAACTTTCAATAGATGTTTCTCAAAAGTTAGATTTGAGTCAAAAGTTACACCTAGAATAGTTAAAGCCTCAGATTCATTCAGGAAAGTTCCATCCACCTGAAGGGGAGGATAGGGTGGGAAATCTGTACGAGATCTGCTAATCAATAGCTTTCGTCTTACTAGAGTTCAGCCTCACACCCCACTGACTACACCACTCCCTGATCCGGTTCATATCCCAATTGAGGCTGAAGGCAGCTTCATTTGTGATTTACTAAATCTGGAGCAGCACTAAAACCTATTTGAATTACTCTGCACTCAAAACCCTTACGAAGGTTCCCTTGCAAATGGCATGTCAAGTCTAAAAGAGCATCGCAGGTACCTAACTGATTCCTATATGCATATTGACTATCAGCTAACAATCCTTTAGATTCCACATACTTATATACTGGCTTAAAAATGAGTTTTTCAGCAACTTATTTTTAAGCCACTTTATGAGTGCTAACCAGTTGTGATGAATTTAATTTGCGATATCTAAGTTTATCTTTTTTTATTGTATTTTATTTTAAAATTTGTTTATTTTCTTGGTAGAACTGAATTTTCATTTCCATTGCCAACAGAATATTTTTTGTGTATGTTGTGGTAACTTAACTCTTCTATCGATGTCTTTTGACTAAATCGGATCTACTGATTTGCTAATAGCTATTTGAAAATTCTTTTTATGCTGAAATGTAATACCCAAAGAATAAGTATTTTAAACCCATTAGTTACAAGAAGCCAAACCCATAAGTTAACTATGGCAGGAAACACTCAAAATACTGTGGTTACACATAGGCCAGGACAAATTCAACCCAGCATAATTAAATTCTGAGGGAGGAAAGACGGTGGAGATGCGTGTTACTCAGAGACATGGATCGAACAGGTCGACACTCATTTAAGGTCGATAACATGGAATGACAAATATAAAATAAATGAGGCGAAGACATTTATAGACCTGTCTTCAAGCGATAGAGGTTCATACTTCCATTCCGACGCCTATCGAAGGCTTGAGATGTGGGAAACATTGAAAGAATACTTCAGGAGAATTTACTCACTGGTAGGAGAGACAGATCCAGTAATTAGTCTGGCAAAATTGATGCAGACTTGGAAAATAGATAATAGAAATTACCTCAAAATGAACCCACAAATATACAACTGCCTCGATGAGTGGGGGAATTTAATTTCTACCTCACCTTGGACACCAAGTACAGTAAAGAACTGCAAAAACCTCATCAGGCTGTGCTTTTGGGAACATTACCATCTAACGTGTTAGAAAAGATGACTCACGTGTGGAAGATGGTATATAAACCACTGGCTACCATAGGTCAAGAAAGAAAGGCAGATAACAGACAAACCCGATCCAGGACACCCACCAGAGTCAGCAAAGAAATGCCAAAGCATCTGAACAGGGAAAATATTCTGGTGTCATTTATTTGAACTGCCAGAAAAGCAGGCACTATGCAAGTTGATTGCCGTGGTCCGGCATACTGTACCTATCACAGAAAAACGGGACACAATGACCGGGATTGCAAGAGAGGAAAATGGTAACTAGTCTCCTCAGCCCCAAAGAAACAAAAATATGAACTCAAACATTACAATGAACCTGGTATACGATCAAGACCAGACAATTAACCACTCATTAAGAAATAGATCAGTATATTTTCCCCAGACCATGGCAATGGATATGCCTACCTAGTCGAAGACAGGAAGGAATAAATATCGGATCCCTCACAGATAAGCTCTCAAATAATCAATAAACTTCCAAATAATCAATGTTGATGAAATGCACACAGAAGAGGACTCCGATTACCTGAGTATTCTTTGACACAGGATCGACAAAGAATATAATGAGCAGTAAAGTTTAAAAAGAATATTTTTCTCACATAAATTTAAAGCCTGTGGCGGACTATACAATCACAGATATTCATGGAAATAACATAAGAATGCTGGGACAAACTGATTTTCCGTTTCAAATGTAAATATCTTATATAAGGAAAAGATCGCAATTGTAGGAGTGAATATGTTTGCTCA
The DNA here is from genome assembly GCF_040412425.1 of Macrobrachium rosenbergii. Lineage (NCBI taxonomy): Eukaryota > Metazoa > Arthropoda > Malacostraca > Decapoda > Palaemonidae > Macrobrachium > Macrobrachium rosenbergii. Next base: position 65,264,091 of record NC_089752.1, read on the forward strand.
TTTATTGATTGGTTACCCAACTATGGCCCCGGAAGGAATCACCATTGGCTCTCCAAAAGAGCAGCTTATTATAAGATAAGGGTCGTCTGACTTCCAGAATTCCCATCTGTAGACTAATTAGGGTGAAAAAGACCCAACGGCAACTATTATTAAAGGACATCCTGAAGAGAAAAGAATCAGAAAAAGATTATCAATTGACCCTAAGAGTGTCCACCAAATTACCACATTTTTGGAATCTAATAAAGACATATTTAAAATTGGGAAGATCTGAGACATTTAAAATTGGGAAGATCTGAGACTAAAATCAAGGGAAAGTATTTGGATAGACTGCAATGTGAATCCTATATTCTAAGAGGAGGAATTAATAACAAGTACATCCGGCTTGCACAAAGACAGACATATTCAAGTCATGGAGAAGGAAACCTAAGTAAGCCTATAGCAGACCAATGGAGAAAGTGAAATTTCAGCCTATGAATCAGGCATAAGTAAAATGAAAATATATTTTCATCTGAAGGAGATACAAGATAAGTATGCAAGGGAGGAACTTATAGAACTATTGAGCGAATACAGAGATACAGTATAGTTGCTATAGAAGGGGATACTTTAAGAAACACAGATATCATTTCACATCGGATTGACATGCCACCCAACACTCAGATCCATTTCTATTACTACTTATGGAGAGGCTCGACCGCAAAAGGAGATTTTTGAAAGGGAAGTCCAGAAAATGAAAAATAAAAATATAATTGAACCTTCTAAATCACATTGGTCTTTCCCTCTTTTGTTGGTGCCTAAGAAGGACAAGTCTTACAGAGTTGTGGTAGACTTTGTAGACTTTAGGAAATTAAATAAGGTCACAGTTATAGATCTTTATTCAATGCCGTTTATGAGAGATCTCATCACGTCCATAGATCCAAACGATACTTGACCACAATAGATCTACACCAGGGATTCTTACAAATTCCCTTAAATCAAGCAAGCACAGAATAAACTACTTTTTCAACTAGTAACAGTAGATATCAATACTTGAGAATGACATCTGGTCTTAAGTCTAGCCCAGCAACTTTTGTCCCATTAATGAATATCGTGTTGGATGGATTAAAGGGAAAAGGAGTCCACTGTTCCACTGATGATTTGATAATCGCCACCAACACTATAGAGGAACACATAAAAGACTCGTCAGAGAAGCGTTGAAGAGACTTAGGAAACCAAATTTGAAGTTAAAATTGAAGAAATGTTTTTTTCCTCTGGACAAGAATTGAATAAGGACACACTAAGTGAAAGAGGTGTTGAAATATGCAACTTAAAGGTGACGGTCATCAAGGAATTTTCCAGGTCTCAGTGTAAGTAGGATGTGAAATCATTTATAAGATTAGCAGGTTTCTATCGTACGTTCATTGGAACTTTGCAACCATATCTGCTCCATTAACGAATCTGAACGGAAGACAAGCCAACAAGAAGCTTTTGAAGTACTGAAGGAGAGGTTATCAAACCCTCTCATTTTGTCCTTTCCAGATTTCACTAAGGAATTCTTCCTAGCAACAGACGCAAGTTCCACCGGAATAGGATCTTGCCTTAAGCAAAAAACAGGTAACAATTATCAAGCTATCGCTAATTACAGTAGAAAGCTGAAGCCTACAGAAGTTAACTACTCAGTAACTGATAAAGAATCCTTAGCAGTTATAGACTCCCTGAAGCACTTCAGATATATTTTATTTAGTTACAAGATAACAGCCCTCACTGATCACACAGCTGTCATAGAGATGCCGAAGAATCAAAATTTCTCTGGGCGCAGAGCAAGGTGGTTCATGGCTGCCAAAGATTATAAAATAGAATTAAAGTATGTACTGGGTAAGGCAAATAAGGTTGCAGATGCATTATCAAGATATGCTTCTCAAGATGACAGCATAAGCTGATTGACAAAGAATCACAATTTAATGTAGCCATGAATGGGCCATTTGTGATGCAATATACGGAAGAACTACCAAGGGCATACTCTGTGAAGAAACAAAGACAAGATGATGATTTGAAAGAATTTATAAAGTATGCGGAAAATGAGATACCACTAGTACCTCAGCTAGAAAGGGTTTTAAGTAAGAAGATTGAATGCCCGTTGGATGAATTATGAACTTTATATGGAGTATTGTGTTAGCTGACATAGAGTGTCAGTCATTTTTAAACATTTCACAAAATAGTAGCTAAGAAGAATGTGCCAAAACCTTTACAATGCAAAGTCACTGGCATCATGCATGATAATCCAGTAAGAGCTCACCCAAGTCAAGATGAAGCAATAACACAGATTAAAAAACATTTTCACCATGAAGGGCTCTATCAGGATGTCAACAGATATATAAATGGTTACAAGGAAAGAGCAAGTAAGGAAGTACTCTTAGGAAAATAACCTATACCACAGACCCCATTTGAGAGAGTGGCAATAGCTTTATTCATCAATCCACACACCACAAGTAGGGGAAATAAAACATACTAGTATGTACTGATGCACTTACCAGATATACCGAGTTGATACTATAATGATGCACAAGTAAGAGACAGGTTCAAGGTGTTCTAATTTATTGACACAAAATCTCTGGCAGGTCAAGAACTCTTGCGAGCGGAAAAGTAGAATTTGACATCAGAGGAAAACAGAGGGACGTCTATATACAGTCAGATGTGTTTTCTCACACCTGAAGAATGGTTAGCAATTCTATATTCAAATTAGGAAGAGGTTTCAAATACATATGGTTAGAAAGCTTGCAATGCCTTACATAAATTAGTAATTACAGTTCTGACAAGGACATAAAGTATCTTCCGAAAAATGCATAAAAGATTGCTTGAATCAGGAGTGCTGGATCTGTGCTTCCTGAGAGTCTCAGTGCATCATTTAGATTTTTGTTTTGAAGTGAGGATGGCCTGAGGGTCCCGGCAACAGCTCTGGACCTCACAGTACTCCCTCCTCGAGAGTAAGCCTAGGGGAGTGGGTCATAGTCTGGGATATATGCTGGTTTCAATCTGTCAGTGGAGACCCAAGTGATTTTCCTGTCCACTGTAAGCTGATACGCTTTCTCTCTCTGAGTTGTAGTATGCAGTGTGGTCCCAAGAAGGTTTATATGCATCTATTTATATGAATGCATACTTTGCTGTTTTAAGGTCTTCGGGGGCGTATTTTTATCTTGCTACGTCATATGTTGTTTTCACCGGCATGATGTTTTCCAATGCTCTACGGACATCTGGAAGAGTCATGGGCTCTGTCATATCTTGAAAAACGTCTGCCGGTATTGTCAACACTTGGCCGTAGAGTGCTTCTGCTGGTGATGCGTTGAATGCTGCGTACAGGGCTGTCTTAATCCCAGCAAGACCCACGGTAATTCCTTTCTCCATCTCCCGCTTTGATATCTGGCAGCGAATGCTGATTTGAGGGATCGGTGCAGCCGCTCCACCATGCCATTCGTTTCTGGGTTGTATACTGTTGTGTGAATGAGTTTTGTCCTGAGGCTGGCAGCATGGGAGCTCCACAAGGCGGAGGTGAAGTTAGCTCCTCTGCCACTTGTTATGTACTGCAGTACCACGTGCCTGCTGACCCAATCTATTAGTGCTTTCACACAACTCTGCTGTCTGCTGCCTTACTGGTATTGCTTCTGGCTATCTGGTGTTCCTGTTGATGATCGTGAAGAGATACCTGTACCCCTCAGAGAGGGGCAGGGGTCCCACAGTGTCGACGTGGATGTGGGCCAGTCGTTGCTGTGTTGTCTGGAATACTCCTATCCGCATTTCCATGTGCCTTGTTATTTTTTATGTCTGGCACAGGAGGCATTCTCTTGCCCACTTTTTGATGTCTGCTTTCATTCTCCACCAGATGTACCACTCCGACAAGGTTTGGACAGTGGATCTGCCTGATGAGTGGGACAGGTTGTGAGCAAGGTTGAAGGCTTTCTTTCTTAACCCTAATGGTAGGTATGGGCGAGGGTGTCCGGTACTCATCTCGCAGGCAATAGTCATCTCTCCATCATTGACAGACGGGTCACTCCAAGTAAGGGCGGGTTGATCCCGCTGAAGTTGCTGTAGGTCCATGCCATCCTTCTGAGCCAACGCTATTTTGGGATATGATATCCCGATCTGAATGTTGTTGGAAGAGCCCTTTAAGTATCTGATGGTGCAAGAATGTTCTGCTATCGACAATAGGTGATGCTGCTGTCTTGCTGACCACCAGTCTCTGCTTTTGGTGAAGGCAAGTACCATGAATTGTCATCCCTCTAGCATGTGTTGGGAGTGGTGGATGGGCTCTGTGGACTGCCAGTAACTTTCGGTTGAACATGGAATACTTTTGTTCTGCTAGAGATACCTTCTTGCTGAAGAATGCCAACGGGCGACGACCATCGTCTGTGTCTCATTTGAGTACCTTGCCCATCGCCGTGCTACTCGTGTCTGTCATTAGGGTGAAGGACCTATGGGGTAAAGGAAAGATTAGTGTGGCAGCAGAGGTGATTATTTTTTTAGCTAGTGTGAAGGCTTTATCTTGTTTTTCTTACCAACATAGTTTTCTAGGTTTTCCTTTTAAACATGCATATATTGGGGCCATTATTTCAGAAAGGTAGTATGAAATGGTGGTAATAGTTAATCATTCCCATGAATTCTTGGACTGCTTTGATTGTTGTTTGTTTTGGGAAGTCAGTGATTACTTGGACCTTCGTCGGGAGGGGGGCTTGACACCACTGGGGCTTATTTGGTGACCCAGGAATTCCACTGGTTTTGCTCATTCGCATTTATCTTTTTGAAATAAAAGTCCATTTTCTTTAAGTATTTGCAGGATCCACCTGACATCTCTCATCTGTTTGATGTTGGGGCTGAATATCAGTATGTCATTGACGTAGATGACACAGAAGGGTAGGTTCCCCAGGATTCTGTCCATCAGACATTGGAAGGTCAAACTTGAGTTCTAAAGGTCGAAGCAGCTGTAGTTGAAGGTGTATGTGCCAAAGGGGTGATAATGGCCATTTTTTATATGTCCTCTTTTGCAACAGAGACTTGGAAGTATCCCTTCAACAGGTTGATCTTCGTAAATATTTTGGTGCCCTCCATCTGGTTGGTTATGTCAGCAATGTTTGGCAGTGGGTACCTGTCAAGTACTATCTTGATGTTGAGTCTCTGGTAGTCACCCCAGGGTCGCCATGTGCCATCAGGTTTTGGTACCTTGTGTAGGGGAGATGCCCAGGGGCTGGAGGCTTTTTGGCATATTCCTGCCTGTTCCATGTCCTGGAAGGCTTGTTTGGCGTGGCCAAGTTTTTCTAGGGCCAAACATCTAAAATGAGCATGCACTGGGGGACCTTCAGTGACTATGTGGTGCTGGGTGTGGTGCTTTGCAGGTTTGGTCAGGTCATGCTGCAGGTCATCCTTAAATATCTCCGGGAATTCGTATAGGAGGCAACTTATCTCTGGTGCTGGAGCCCGTGTGAGTGTGGCTAAAGGGAAGGGTCTTGTGATCAGCTGCTGTTTCACTATACCTACCAGCATGTCGTGGAATTTTAGGAAGTCTGGTCCTAAGAGTGCAACTGTTATGTCTGCTGTGACTAACATCCACTTGTATTGCTTCCTGCCGAACAACACTTTCATAGTCCTTTTCCTGTATATTTTCAGCAGGGCTCCACTGGCCGTGGATATCTGTAGGGTGCTGGGGGTTGGATTGAGACGTTTGTGCAGGTTGGCTGGCATGAACGATTTGAATGCATTGGTGTAGACCAGGAACTCTGTATTTGATGTTTCGTCTAAGATGAAAAAATACGTTGAGTCTTTTTGTCTGTACCTGGAAGAAAGACAGCGGAAAGCAGGCACGGTGCCTCTTATGAGGCAACCAGTCTGCCCACCACTGATGTTTATTTTGTTGGGTCGCTACTGCGACCATTTTGCACATTTTTTGACATGCGGCAATCATTTTCACATTTTCGGGTTTCGCTCCCGAACCTCCAATGGTAGAAACAAATGCCCTTGGGATGATCTTCTGTTTTGGGCTTGTATTTTGGTTTGTTTTTCCACCTCAAGCTCCAGTAGTGGTGTATGGGGCAGCAGGGCCCTCTGGATTGCTGTCCGCCTCTGTGTCAGTCTGCCGCTGTGGCTGTGGGCCGACTGCTGCTACGGTTGCTTGTGTAGCTCCGTCAACTTATGGGCCAGGTGGACTGCATCGACTGTCTTCAGGAAATTGTTGAGGTCCATGACTGATGCGTTGGGGATGGCCAAGACTGTTTGGTGGGGTAATTTTGTACGTAGGACCTCTCTCACAAGGTCCAGCGTGGTTTCAGGGCAGCCGTCTATGACTAAGATTGTAATTAGCCGCTGTAGTTGCTTGTAGACTTGCAACAGCCACTGGTCTCCTATTGCTGCCCCTACATTGTCTAGGAATTTCCTAGCTCTGAGGGTAGGCGGCATGATTAAGGAAGACCTTAGTTGGGCCTTCAGCGTTTCGTAGGTGACAGTTGCCTTTTGGTCAGCAAGCCATTCTGCGATCTGCTTGACGACGTCGTCTGGCAGGAACTCGAGGACGCCGTTGGCTTTGCAGGATGAAGAGACCTTCGACCTGAAAATTGGTCTCTTGCTCTGAAGAACCAGGCCACTGGGTTGTGGGTTGTGAAGGGCGATAGGCGGATGTTTGCTGCTGCAGCATTGTTGCTGGGTGGGCTGATGCTGGTGGTGGTGGCGTCGGTCATCTTCAGGATCACCAGTATAACGAGGTACAAGTGAGAGACAAGTTCAAGGTATTCTAACTTATCGACACAAAATCTCTGACAGGTCACGAACTCGTGTGCAGAAAAGTAGAATCTGACATTAGAGGAAAACAGAGGGAAGTCTATATACCGTCAGATGTTTTCTCACACCTAAAGAATGGTTAACAGTTCTATATACAAATTAGGAAGAGGTTTCAAATTAGAAAGCTTGCAATGCCTTACATACATTAAAAATTACAGTTTTGACAAGAACAAATGTATCTTCTGAAAAATGCATAAAAGATCGCTTGAATCAGAAGCGCTGGATCTGTGTTTCCTGAGAGTTTCGGTGCGTCATGTAGATTATTGTTTTAAAACGAGGATGGCCTGAGGGCCCCAGCGATAGCTCTGGACCTCACACTACCATTAACTGATAAGAGTGCTAGAGACTGTGCTGCTGCTCTCTTTGACAAGGTATTCTGCCATTATTCTGCTCCACAGCTGATAATCTCAGACAATGGCTTAGAAGTCAACGATGCTATGATTAAAAAATTTGTAATACATTCAAGGTAGAGAAGGTAAACATACAACCATATCATCCCGCAAGTAACTGACTGGTGAAACGTAATGGCAGAAAAGTATTAGACACTCTGAGACATACAGTTGGGCAAGATCCCAATTGGGATATCAACTTACCTTTACTACAAATGTCATTAAATGAGCGTTATCATACACGTATTCAAGCAACCCCTATGAAAGCTTTAGTGGGATATGAACCAAGACTACCTTATGAATGGTTGAATTAACCAAGAACCTCCATGAAGCACAGAAGGCTATGATAGCAAAACACCAAGAAGGATTGAAACCAAAGGATTACAAGATTGGACATGGGGTATACATAACAAGAGAAGTGAGAAGTGGAATAAACTATAAGCTAGCAACAAGGTTTACAGGCCCATACATAGTAAGAGAAATCCAAGAAACTAAACTGAAGGTAAGAGAAACGAGTAATTCAGATCCTTCTGCATGTGCAGACGCATTCAAAGAATTTTGGATACATAAGGACAAAGTTAAAACAACTCAAGAAGCTACTAATATGGAAGAAATTGATAAATACAATCAAGAAGACTTGCAAAACAATATAAAATCTAATATGGAAGAAACTGATAAATACAATCAAGAAGACTTGCAAAACAATATAAAATCTAAGAACAAGAAGAGTTAGATTCCAGTTAATTACTTTATGTTATTATTTATTGTCCATTAATATTCCCAATATTTGATTTATTTATTGCTGTATTTACCTTATTTGGTTGACTTGGTAGTAAATCATTTTTTTTTATCTCCGCTGCCTTTCTTACTTTAACCAGTTGGTTTTGCAGCAGCAAAAATTCTGGAGTTAAGGGGTGCACCAACTTCAGAATATTTTTCATTCAACTGATATGGGAATATTTTGGATCACCTAACTAATAAACGTGAAGAAAATTCTGAAATCAAATTACTGTTTCAGGTAATTTAAAAGATGGTGGAAGCTAAATTGAAGTTTAACAAGCTTCCTATTTTTTCCCATTGAGCTAACTCACTTTATCCTTTCCTTAAAGCTACCATTACTAATGAAGGCTTGCTTATCAGGAGGACATTGGACAGCGGATGAAATCGACAGTTTAATCCTTAAACCTCTTTTCAAACAGGTGCTCCAGGAAACACGAAGACCAGACGAATCGCAAAACAGGAGTTAATGAGGCCAAAAACCACTAGGGAATTGTTTATTTTCCCTCCTTCTTAAGAAACGGTCACCTGCTGGTCCATCAGAGACTTAATGCCACACCTACATATGCTTTGTATATATACTCCTCCTGTAACATTTCATCTGTCAATATTTTACCAGTGAACAGGGGCACAGAAGGAAGTGCTCGAAATATATGGTTGCAACGTTCAAATAGTTTTTATGGGTCTTCTTATATTCATATATATATATATATATATATATATATATATATATATATATATATATATATATATATATATATATATAGTATAAAAACATGTTTTACATCGACATTTTCGAAAGGTCATTTGACACTCAACACTAAAGATTTTGGTTAGGTACATAGTTTCAGGAGAAGCAAAGCTTTATGTAGGAGGGTTCTAGAAGTACTTTTAAGCAGTTCATAAAACAATTGTAAGGAACTAAACTAGGCTCAAGTACTTTGCGCAAGCAAGGAGAAAAGACAAGACTGAAAAAACATTTTCGGGGAGGGTTTCGAATGTGTTAAGAAATAGTTTTCAAAACAAGTCCCCATTATTGTAGATTATATTAGAAAACCTTAACCACTGCAATATATATATATATATATATATATATATATATATATATATATATATATATATATATATATATATATATATATATATATATATATATATATCATAGTGCATATATGTACACGTGTGGGTATGTGTATGTGTGTGTGTGTATACAGCTAAAATCTAAAGAAAATCTAAATCTACATTTTCCTTTACTAACATATTCAATTTGACTTTTACTCACATTGTGTCTTCAATGGGACCTAAGATTTCTTCTTCCATTCCACAGGAGAGGAACTCCTCTTCACATGTCTCTTGCGAAGGGGCATTTGTTGCATGCTCGTGCCTGGCCGCAGCAAGGCTGCGGGTGACCATCTGAGGATGAAGAGGCTGTCCTTGACCATAGTCACCTTGGAAATTCACGCTGCATTCTCCCTTCAGTTCTTCTTCTGCCTGACACGTTAGCTCGACGTTGTCATCAATAGGAGTCATCTGAAAATTGAAAAGATCAGCTTATTTTTACTTACTTTCTTTTCCTTCTTATTCGGCCTGTCGAGAATTTTCCTTGATTTTTATACCAGTTTGTGCCCGTTGTTCTGGGTAAGGATACGAAGTCCACTGACTATGGCTTTGAAACAGCATACAGGGTGGTAGCTACACCAAACACGAGTACATTTTCTAATTTTATTACAAAAATGAACTCCAGCACAAAAACACACACCCAAGCTCTATAATACTACATCAATAGGAAAATTACAAGCAAATTTACAATGATTTTATATTAATCCATAATATAGCTGGGTTTACAATCAAGAACTCTGAACAAGAAGCAAAGGACGAATTCTGGAACACGTGGGGCGGCAATCAAGATGCAAAAAACCTACGTTAAATTTGTTATAAATCACTGATATCGCTTTTTAATCGAGCCTAGAATTTTGTCTACTGGGCTCACCAACGCTGTGCTACTTCGCAACATATTTCAATTCAGCACAAAAGCTGAGGTGGGCTTCAATTAAATCAGATTAGAATTACTATAATTACCTAAGTCTCGTGGTCAACCTAGCAGGTGGCCGCCCAGGAAAGACAAAAAAGACACGTCTAAATTTTATGAGTGCTACAAGATGAGTAAATGGAGGGCACTTCGGCGTCACCAAAGAGTGTCCTTTTCAGAAATTTCAAGTTTTTAACTACGCTCTTATAAGCAAATTTCTTAGCTCCAAAATTCTAATTAATCAAAAGTGCAAAGTACACTATATTCCTCGACAATAAAAGACATGTAACAAAAGAAATAGCAATTTCGTTTCAAAACAGTTCTCCACATCAGTGATTACTCTCCATGTACTCATTACGTCTTATTTGCTAGTTCTACTGATCTCTAAACTGACTAGATAGGAGGTTTTGTCAGAAAACTCCCTGCAGAAGATTTTGTCGACATCCTCCAAGCCAGAGGTATATCACAGCCAGCGACAATGTTCGGGTCTGACTTGCGCTCCAACTGCGATTGGAAGCCTCACATTCGAAGTTGGCTCGCAGCACAAACATGGTACTGGACACTAATTGCGTGCCTTGCAGTGGCATAACACAGCGCACAAAAACAATAAGAATGTGAACAAATCACATAATGGTGCTCCTCTCTCTTTCGGCAGCATGGAGAATAAACATCCTATCCTAACCATAAGGGTCCCTGGACTTTCTCATAGTCCCACATCGTTCCTCCTCAAGGAATAAATGTTCTTACAAAACACAATACTATAGTTTGCCCTCAGGGAGCCAATGTCCCATTTTCTCTCGATGGGATAGAGACACTTTTCTTTTGTGTCTACCCTGAGTTCTGTCTACATCCACTATATTCTGTCTTTTGCTACTATCTTCGCCCACTGTCTCTGAATCATTATTAATTAGTTCGTGATTGTCAATATTCACTGCCATACTTTCACTATCATGCATGTTACTGTTAGTCCCACTTTCAACAATTACGAGTTTCAGTATCGTTGTTCGCTTCACTTGACATAGTACCACAGTTATGGTCTTCATGTCTGTCATTTATTTCCAATGTGATAACGTGTTTAATCAGCACGAAACATTCTTCACCTTCCCTTCACACATGACTTTCGCAGATCGAATGACATCATCCTCTCCAAGGTAGAGTTGTATAATTCTTCCAAGAGGCCAGAATTTACGACAGTGGTCAATTTTTTTCACTAAGATAATGCCATCGCACCTGAGTGAAGTAGGCACACCAGGGCCAAAATCGTTATGTTGGCATAGAGCCTGTACTGTAAGTATTTGGTGCTCCAATGTAACCAAAAGGCACGCAGAGCATCAACTAGTTTGAAGTATTCAGCTCGAATCTTCTTCGTTGTGTAGGTATCAGACATACTTTCATTCAGAGCTGTGGCAGGCAGCAACTGGATGGTCCTACCTCGTAGGAGATGCTACAGACTGAGAACCTCATCCTCGTGGGGGTCACCACAATAAGTAAGAAGGCGGCTCTTGACAACACACTCCGCCTCTTTAACTAGTGTTCTTGCCTGTTCCTCGTTGAACAAGGCTCTATCGAGTGAGACTGCCTGGGCACGCTTCATCATCCCAATTAGTCTCTCAAACATTCCACCCTTCCAAGGCGAACGTGAAGTTTGGAAATACCATCGTATTCCTCTTTCTCTCATAAATGACTGAGTCACGTCCTCATCACAGACTTGAAAGTGGAGTGGTTATCTGAACATATAATTCCTGGGGTGCCATGACAGTTGGCAAATCTATGAAGACACAGGATAAAGGTGGTAGCACTGAGGTTAGTCACCAGATCCAGGTAGACAGCATGAGTGCTGAGACACGTAATTAGGAGGATGTATGCCTGACCCTCCTGGATGTTGATTAAACCCGCATGGTCAAGTCCTACGATGTGAAACGGAGTCATCAGAGTCACACAACGGCTCGGTAGCTGGGGTTAAGGAGGTCACGACAACGGAGCTCTGAGCGTCCACTTACACTCTACACATTTAACCAGCATTCTCACCATGGGCGTCCAACACACTTGTCTGAAAAGTGAGATAAATGTATTAACACCTAAGGTCTGCCCTGCATGACATCACATCCGCAAGATTCTTCCTGGTGGGAACATACTGCAAGTCAAATCCATACTCCTGTAGAATAAAAGATGCTTCCCATGCCCTTTTGGCTATGAATGTGTTCTTGTTTTCAATTTTACTACCCACCCATGCAATAGCTACTTTACTATCTCCACAGATCGTTACTTTACTAAATTTAAAGATTTGGCTTAGATACTTGGCTAATCTGGCCCTGACGAGTAAAGCCATCAGCTCTAATCATGGGATCGTGAGCACGTGTTTCTTATGAGGGGAAATTCCAAGTTTTGCTGTTAAAAGATTGGTCTACCCATTGATGTTTCTAGTGTAAGCTACTCCCCTATAAGCTTGCATGGAAGCATCACAAAAAACATGTAATGCTGAATTCTCTGAAACTGCTCCCCCTTTGAACTTTAACCTGTAAGAGGTTACATACCTGTAATTGACGTTTACTACCTCAGGTTACAAAAAATTTAAATTTATTTTTTTGGCTTAATCAATGCCAAATGGTTCCAAACGAAAGTAAATGGCAATTAAAAGGCACACAACCCATGTTTAAAGGCCCAAAATCAAACGTTTGCATTAGGGGCACATCCCCCAGCTGGCTGCTGAGACATAATCCTCACAGTGTTGTTGTCCATTTTCACTTTTCTAGTTCTAATCCATTTTATTTTACTACTAGCCCATCCCCTGAGTGGCATGTGAGAGTGTTCCAAAATTGCTCTGACTTGAACTGGATCTTGAATAATAGTCTGATCTATGTAAGTTTGGATCACATTGGAATATTGCTGATGGTACACGGGTCACGACTGAAAGGAGCTTCTAATGATTTCATGTGAGCAATTGCAACCTTATGGTTGGTAGTCAGCCTCTCACAATCATGGAACAGCAGACTGACCTGGTAAGCGTAACCTCGCAAGGTTTGTTTAACACTGCTCACAAAACATTGCATTGCAGCGTGGTGTACAACAGTGAATTGCTCATCGGGCTGAATGCCCAGCGTGTCTGATCTCCACCACTCATCAGCATGCTTAGTCTCTTGAATTCTATACACACGCATAAAGTTCTTGCGGCAGACGTATCAATGTCCTGTCTAGCCCATTCTGGCAGTCTCCCATTAGGGGATACGCCATTAGGTGTTGCAAATAAGCTGATACTGTCACACTTTCCATACACAAAATAATTTAAATAATCGGCACCAATCAAAATATGTACATTTTCAAGTGAGCCACTTTCTACCTCCTGATCAGCAAGTATGTAACCTTTCTGCTGCAAATGCTCTCTTACATTCATCAGACTGATGTTGTGAATGGGTGTGTTTACTTTATCATGAACCAACAACCATAACCTCAGGACTCGTTGGCCAATTCTCAGCCAGCAGGCTACCAAGTAAAACTCCCCCTCCATCACGTCAGTTGCAAATATTCAATGCAACCTTTTTGACGATGGGGAGGTCCGATTCAGCAGCCAAACGGCTAACAAATAAAGCTCCTTTGCCTTCCAGTGTCGAAAAATACTTGAGTCACACATTCTTTATTAGTATTACCACGAATGGTAGCTGAAGCAGTAGGCAATAAAGTAGGTGGCATGTCCATGCTACTAGGAGAATTCAATGGTCTATTATTAACAGTTGGCTTGTCT